>NC_052505.1:42283082-42615582 GCF_014356525.2 Nilaparvata lugens | reverse complement strand
TCTCTAGCTCAAAATCTATTTTCACACACAATAATTCTTGGAATGCTGACCAGTCTGTTTGCCTATTAACTAGCCTCAAATTACATTCTTCCATTACCATGGTTTCACCCAGATTAAGGATCAATGCAGTATGATCAGACCTCAGGTCTTCACAATCTTCTATTTCCATGTAGTTTAATGATAAATTCCTGATTACAAAGAAAACTATCAAATCTTGTAATTTATTTCTATCTGTTGGCCAATATGTGGGTCTTTTTGATGACATTACTGAGCATTGCCTATCATTTATAGCTTGAAATAGCTGTCTTCCTTTTTGAGAGTTTAATCTTGAGCCCCAACTTATATGTTTTGCATCAAAATCCCCACTTATGATGAATCTGTTTCCTAGATTACAGCTACAATAAATTGAAATCTTACAGTTTCCACTGTAACTGTTGTCACTTGCATTTCTTCTGTTTAGGTTAGTTTTCATAATGCTTTAGACCCTCTCTGATTATTATTGCACTTCCTCCTCTAGCTTTATTTTGGGGATGAGAAGTATGATACAACTTGTAGCCTCTGAATCTCAGGTATGACTGGGTTGTGAAGTGAGTCTCAGAGATTATACATATATCTATTTTCTTAATTTGAAGTACTGTTATTAATTCTGCTTGTCTCTGTTGAAGGCCATTGGCATTCCATGTCATTATTCTCAATTGATGGTTCATTTCTTCTTAGAGATTGAATGACTTTGGTTTATTTCTATTTCACTTAGTCTTTGCTCAAATACAATCATCATCAACTCCTGTTTTATAAGCTTCTCCAAGATGATGTTTAGGATACCACTCATACTTTCTTGTTGTGTTTCCTTCTTCTTTGAAGACACGGCTTCAGAGTAGCTCTTGTTCGGATTTGTGATGGAGGAGGTGCTGCTATTGAATGCTCCTTTTGCAGTCTGGTTGTTCAATCCCTTCTGCTCCTCCTTTTCAGGCTTTTTGTTGGGTTTCTTTTCTTCAACAGTCTTCTGAACATTGATTTTTCGTTGTCGTTGAATTTTTATTTTCTGTAATTCTAAAACTACACTACATTCTCTGTAGTTTGATGGATGCTTTCTTCCACAGTGAACGCATTTAGGCTCCGACTCCTTCGGTTTTGTGCAGCTGATTGTTCTGTGCTTCCCAATAACTAAAATATGTAATAACTGTAACTAATATGAATGTAACCGAATGAGTAACTGATATTTGAATGAGTAACTGGCTTCGGGGGATTGTAATGGATTTCATTTACATATATAGATAATTATCCAAATCCAAAATATATAATTTACTAAGAATCAGTTAATTCTAAACACCGAAGACAGCACAATTATTCGTAGCAAAGCAATGTATTTAACCTGAGGCCGCACTGCTGGATGGTTACACACAGAACAGTCATTTTGTTTTTAGTCGGGACGTTTGTAATAAAATACATGGGTGGTTATGGAGCAGCACACACTCTTGTCTACTATCTATCAACGGCTGTTGGATGACGCAATGATTATAACAGCTGATTTTTATTTTATTTCAGCTCACAAATCTTCTCCCATAAGGATTACATGTAAACTTTGAAGTACCGTAGGAAAGAGTCCTGAAGTCGGATATTAGTGCATTCTCTTGCATGTGAATTCACATGCCCATAGCTTATAATATTATCGTTACTGTATTTTATTCTAGCCTAAGAATTCAATGTTCTCAAAATTTGCGACTTTGCTTGCTTGGGCAACTGATTATTATTCTTCATGTTGCAGTAATTATTGTTTAGAAATATATTGCCCAATTCCTTCAAACATGATTTAATTATGTTGTAAGAAGGCTGATTTGGAAAAATGATAGGGAAGGCACAATCACATGGTTTTACTTTTTTCTTGGAGCAGTCACATAAGAACCATCATCACACAAAAACTTTTCTTTAATAATGTCTGATGCTCTAAAATGATTGATACACACATCCGAATTGTTAGTGACTTTATAATCTTTCCTACGGATACACCTTGTCCACTTTTTCCTCAGCTCTTTATCTTTGGGAAAAGTAAATATTGTCACTAAGAGGGTTGTTTTACAATAGTTCGATTTACACCCAGGGACAACACAATTTCTAGGCTGTTCATTACACTGTTCATACTCATTGTAGCATGTTGCTGTATAGAGCTAAATGTTGAGTTGCGGATAATAAACAAAAAGTAATCTACGGTTAAATATTATAAAATTTTTGTTGATTAAAACACTTTGAACACTGAATACACTTCGAGTACTCAACACTCACTATACATTTTGAATTCTTAAAACTTTACTATTCACAATTTGAATTCATTAATCACTTACTAAATACTTTAACACTTTGAATACTGTAATGGGCTTCCTGGGGGGGGGGGGTTACCTCTTGTAATGGTCTCCACGTTGTTTGAGATTCACCTCCGCCCGGGAGCAGGAAGGCCAATACAAAGAAAGAGTGGAATGAGTCCGGAGTAATCGGTCTGGGAGGTAGTTATTCTCTCCTTTCAACTCGTTCACACCGTCTTCATAGAACTCAAAAAATATATAAAGATAATATCCAATCACAAATGATGGAATGTGGTGTAACGTGGCGTTTGCGAATATATCAATAAGCTCAACACTTCCGGCTGACTCCCACAGCCAAGAATATAGCTCAGGGAGACCGTTGCTCGTCTTATAACTATACCTTGTGAGTTTGCTAAACACGGGATAAAATGAATTGCTATAAGTTGATAATAAACTGCAAATATAATGCGCACAAAAAATCCACACTTTATACAAAAAATCACAGTCTAATGTGTACAACACATTCAACACTTGTCACGTTATTTTTTATAGTTAAATAACGATTAGCCTCCTGCTTGGCATCAGTCGGTAGAGCATGAAATATTTTAATAACTATAAAAATCAGGTCGTGGTTTTTTTATAGGATACAATCTCACTTTGGTACGACATATTCTTGTCATCATACATTAATGGGCTCATACAGGAGCTTATAAAAATAATACTGATAATTTATTGAAAAATATATATATGGTACTTATCCTATAGTATTGAGGAATAAAAATAAATCGCACACCATAAACGATTTGATACATAATTATATTAACAAATATTGCAAAAAATAAATCAGAGCAAAAAATATATAGAGCGATAAAAAATATATAATATAAGATAGAACAATAATCGAAATCAATAAAATATCACAGGCTAAATACTATTCTTTAAATTTTATAGCACGAAACGTTACCATGTGCTTTTATTTTTATGATCATATGCATTTATTTGCATGTAGCTGCGATATCAGCTTGCCAATACCTGTCGACTTGGACAATTCCATTAAAACTAAATTTTTAAAATCATCTTGATAAATTGACAACTAGTAATCCAAATATATATATTAAATTCTAGGCTATAGTATCTAATAGATTTCTTTGTAATAAATATATTTTTTATCTCAGGGTGCGAGATTCGGCACCTGAAGGAATAAATAGAGCAATTCATCTAGTGAATCAGAGCTACAACAAACTATCGCAAATTATATTGCAGAAATTAATGATCATATGAATATGTATTAACAGCCTAGATTTTATACTTCTTTGATTGATAGATCTTCTGATATGTGTATTGATTCGTTACTTTCTAATAAAATACCTTTAATACTACATTTACTTGTGCAAGTATTTTTTACCAAATTCTTAATTTATAAGAAAACCCTATAAGAGAAGCACTGAGGGCGCCCTATCACTATTTCAATATTTTTCACTCACGTGTCGGAATTTTCTTATGAGCTGCTGATGTCGATCCAACTCCTGGTGGTCCTGGATTATTGTAGCCGGAGTCGTCTCTTCCAAGGGGTTACAAAATTATTTAAAAATGACTTTTGCTTTATAAGAGCATCACAAAGTCTTATAAGAAATTTAGTAATTCAATTTAACTTTAAATTATTACAAGATATAGCAAGGTATTACGCTCTATAATTTTTAGTGACCTCTCATGGTGGCAGTTGGCAGGCGAGTGTGGTTCTCGTTTCTCAATTTTACAATTCTCATTTCCGATTTCCAAATTTGCATAAAAATTTGAATATTCTAGTCCTCCGCCATTCAAGGCTCAAATAGACCGTATTAAAATATTAAATTATTACTTATGTTATATATTTAATAATTTCTTTGCCTTCGGGCCATATCCAAAACATAGACTATACAACAATTTTTTATAAATTCTATTTATTTGTAGAAATATATACGAATATTTTTGAATCGGCTCACTATTGCCGCCTATCAATTGCCACTATTTGATTGGTGCATGCAAATTATTACAGTATTCATGCGCCCAGTAACCTCCTACTTCCTTAATACATTTAATTATTTTTGTTGGGGTTTTTAAATATGCTCTTTACATGCTAAGTAATTTTTTATAGGTTATTAGTTGTTTCATACCTCACAATAATTAGCCACGTGAGACCTTTAGTTCATCAAATTGCATACTGTTTTGCCACAATGAATTTCTGCCAAGGTGTTTGGTCAGATTCTACGTTGTATGGCTCGGTCGATCGTTAGGTCGCCGATCAGTAAATATTTATGCCTAACCTCAATTTTCAATATTTTATATAATATTTCATATTAGCAAAATTTATTTCCATTCCTCTTAGGCTGTTGTACAGTTTAGCCAGGACGTCTGATATTATCTAATCTTTACGTTATCTCTTTGGCGATATTAGCCAATTACTTCACTTAGACCTATAAATATTTCAACTAGGGATTTTTATTTATCAATCCAAATTAAATATGTTACACACTGTGATGATAATTTGAAGAGTTACTATATTTAAAGTTTTTAGCAGGATATTTGATTGAACAAAGTCCAGATATTGAATTGGAGAGATTTGATAATATTTGAAAAATAAATTAATTACTAGCCTTGAGCGACTGAGACTCAGGGGGCTGGCGTGGAAAGCAAGAAATGAGATTACAATTAATGCAAATTTCATGTATTGTCGGAGACTCTCAGTTTCAAATAATTCGTCGTAAGCGCTTTGTTATATTTTATCGATGCACTGCACTGTGCATTGGGCCCAATACAAAATGATGAAATGAAATTACTCACTCGATGTCTTCGGATGAAAATTAACTGGACCTCGGAAGTGGATCGCTCACCTTGTGGCACAGGCAGAGTGTCGGCGGCTAAGTTCGGTGACGTTTTAATTTTTTATTTTTCACTTCACTCCGTAATTAATCAGAAAATATATAAGAGACGGTATTTGGTGCTGATTTACAATTATTTGAGACATTTACTTTAACATTTAAAACAATTAAACGGGGAACATTCAACCATGGTTGTCTTCCACTAGATGATCATCTCGGAAGTGGTTATTTTTCAAGATACTTAAGTTCATACACCCTTGAATAATTGAATCTGGGCTTCTGAAAGGTTGAATTAATTCAAAAAGGCTTTCGTCACAATGACGTTTGCAAAAAAAGAAAGTAGTTCCCAGATGTAGTGATTCAAAATCAGCAATTTACATAAATTTGAAACCGGGATATTTTTTAATACAAACAAAAGTCGAACCTCTTATCACTAGAACAGACCATATGAAGCTAGCTTCTCCCTTATCAGACATCACATTCACGTGGTGATTACAAGAATCACTGACCTACGATAACATTGGCACAAGCCATGTGATACAGTGATGTGAAGTGCGAGAAAATAAAAAATAATTACAATAAATAAATTTTAATTCTACGAAATAAAATAAAGCAATAGTAAGGGAGGCTAATTTTGATAATAACGGTACAAAGATAAGCGCTTGACAGGTGATTGTCTGCTTATAACAACAATTCAACTACTATATACCGGTGAGTAAACACTACTTTAATTTATTTATTTTATTGCATGTTGTCTATCAATATTTTCTTAATTAACATCTTCAAGATATTTTATAAATTCAAATATAAAAAATAAAGAACATTCTTCTCGTCTTATTGACAGGTAAATAATTTATGAGGCTGTGCCCCTTTGACATATTTAAAAACATGTTGACTAAATGAGGTTAGTTTTCCAATAATATTCCTACTCATAACAATAATTTTATATGGAAAAGATTGCACAATAAATTCATTATTATATATAAATGACATACAAGAAAAGATACATAATGAAACATTATAAACATAAGGTGAGATAATAGCAGTAATTATATTAGCTAGGTCTTATATTGGTTTACAACAGCTTCTCATGATAGAAATATTTCTATTTTCTATAATTTGATTTCCTATAATTTATTTATCAATTTTAGTTCCTTAAAAAGGAGGATATCGTGACAATACTAAAGAAACTAATTTGAATTCCTATTACATATTAAATAATCAATTATAGAATGATTAAAATTAAATTAAATTCGTATGGTTTTTGTTAATGGAGAGTCCCTTTCGGGAAGGACCCACGGCCTGAATATATAATTTAAGCCGTCAATGGGCCTTACGACTAATTATAGAATGATAATTGATCAATTATAAAACTCGCAAATATTATAAAGCCCGTGACATTTGTAAACAAGCTTCACTAAAAACTGATGACAGAATATCAGTGTCATCTGAGTTGAGACTCCACCAACTATCGGCGCCATTTTACCTAGATTTTCATACAGGCGCAGGTCCGGTATTTAGGAGGACCTGGTGTAACGCATAAATGAATAATCCACTTGTCAGCTGATTGATTATGAATAATTCTATAGTCTGATTGATCCTATCTTCAAAGTAGATGATATATATAATATATATCTATATTATATTATATATCACTATATCACTATATTATAGTGATATCAGAATATGGAGGAATTCCTTTTCTTTTCATATCATCCTTAAAATGCAAAATTTCAAAAAAAAAACGTTGTATGTGTATGCATCGACGCGCAGTTGAAAAGGGAATATTCCTGCCAAATCTCATCGAATTCTATGAACGCGTTTGGCCGTAATCGCGTTACATACAGACAGACAAAAGCAAATCGAGTTGAAACATAGACCTCACTACGTTCGGTCAACAAGTAGTATAATTAATTATGTGAATGTTACAGACAGGCAGACAGACGTTAACGGAAGCGAGTTAATATAGAACTTATAAATTAATGTTGTGTATTATTCAGCTGAAACCATGTGTCGGCGCATGAAGTCTGTCTGTCTGACAGTCTGTTTGATATCTGTGTGTCACAGTCTCTGTGATAGCTTTTTTTAAATGAATGGGAAAATTGAAGAAATAGCATGCAATTAATTCCAGCTGACTAAATAATAAAATCAAAACAAAGATTTTTCTTATGCACTTTCAATTTTATTTTTATATCCTGAAAAAGGACGAAGGAGTGAGTCTATTTTGTTGTCCAACGAATTTGACCTGTAAAAAGGTTCAAAGAATTTGTGTTCAAATTTGAAGCTGATTGATCAATTCTCTTAAAAGTTCTTGTCGAACATACAAACAGACAGAAAACGACTTTGGCCTTCAGTAAGTCAAAATTGAGAGCTAAGTGAAGTGCACCTTTATCTCTCAATTATTGACAGTTTGCCCCATAGTCCAGTCAATATAGACATGAAAAAGGGGGTTTGATTGCAATTTATATTGCAGTTCTGATCTTTTTATGTATTGTTTGGATACATAGAGAAGTCCAGAACCTATTTTTCATGCTAAATTTTCTTGTGCTAGATACAGAGTGACCCAAAAACCTCGGTTAATTTTCCAGCTTTCAGCTCCAAATCCTGTATCCTGTAATTGGACAGAAAGATTCGCTATCCTTATTTTATATTATCAAATTCGTGACAAAATGAAATCATTTGGAACTCTCTATCTTCAATGAGCACTGAGTAAATATTTTTCAAAAATGTATTTATTTACATCAATAGAAAAATTACAACAACATATAGAGGCTTACAGCTTTATGCCAAAACAAGCCTCATTGAAAATCAATTGTTTACACAAACTGAAACTAAATTAGTAAGAAAGAAAAAAAACGAAAAATAGCAATAAAAATAGTTTGGAAATAACACAAGGCACAATAGAAAATAAAAAAAGACTGAAGAAAAAAAAAAGGCTAATTGAAAAATCTGGTGTGGTACACTCACACAACTTTCCTTGCTCATTGAACTATAAGCCTCATTCTTAAAGGAGAATGATTTAGGGGAATAACATAATGATGATTGGCGGCAACATATTTGAAACTACGATCAGACTTCTGTATATGTGCATAATTGTTTTCAGAGTACTTTTTCCTTTGTGTAAATTGTGAAATTCGATATTTTTTAAAAGTCGTCAAAGCAGCTGTTCTACAGATGAAATATCTCGACTATGTGTTCTTTTTATGAACTGCTCTACCTACCTACCTCATGCACGAGAAGGAGGCTACAAAGTCCATTTCTCAAGGATGGGGTGGACCCCACATTAGTTTTCCAGAAATGAGACTCATTCCAGTTAATAGAGCAGATAAATGACTATACAGGATATGAATTTGAAAATAATCGTTGGAGCCGTTTTCGAGAAAACCGTGAAAAACATGGTTTTTTAGTGATTATCCGCCATTTTTCTCAATAATATTACGGAGCTCCTGAAATTTTCCCAGAAATGAGACTCATGTCAGTTGATAGGGCTCATAAATAGCCATCCATGGTATAAATTTGAAGAAAATCGTTAGAGCCGTTTTCGAGAAAACCGTGAAAAACATGGTTTTTTAGTGATTATCCGCCATTTTTCTCAATAGTATTACGGAGCTCCTGAAATTTTCCCAGAAATGAGACTCATGTCAGTTGATAAGGCTTATAAATAGCTATCCATGGTATAAATTTGAAGAAAATCGTTAGAGCCGTTTTCGAGAAAACCGTGAAAAACATGGTTTTTTAGTGATTATTCGCCATTTTTCTCAATAATATTACGGAGCTCCTGGAATTTTCCCAGAAATGAGACTCATGTCAGTTGATAGGGCTTATAAATAACTATCCATGGTATAAATTTGAAGAAAATCGTTAGAGCCGTGAAAAACCGTGAAAAACATGGTTTTTTAGTGATTATCCGCCATTTTTTCCGCCATCTTGAATTGAATTTTATTGAATTTCTTATTGTCGGATCCTCATGGTATAAGGACCTTAAGTTTAAAATTTCAAGTCAATCGGTTAATTAGGAATGGAGTTATCGTGTTCACAGACATACACACATACACACACACACATACACACACACACACATACACACACACAGACCAACACCCAAAAATCATGTTTTTGGACTCAGGGGTCCTTGAAACGTATAGAAAACTTGAAATTAGGGTACCTTAATTTTTTTTGGAAAGCAATACTTTCCTTACCTATGGTAATAGGGCAAGGAAAGTAAAAAAGAGAATAGGTAGCAAGCCTATTTTAAGAAGAAGAATTTGAAACTTAAATTTTTATGGTCTGAAAATTGATTAAGCATTTATAATTTAAGAGCTTGATAACACTGTTCACTAAAATTGCGCAAATTATCAGCGAATATATCTAGAATCGTATTCAAAGAATTGTACAATCTAACAGTTTTTTGTAAGAAGCAATTTGCATGATGTACAGTGTATATTCTATCCAAAGCAAAAAACGTATTTAATCTAAGTCTATTTAACGGAACAAAGATACTAAAGAGTTCGATAATATTCGGAATGTCTAAATGATTATTCAATATTTTAAATAGAACAATTAATGATACGAAATCCCGCCTGTTCTTCAACGACATAATTTGAAAACTGACTCTCAGACACCTCATAGAAAAGTCATACAGGCATGAATGTCCATACTTCTTGTAATACATGAGTCTGAGGAATTTATTTTGTATGCGTTCGATACTACTAATATATATCTCTTGATAAGGACTCCAAACAACTGCACAATACTCAAGTCTACTTCTCACCTGTGCCAGATACAGCATCTTGATTAAATCAATGTCTGTGAAGTGTCTGACATTTCTCATGATAAATCCTAGCATCTTATTTGAAATATTAAGGATGTAATTAATGTGATCTCTGAAGGTGAGAGTGGAGTCTATGTAGACACCCAAATCCTTAATCACATAAACTCTTTCAAGATGTTCATCTAATAATTTGTAGTCAGCAGGAATCTGTTGCTATCTAGTGAAGACAATAAATTTACATTTCTTCACATTTAATGCCAGATTGTTTCTTTCACTCCAATCATTCAACCTGCCCAAATCCTCCTGTAACATCTGAGAGTCCTGATCATCCTGTATAGTTCAATAAATTTTAACATCATCTGCATAAATGAGACAATTACTGTTTTTAATACACTCTGGAATGTTATTAATAAGTAAAAGGAACAAGTAAAAATGAGTGACATTTTAAGAAAAAAAAATCAGTTTTAGTTTTTCATCAACAATATATTCTGTTTTTTACCATTCAAATGTATAAGAGAATCCCTTTCGACCTAATTTGGTGATCTCCAATTTGAGAACAGGTAGAGTGCTCTCTATCATATGGATTCCCAGGTACACCTTGTATTACTTTCCTTGCCCTATTACCATAGGTAAGGAAAGTATTGCTTTCCGAAAAAAATTAAGGTACCCCAATTTCTAAATTTCTATACGTTTCAAGGTCCCCTGAGTCCAAAAAAGTGGTTTTTAGGTATTGATCTGTGTGTGTGTGTATGTGCGTCTGTGTACACGATATCTCATCTCCCAATTAACGGAATGACTTGTAATTTGGAACTTAAGCTCCTTACAATATAAGGATCCGACACGAACAATTTCGATCAAATGCAATTCAAGATGGCAGCTAAAATGGCGAAAATGTTGTCAAAAACAGTGTTTTTTCGCGATTTTCTCGAAAACGGCTCCAACGATTTTGATTAAATTCATTCCTGGAATAGTCATTGATGAGCTCTATCAATTGCCATAAATCCCATATCTGTAAAAATTTCAGGAGCTTCGCCCCATCTATGCAAAGTTGGATTTCAGATTCCCAATTATCAGGCTTCAGATACAATTTAAACAAAAAAATTCGAGTGGAAAAGATTGAGTGTGTGTGTGTGTGTGTGTGTGTGTGTGTGTGTGTGTGTGTGTGTGTGTGTGTGTGTGTGTGTGTGTGTGTGTGTGTGTGTGTGTGTGTGTGTGTGTGTGTGCGTCTGTGTACACGATATCTCATCTCCCAATTAACGGAATGACTTGAAATTTGGAACTTAAGGTCCTTACAATATAAGGATCCGACACGAACAATTTCGATCGAATGCAATTCAAGATGGCGGCTAAAATGGCGAAAATGTTGTCAAAAACAGTGTTTTTCGCGATTTTCTCGAAAACGGCTCCAACGATTTTGATTAAATTCATACCTGGAATAGTCATTGATGAGCTCTATCAATTGCCATAAATCCCATATCTTTAAAAATTTCAGGAGCTTCGCCCCATCTATGCAAAGTTGTATTTCAGATTCCCAATTATCATGCTTCAGATACAATTTAAACAAAAAAAATCGAGTGGAGAAGATTGAGCATAAAAATCTCTAAAATTAATGTTGAGTAACATTTTCACCTAATATTGAAATTAAGCTCGAAATTCGAGAAAATGTGATTATCCAATTGAAGAGATGGATTCCAAAAGGTCTCAAGTCAAAAAAGTAAATTTCTCAGGAACTAAATTTTTCTATTTTTAATAATATAATTGAATGCTACTTTGGAATAGAATCAATCATGTAATTTGCAGTTTAAAATCCTTCTTTCAAGACAATTAAAAGTGAGATTCAATCACAAAATAATTTTTTTAAGATGTTGAACATTTGGTTTTTTCCAAAACGACCGTAAGTCAGTGACTTAACCACTTCTGGAAAATTCATATGGGAGACAACTTTAAACTATTATTATTTATGAGAGTATTGATAATCAGAGAGTGTCTTTAAGATGTCAACAAAGGTTTTAATAACTATATAAGTACCTACATGACAAAATATTAATTCTTATTATCAAAATTAATATTTTAAATAACTATATATTTAACTAAATAACTATATATAATATTTTAAAGGTTTCAATAACTATATAAGTACCTACATGACAAAATATTAATTTTTATTTATCAAAATTAATCACATTCCTCTTCATTTCACTGACACGATTCACTAAACAAAGTTAATCAGTCAGCATAATCTCAAACTCACAGCAAATAGGTGCTGACTGCTGGAATCGCGCATGCGCAAACCGCTTGGCAGCTGACTTAAGCCCAAAGACCTTAAAGAGATAAAGATACCTATTATAAAAGATGCATCTTTAAGGTCTTTGCTTAAGCCTGTTTGGAAAAGAACAAGGCATGACTAAAGCACTTTTGGAAAACATTACTGATTTGTAATGTGTATAGTATACTTGACTAATATACTGCTGTTATGGCATGATTGTTTTTCCAATGTTAGAAATGATGCTCTAGAATCAGATTCAACTAAAACCTCAAAATGTGAAAAAAATGACTTAAGCCCTTTTGGAATCCACCTTTTCAATTGCAAACTGTTGGCAACTGTTGATTCTATTAAATCATTCACTATGAAGAAATATCAGACCTCGTATGTCTACAGCGTTATTGTCCTGTCACCAGCTGGCTTAGATCTTTGTTTATAAGTAGACTTGTGATGCGCGTGAACACTAGCGTCAGGTGATCAATATTCTAATAACGGCAAGGAAAGTTGTGTGAGTGCGTCACACCATATTTTTTTGTATTACAATGCTCCTTGTATTCTGAAAAACACCTAAGTTTGAGCTTTAACCATCATAACCAACTCCATTGACATCACATTGAGATTTCACACAATTGAATAAGCTCATAAGATCATGATATATGAGAATCACCCATTGGATGCACTTAATTTAGTGTAGATGCGCGCATAAGGACACTTCAAGGATAACAATTTCAAATATTCATAACTATTGATATGAATCGTTCATAATAACTTACATCGGATCTCATCGTACTACAGGTCATTCTTTTCGGCTCGTCGAGGCGGTTCAAAATCATGAGGCAAATTCGGGCGGAAAATAGAAAATTCATCCTTTTATGTACTTTAATCAGTATTTTAGTTAAAAAAAGACCAATTTCTATATTAAAAGCCATGTATCTCACTAAATATTATTTGATCTTGAATTGTAGAATAGAATCTTCTCTTTCATTCGCTGTAAATTATTTATGTACGTTAAGTAAGATTCGATTGTTGAAAAAATCAAGAAATTGAAGATATTTTCCTCATATTAACGGCCTCGGCAGTGCTATGATAGGAAGCAGTGATTCAAGATGAATTTTAGGCATTTGAACTCGTAGACGGTGATGTTATCTATACTTTGGAACCAATTATGAGTTTTTATGATGCATCTGAATCGTTTTAGAGACTCTTGATTAACAGTTTCTTAATATAATTCACCTGAATATTAGAAGCTTGAATAAAAACTTTGACGATTTTTCCTATATAATTAGTAATTGCTCAGTTGATTCCCATATAATTATTCTGACTGAAACATGGGTTTACATAAATAATAATTTACATAAATAATGATAATTTCAATTTTAGCTTGAACGGATATTCAGTAATAAATAAGTTAGGTAAAATTAACAAATGTGATGGAGTCTGTTCGGTATATTTTTCAAAAATAGCTTAATCGTAGACGAGTTAACTTGTGAGATTACTGAAGCAAGCTCTGTCTGCTTGGATGTACAAGTGCCAGGAGTAAAAGATAAGATAACAATATCGCTGTTTATAGATCGCCTGCATCGATGTAGATACGTTTCTGAACAGCTTAGTTGAATGTTTGCTATCTCTCAGAAATAGAGCTAATATAATCTTTGCAGGTGACATCAAAATTCACTTAAATGATAATAACACCATTTCCAGCGATTATTTTAGCACACTATCCTTAAATGGTTTGAAGTCTTATATCAATAAGCCTACCAGAGTTCATGGCAGCACAGAATCATGCATTGATCATATTTTTTTTAAAAACTCTACTTTTAATCCTGATAATGTAATTAGCTCAATTATCAAAACAAGCATTACTGACCATTTCTGTATTAGTATCCATGTTGATCTTTCAATTGATTTTCTTAAAGCCGCTAAACCTGTCCATTCTTATAAGAAAATTGACTATAATAAATTACTGTTATCTATTGGGAAGGTGTGCGTAACCCAAACTTACATGTAAACGATCAAATGCTTTCCTTCACCGAAAAGATAACTAGTTACATTGAACAAGCAACTGTTAAAGTACATATTCCGCATAAATTTCAATCATTGAAACCCTGGATCACCAGGGGTCTCGTTCTGTCAATTACTAAACGTGATAAATTATTTAAAAGCCTCTCAAAGCAACCTTTTAATGTTATTTTAAAAAATGAATTTATCGCTTACAGGAATATGCTGAATAAATTATTGAAACAGAGTGAATGTGATTATTATAAAAATAAAATTAGCCAAAATAAAAATAATGTAAAGAAAGTCTGGGACACGTTAAATGAGATGTTGGGAAGAAAACGAAAATCAACTCCTCCCAAAATTGATGCTGATATTTTAAATCTCCACTTCGCCGAAGTAGGTAAGAACTATGCTGAAAAATTGAAAAACGAAAATCCCATCTCATCTGCGGGAAATAAGTTTAGGGATTCATCTATAAGAGATCATGTATCTTTTTTCCTAACACCTACCTCTGAAATTGAAATATCTACTGTGTTAAGCTCTCTAAATGATAACTCTGCTCCGGGAATTGATAGAATAAGCAATAAATGTTTGAAAATTATCCGGCCTCACATTGTAAAACCCTTATCAGAAATAATTAACCGTTGTTTTTTGGAAGGCTGCTTTCCTGATAGTTTGAAGTTGTCAAATATTATACCACTACATAAGCCTGGTGATCATAAAGACCCAACAAACTACCGTCCAATCAGGCTGCTGAGTGGTATCGCTAAACTAATTGAAAAATTGATCAAGTCCCGGCTAGTTTGTTAAAGCTGTATATAAAGAATTTAATCATTTACATTAATAAACATACAGAACTTTTCAACCTCCGTTTATCGTCTTACAATCTCCGTCCCTCAACCATTACCTTTGAACCACACAATGCAGTTCTATCCATTTGTAGAAGACAGTTTGATTATATTGTTCATAAGCTTATAAATGTGATACCTACTTTTTTATAACAGATAATTTGAATGGAAGACTTCTGAGAGAGAGAGAGATTTATGGATTGCTTCTCCACATCCTAGGATAAGTGATTTCTTTTAATATTGTAAGTAGGACAAGTTCACAATCATTCAAGAATGTCTGCTTTTTCATTTTATTTTGTTATCTCGTATTTTCTTACTTTTTTTTACTTTCCTTCTTTGTATTTTTTTCAAATTTAGATGTTAATAGGAATCCACCAATTTTATTTATCTTAGAAATAATTTTTTTTTTAGTAATAACACTCAGCCCCTGCGCTCAGGTTTTTAACCTTTTCAGGGACTTTCCGTATTTAATAATAATACTATTTTTACTTTCAACTTATTTTGTTAATTGTCAATTATTGTATTTATGTAATTATACATTCATGTATGCATTGTATGAGGGAGAAATAAACTATTGATTGATTGAGTTATATTGCGAAAAATGAAAAAATCAAAATTGCAAGACGCGAGTTATAACTTATACGAGAAACCAAGAATACGAGGTACCTTTGAACCAACCGTACCCCCTTAGCACAGGGGGTAGGTGTGGGTACTTTTGATATGTTCACCTCATTACTACCCTAAACAGAACTGTAGGGTCAACAACATTTTTGCAAACATTTCCCTGTATAAGTAGGCTACTACAAGTACGGTACGGTCATCGAGAACAGAGGGCGAGCTTGCCTCGTGTTCCATTGTTGTCGACGGGAGCTTGACCAGTTCGTTGCGCGCGAACCGGAATTGTTCGATCTTGCGTACTGCACGCGTTCCGTAGGTGTGTCTACGCAACTATCATTTTCATTTTGAATGAAAATCAGAGATTGAATGTCAATCAGAATGTCAATCAGAGATTGACAATGGTGTAATAACCGAAACCGGTCTTTCTAATTATCAATAAATCAGTGGTTTTTTGACAATTTCTTAGTCTTTTTTCATCCAATATGAATAATTACCACAATATCAACTTCTCAACTACACAAAAAGTGAAACTATCATTTTCCACTGGTTTTTGAGTAGTGTTAATCGCCTCTTATCTCATTCATCAATCCTCAATGTTGCTGATCTTCATGGTTAATGCAGTGCATGCAAGGTCTCTCTTTTCACAATCAACAATAGTATATCTTCAAAGTGAGGCCCAATTCTAGTACCAGACATTTCTGTGAAAACATCTATTCTAGTTGTCTCGATATGCTCTAGAACAGTCGATAGATTTGCTACTCGAACCAGGATTTGGAGCAAATGTGGTAATAGGAACGATTACTTTGCTTACCGACCAGAGAGAAACTTCGAAAATTACGAGATCTGCAGTTGAACAGCAACCTTGTTTGGCGCACGCAAGATTCGGTTTGGGGGCAAGGCTTAATCCAGGCGACATAATAGGCGAACAATATACGGTGCGCTTTCCCGAGGCAGCAGCTCCAACTGAGCCTTCAGACGGAGTAGGCATTTGTTGTCTGCTAAGTGCTTCTTCCGAATCATTGAAAAGTAATGAAGTCCGCAAGACGAGTGGGAGCAGCGCCATGAAGGGGGACTCCCCTAGCCGACTGCCGCAGACTGAGCTCCGCTCTTCAGGGATCATTGATTCCCGGCTAAGAAATATTACGTAAAACCATGGAGAATGTCCACGTCGACCAAGGAGTAGCCGGTCTGCCTCGAATGGTCTAAAGGACGAGGCCCCCCAGTTGAAAATACACATCTGCACAATATAGAATTTTCATATTTTATTATTGCAATTCTCTTTGAGAGAAATATTCCTCGAGGAAGGATTTAAGTTCACAGTTCTGTTCTTAATGATCATCACGGTTTGCCTATACTGCCCCGTTGTAGCAGCTTGTTTCTCATCGTCTTCCATCTGGATGATAGTCACTCAGCTCCATCATCTAATACTAGAATAGAATCGAAAGAAAATAGATTTCTCCTGAATGGAAATGTATAATTGTACTAGGGATAAATTGCGATTCAGTCGAATGTAAAAGTATTCTATTCCTACTTTCTTAATTAATAGGCCAGAGGAACCATTTACACATTAATAACGGCTCCAATTTCTCACGCTCATTTTTCATTAACCGTACAGCTAGTTATTTAATTCTCTTATATTGACAAATTAAAATATATTTCAATTCAATTTTAATGAATTACTTGTCTCTTATTCATTAACTATTTTCTTTTTCAACCTATCTCTTAATCATTTAATTACCACTTCTCTAGAACCATTATTTGACTCGATAAGGCCATAATGTTTTTTTAATAATACTAATTCAATTAACCCATCATAGTTGGCCTACTAAACAAGTGAAAGATGGCCGAGTGTAGACTGGTCTCGAATAGGTGAGCACTTTGATTGACAGTCTGTGGGCGGGGCTTCCCCGTCCCTGCCCCCCACAACCAGGTGGTGAATCGCGAATGGGATCAGCCCGACAACCCTTTCCAACAACCCCCCTCGTCACTTGTCCCCCTTTCCCCTCTAAGGATGTAATTCAATACTCAGCATTGTAGTTGAGCCAATGGGCCCATCAACTTGAGGCAAGCACTGCTTGCTGCTTCGATCCCCGACCACTATAGAGCAAGGTAGGCCTATTAGTAGCCTATACATATGCCTACAAGAGCCACAGCATTGTTATTGCCCTAGCACTGGAAAAGCGAATATGATAGTCGAGCAATACAATGCTAATTAGCCCACTGCTACTTCTTGATACTACAACACTCCTCCATCATCCATTGATGGCCTATTCAAGTGATGCTTGAAACGTACCAGCTCACTATGAGAAGGTTACAAGAGAGCTAAACTCCTCGTTAAACAATAGTTTTCCGACGTTTTATTCATAGCCTACATTCTTCATTAGACTAAGTGTAGGTTCATTGAGATGGGAATTCAGTCATATGAGTTGAAATATATAGAATATAATTTTTATTTGCAGTTTTGGTCTAATAGGGAATATTCAACGAATGAGACTGAGGGCATATTGTGAAGGGTATTCAGAGCTATGAATAACAATAAAGAAAATAATATTTTTATTCGCAAACTTGACCTGATGAGGAAAATCTTTCAAATTAACCAAGTTCATATTGAAATGAAAATGACAATCACGATAATAAAGATACAAAACATGAGAACAAGATACATGATAGAATAATATAGAATGAGAAGGCTTG
Organism: Nilaparvata lugens; assembly: GCF_014356525.2. Taxonomy (NCBI): domain Eukaryota; kingdom Metazoa; phylum Arthropoda; class Insecta; order Hemiptera; family Delphacidae; genus Nilaparvata; species Nilaparvata lugens. Next base: position 42,597,235 of record NC_052505.1, on the reverse strand, counting down.
GCTCATTGAGGCATACTGAAATTTAGTCTAAATTCTATTTTATTTTGTGAGTTTTCGAGTAATAAGTTATTAATACAGAATATAGGCCTACAGATAATGATTAAGATTTGATAGCCTACAATATGCTTCACAATCCATCCAAAACGGTGAGAATAGAGGGAATGTGATAATGAACATCATCTGTATTTCATTCATCAATAATATTATATCGAAATTCACTTTCTATGTGGTGAAGACTAAAGTTTGATAGAAGTCGTTTGCAGGTCAGATCTGTCCGTAATCATTTTTACTAAGGATAAACTCTCCAGAAGAAACGCAGGTCAAATATAACTGACTTGAAAGTGTACATGAGTGGATAAGAATCAGTGATTTATCTTTCTCTTAGAACTTCGATCCAGGTTACAGTGGTAAACAACTGGAAAGAGTTGATCAGTAGCCCACTTAGTACGAGATCGGTCCATTTGTTGAAAAAGGAGGCTGTGCCCAAAAGACCTACGGCTGATGGGAATCAGTTGAAGCGATTAATGTGATTACTGATTACTGCTATCTAGCTAGCACATGGAGAGCATTCAGGCGAAAAGTGTTCTAATGCAATTGACTCAATTGAGACGTTATCCTGATAAAATCGAGCTGCAACTTAATTGTGCCGGCTGAATCGATTAATTGGTCTTGGAGCGTCTGAAGATTATGTTTTAGATCCATCTATCATCTTCACTGAGTTGAGCACAATTCATAGCAATCCACTTGGGTGATGGAGTAGAATGGACTAGAAGCAATGCTATATGTCAATTCTTTGAGTTTTATTGCTTTTAACGTGGGTCCCAACTGGATATTAGATTAGATCCCAAGAAATCATTTACCGACTACGGGAATTTATTTTCGATTATTGATTGCTTCTTGGAACTTGGTCCTGTAGGTGAAGCTTACAATATTGCTTCTTTGAATAATTGGCACAAAAATATCAGAACTAATACTATGAGTTTGACGTCTCCATGACGAGTAATGGATTTTTTCAATTCTATCAAATCAAAGATTTCTGAAGAATTCTCATTCAGGTGAATTTTGGTTGAATCGGTTTTAATGCAGCATTCAGCAATGTGGGGTTGACCAAAGGGAATTCATGGAGTTGACAGGGAACTGAAAATTGATAGGAGTCTTGCACTTATTTTATATTATAATATTCACACTTATAACGTAGAATAACTGAAATTTAACGAATTCAAAATAAAATTTTCATAAAATAATAATTTTAACTCAAATTTTCATGAAACACTACTAAATCCATGATATTTGAGTGGAAAATCAACAATCTTTGGTAAACAGTAGCCAGGAAGGTCACTTCACACCTCATACACGTATTGTTTCTCTGTTTTGTTTTCCAGTTCCAAATGCTCTCCAAATAGTAATGTAGTGCTGCTTGCCGGCATAAGAATGTAGAAGCTAACAATAATAGAATGCTGTTTACTTGTTCTTTAGCTGAGAGTCTTAAATTGAGAAGTCGTCAAGAATTTGTGAACATGTCGGACATTGAACATACAGTCACAGCCAATACAAATACTGAACTGGAATAAAACTAATTAGAATAAAACACAATATTTCCATTATCTGAGACTCGGTAATGAAAAAGAGCACACATAGAGTTCCTCATAATATGCAACGTACACTATGAGCACAGACAATGTTGTAAGCTAAACTGTACCTGCCTTTTCAGTGCTCCAGGTTCATATAAATCGTATAGAACCAGACGCATAATCAACATCATCGTCATCATCATGACTGCTGATGGCCGCCGAAACCAAACACCAGTTTCTCTCTCTTTCGCACACTAGAATGCCATCAACCCCTTAAGCACACTAATAACCACTAAAACAAAACAACAATGAGTTTTTGTCTAAATAGGACCTCCTCTACGACTCTTCTAGAACAGACATCACTACTACTTGTCTGTTCGCCATCTTGTTTCTTGATTATCAAGTATAGTACGGTGTTAAGCATGGATTTGATCATTATACGATATTGAACATTTCAACTGCGGGACCGCTTGAATAGGATTCTTCAGTTAGAAAAGTTTTTTATTGATTCGACATGTGAAGAAAAACACTATTATTTATGAAGAATAGTTTTGAATTCATATCTTTTTTGCTGTTGAAATCAAGATAAGTTTGATATTATTGATGTTTTGAGATAGCTGATTGGATTGATGTTGACAGGTTATTGGGAATGAACGGTTCTCCAGATTCAACAGCCACTAACGGACTATCACCATATCATAAAGAGAACTGTCACCGCCTGGAGTACCTTGTGGAGAGACAACAACAGCTTTGTGGACTCAGTGGCAATATACTTAGGGTGAGTGGATCGACTACATTCTTCTATTTTGGATTCCCAGAGTAACGACTACAATATTCTATTTTGGATTCCCATTTAATTCTCATTCAATAGTGCAGCCAGCTATCACTCATATGAAACAGAAAATCTTTAAAAAACTTCCATACACTTGAATTATCAATGAACATGACTTTTTTAACAAAAGTATAATTTGTGGATTTAAGTGAAATTTTTAATATTTTTTGTGATTGTGGAGGGAGATTTTTGTTTGGATTTGTGTTTTGGAATTTATTAATCTGATAAATTCAAAATTATTGTAGTACATACATTTTTTGGACTCAAAATAGTGTGTGAATTAAGTTATCATTTACATAACCTCTAGACTGATGTGTATTCCAAATAAAGGTTTAAAGCAGTTTTGGGCGAATGCCTGTTGTTTTCACCTGCATCGTATCTATGAATAAATAAAATGAATAAATGAATAAATGAATAAATAATAAATGAATAAATGAATAAATGAATAAATGAATAAATAATAAATGAATAAATAAATATATATTTCAATATATATGACTCACAATATCAATGGACTTGATGTAGACTCATATTGCTGTTTTGGTGTTTTACTAAGCATTGGAAGCATCAATTTGATACACTATCTGATCCAAGTGTAAGAAATATTCAACAATAAATAAGTGTAATAAATGTTCAACAATAAATAAGCTATTATTTTTCTCTTTTCTGTATAGGGCTACTTGTAATAAAAATGGAATAGTTATTTGTGCAACTAGTGCGCAAAGTGACAGTTTGCTGCACCAAAAGAAACATTTACGCCCGAGCCGTAGGCAAGGGCGGAATGGCTTCTTGAGTGCAGCAGAGGAACTTTGCGCACGTATTTCACATTAAATTTTTCCTACAGTTACCATTGAATATGAAAAGTGAGTAATAATGGGTAAAATGATGGCTGAAATTCATCAAATGTTTGTTTGTATGATGCTGTTATTAATAACAACCTTAATTCATTTAAAAATTAATAATCCAATTGAAGTTGAAAATTCTCAGCCAAAGTTCTCATTTTTATTCATTCAAGAATCAGAAAATATACAGATAGAACAAAAAATTCACATTCAAAATACACGCCAAAAGCTGATTGGGATGCAAGATGGCTGAGCCGACAAGCGCGCGACCTAGCGGGAAGAATCGTACCTAAGTTTGTTTCATCCAGCTAAAAACTACAGAAACAGGATTCAGAAATTTAGACTTTTGCTCAAATTACTGAGAAAAATGCTCAAAGTGAACTGAAAAATATTTATAAAAATAGCATAGACAACAGAGAATATTTATAGTAGTATTCTTATGTTTTTTCATTATTTTTATTTATATGAATATCGAACGGTAATCATTTAACCTCAAAATTCGAATTTTATAATGTATATTTGCTACTTTTCTCATTTCTTGCAGTTGAAATAATAATTATCAATAGAAAATAACTATTATTTATTAATAAATGATGAGAATTCGTGAATGATGATCATTTAATTATGATTTAGATGAACATTATTCTTGTTTTGGATTTCTAGATTGGGATTTTGTCATAAATGTAGGGTAGCCATTGAAATGATTCTTATCTAAATCTAACCACAGTCATTGTTACCAACGTAATTTTTGTGTTCGTGCACCAATCCTCCATATAACCCACCAACTAATTTGTGTTGCCATGTTGCAAATCTGGAGTGCAGAAAAAAAATTTCCCGCACTGGAGCGGAAAAGTGATTCTTTGCGTTCTGTAATCAGTGCAGGAATGGCCACTTTTCAATGTAACTGTAGGAAAAGAAAATAAAAATGTCAGTACCCTTTTTGAATTATTTAATCACAAAATAATTTTTGATTAATAGTTCAAAAAGGGTACTGAGATTTTTATTTTTCTTTCTATAAGTTACTAGTAGTTCTGCGAACAGTAGACCTCGCGCAGTTATAACGCCGTCCCAAACCATAAGCACATCCACACTGATACACTATTTATTTGATCAGATCATGCTTACATAAGATTTAATTATCATATAACGCTTTCCGGAATTTAGCGTGAGAAAACCAGAAGAAATCTACGCGCCCAGACGAGCTGTTATAAGTTCTTGCATCCTATTTAATAGTGCATTAAAATTGCATTCAATGAGGCATGCAATTTATAGTCTACACAGCTGCTAATTTTTTACCAAGTTACATTGAGTTATTGAATTGCATGCATCATGGCATGCAATTTATAGTCAACTCAACAGCTGATTTATGATGAATAATTCTATAGTCTGATTTTCACTCTAATATTGACGTATGAAGTAGGCTCCTTTTTACTTTCCTTGCCCTATTACCATAGGTAAGGAAAGTATTGCTTTCCGAAAAAATTAAGGTACCCCAATTTCTAAATTTCTATACGTTTCAAGGTCCCCTGAGTCCAAAAAACTGGTTTTTGGGTATTGGTCTGTATGTGTGTGTGTGTATGAGTGTATGTGCGTCTGTGTACACGATATCTCATCTCCCAATTAACGGAATGACTTGAAATTTGGAACTTAAGGTCCTTCCACTATAAGGATCCGACACGAACAATTTCGATCAAATGCAATTCAAGATGGCGGCTAGAATGGTGAAAATGTTGTCAAAAACAGGGTTTTTCGTGATTTTCTCGGAAACGGCTCCAACGATTTTTATCAAATTCATACTAAAATAGTCATCAATAAGCTCTATCAACTGCCACAAGTCCCATATCTGTAAAAATTTCAGGAGCTCCAACCCATCAATGCAGATAGATTCCCAATTATCAAGCTTCAGATACAATTGAAACAAAAAAAATCAAGTGGAGTAGATTGAGCATGAAAATCTCTACAATTAATGTTCAGTAACATTTTCACCTAAAATTGAAAATAAGCTTTAAATTCGAGAAAATGTGATTATTCAATTGCAAATTATTGTTGATTCTATTAAATCATTCACTATGAAGAGATAGCAGACATCGTGTGTCTCCAGCGTTATTGCCCTGTCACCAGCTGGCTCAAATCTTTGAGATTTACCAGATTTTTTCTTTTATATTATCCTTGAAATGCAAAATTTCCAAAAACCTTTTATATACGTCGACGCGCAATTTAAAAAGGAACATACCTGTCAAATTTCATGAAAATCTATTACCGCGTTTCGCCGTAAATACGCAACATATAAACATTTAAACATTAAGAGAAATGCCAAACCGTCGACTAGAATCTGAGACCTCACATCACTCGGTCAATTATGTATTTTTATGTTAAACATCATGCCTTGATAGGTTAAACCCCATATTATGAGCTCCAAAATCTTATGTATTGGAAAATCTTATTGTATTGCAGCTGGTATAACCGGTGTTCCGCAAAGTTTGCTAAAATACAATAGATATTAAAAGTATTAACAAATTTAATAATATTTACAATAGAACATTAATTGATTGGGCTCCTATCGCAAGTGTACTTTAGTGAAGAAGAAGAAAAAAAAACTTTACCTATTGAAAACTTGACGTACTAAAAACAATATCTATAACTTGAAAAATATGGTGTGGCGCACTCACACAACTTTTCTTGCCATTATGTGAATTGATCACCTGACGCTAGTGTTCCCGCGCATCTTATGTCTACTACTTTTCAAAGATCTGAGCCAGCTGGTGACAGGACAATAACGCTCAAAACACACGAGGTCTGCTATCTCTTCATAGTGAATGATTTAATAGAATCAACAGTTGCCAAAAGTTTGCAATTGAATAATCACATTTCATCAAATTTCGAGCTTATTTCCAATTTAAGGTAAAAATGTTACTGAACATTAATTTTAGAGATTTTCATGCTCAATCTTTCCCACTCGATTTTTTTGTTTAAATTGTATCTGAAGCCTGATAATTGGGAATCTAAAATCAAACTTTGCATAGATAGGGCGGAGCTCCTGATTTTTTTACAGATATGGGACTAGTGGCAGTTGATATAACTTATCAATAACTATTCTAGGTATAAATTTGATCAAAATCGTTGGAGCCGTTTTTGAGAAAATCGCGAAAAACCCTGTTTTTGACAACATTTTTGCCATTTTAGCCGCCATCTTGAATTGCATTTTATCGAAATTGTTCGTGTCGGATCCTTATATGGTAAGGACCTTAAGTCCAAATTTCAAGTCGTTCCGTTAATTGGGAGATGAGATTTCGTGTACACAGACGCATACACTCATACACACACACACACACACACACACACACACATGCAGACCAATACCCAAAAACTACTTTTTTGGACTCAGGGGACCTTGAAACGTATAGAAATTTAGAAATTGGGGTACCTTAATTTTTTCGGAAAGCAATACTTTCCTTACCACCTATGGTAATAGGGCAAGGATAGTAAAAATATTGGTTGAATGAATGAGTGATTGTGAACTCCTACTCTGTGCTGGAGTCATTCTCGTTAAAAATACGAATTACAAATTAAAAATTATTGTTTTCTTCTTTCGTCAACTAATGCCGTTTTCACGCTTGAGCCACTTGGGCCACGGCCCAATTATTCAAGATTTCAAGAATTGTTTAATGACATTTCTTTTTTATTAGATAAAATATTTCTGTAATTAATTCTCTCGAATTCTAATTTGAATATAAATAAACTGTTCAAATATCAACAAGCAGTCTTTTTCATTTAGGGGCCCCGAGAATCAGCATGGCTAATGGGCCTCTGAATGTGTAAAAACGGCCCCGCTGTCAACAATACATATTATAATATTCTCTATGAGGCAATATTCGAAAATACTTATATGCGTATATTTCTTATTTTAATATATTAAATGATTTTGTAATATCATTCACAAACAAACTTTTCATATTTTCTATGAGGCAATATTCTAAAATTACTTATATGCGTATAGCCTATTGCTTAATTTAAAATATTAAATGATATTGTAATATCTTTCACAAACTTTTCAAAACAGATTCCGAATGACGGACTCTGACTCATGAGTTGGTGATTCGGAATCTGTTGCAAATTGATTAGTCGAATTGAATGGAGATATAATAAAAAATCATGATTTTCTTTGAAGTAGGAATACAATGGTATAATTTTCATAGGTCATATCAGAATAGTACCTATGCTCAGAATAGTTTTAGTAAGCTACAATTGAGCCTGGTAATTTGAAAGTATGTAATTGTGGATTAGTAGATAATATGTAATTAGACTCATGTTGTTTTTGTTGCAGGCTGTAGGCAATGGAGCGAGAATGAGCATTGAGGAATGCCAGCATCAGTTCAGAATGAGTCGATGGAATTGCTCAACATTCAGCAACACAACGTCTGTCTTTGGAGACGTGTTGTCTGTCAGTAAGTAGCCTACTGCAGGTATTCTTAGAACATTTGAATTTTAATTCAAAGTTCACTTTTGCATTGTTCGTGGCAAAATGAACTCGATATTATGATAATATTTGAATTGTGGGGTGAAGGTTGTTTCCATTCTCACCAGCCCATCTATTAAATGTAGTCTGCCGTATAGGCCTTCTATTGAATAGGGTGCTATTGCATTTCCAATAATAGAGAGTTGAGAATTCGCTTTTGAAAAAAGTTTAACTGCCTTATAATATTATTTGAAATAGATTAATCTATATTCATTCTTAATCGCTATATTACTTTATGAAGAGTGTCACTACAGTGAGGTCGTGACCCTCCACGTTATAATGGCAGTGGATAAAGATGGGAGAAAAACGTTGCCGATCCTCCGTCTTGTCAATGCCTTCTATAGACGGTAGCTGATACAGGTTTATTGATGTAATATCAACTGTTTATTCTTGTTTAAAATGATCAATCATATTTTATTAAGCAATAAATTATATTTTTCAATAATTTTATAGGTACGGTAATTATTTTTTTCAATTGAGATGATTTTTTTGTTAATTAATTCTACATTGTTAAAAGACGATCTGTCAACATAGCAAAGCGAGAAAGAGATAGCGCTATCCGCTTTGTTGAATGATAGACAAGAATAGCAATACCATTGCTAATCAAACACTGCCATTATAACGTGGACCTCACTATAGTAATATTGAGCCCTGAACATCGATCACTTGTGAGGTTTGGCTTCTGACGTTTTCTTTCAAAAATGTATTTGTTCAGCATTTATGATGAGAATAAATTTTCCAGTTTCATCAAATGAGTATGATCAACCATGAATCACCTAATCAATCAGCTAGAATGCATTCTTTCTCATCTTAGATAGTTCAGCTAGAACCCAGTCTCAAATGATGAAATAAGTAATGAAAAGATTGAACATGGCAAACAGTACTTTTTTCTCCATGTCAATAGAAAAACCAAGGACAGACTTTAAAAAAACATAGTATCTTATGAACCACAGTAGGTAGTAGCTTATGAAAGTGAGGTTTAAAAAATCCTATATAAGAACAATTTTTTTGCAGAGAGTAGAGAGACAGCGTTCGTTTACGCGATATCATCGGCGGGCGTCGCTTATTCGGTGACGCGTGCCTGCTCCAAGGGGGAGCTCACTGAGTGCAATTGTGATAATAGAGTGCACCTTCGCAAGCCCAGGAAGAACTGGCAGTGGGGTGGTTGCTCAGAGGTAAGTCACTCTTCAATTCACTTTTTGTATTTTAGATCACGAGAATTCGTTTATAAAATAATCTATTATGTTAAATAATAAGTTTATCTACTAGATAATTGAAGAGATCGTTAGCGATCTCAGAGATTATAGAGAGCGTTATTAGAGATCTTTCCCATTTAATTTTATCCAAAGCTAAAATAAACAATCATCCTTGAAGTCAATATGCTACTACATTATTTATCTACCGCACTATTTTTCTTTCAAATTACTCGTGGGAGCATAAGAAGAGAAATTTCATTTCTCACCCGGAGATACATGCTCCCCAAAAAATTCAACTAAATTTGATCTCAATGATAATATAATCCTACGAACGATTAGACTCCTTCAAATGACGCGACTTAAAAAACATTATCATGAACCATAATATATTCATAAGTAAATGGAGATAAATAATAAATTATAGTTTGTATGATTTGTCAAAATATGCAATAAAGTTGATGAAGTGTAGTCCTGAGTTTCTGTTATTTTTCAATAATAAATGTTATTCGCTTGTACATACCGTATAGAATGTGAAAATTCACATCAATAGATACAATATCGGGGAGTTCGATCTCACTAGGCATGAAACCTGCATCATTGTAGAAAACAATCTGAAAAAACAAACCAATATAATTATAACTAATGTGATGTGATTGAAAACCTATTTTATTTCTAAAAAAACAAAGATATCCTCAATCTATCTTGAATGTTGAAAGATGAGTGAAATTATATCATTCTCGTGATCATCTGAACCTGTTCTATAATTATATTTTATTTCTTATCATTGGAAATCATTCTCATTTCCAGTAAAAACGCAGAATCTCTATAAAGACATTTTTTCACGTTTGATTTTTCGATGTAAGAATGTTCTTGTCAATTTTAAACTGAAAAACACTAATACTATGCTCTGCTCCAGCGATTTGCATACTTCTTACCCCGAAATTGTTTTTTCATTTTTGTTTATTTTCAAGGACATCCACTATGGAGAGAAATTCAGTAGAGACTTTGTTGATGCCAAAGAAAATCCTGATTCAGCCGAAGGACTGATGAACCTACATAACAACGAGGCCGGACGCAGGGTGAGTTGAAGTAGCCTACGCAATATTATAATAACTGTTTCAACTTTGAATCAATGAAACCTTATACTTTGAAACAGCTGAAAATGAGTATTTTCTTATGCGGTAACACTTTTCTTATGAACACTTTCAAGTATCAAAATATGGTTCATTACCCATTTTTCAAATATTTGAGTTGATCAACTCATTTAGGCTGAGTAGTAAAAGACTGATTGAAAGAAAGAGTACCTAGTAAGTAAGAGAGAGTAGTAGACCTAAGAGATTGATTCAAACATATACTCTAGTTTAAAAAATCACCATTTTATTGAAATTTAGTAGGTAATCCGTGCTCCGCAAGAGTCTAATTGAAAACTTGATAAACTGAAAACTTCACTTGAAATATTCAAGAATTTGTAATAAGCATATAACCATCCTTGGTAAATTAAGAATCTATGGTGTACTGTACCGTATGCAAAATTTCAAGTTGTTCAGTCCAGTAGTTCAGACGTGTTGATGCGTCATTCATGAATTTTCTTTTCAGGAAATACGTGTACAAGCCAATTCTTTCTTTTATTATAGCATAGATGACTTTGTTGAGAGTCAACAAATCATTGATTCGTTCTTGTGTAAATAAATGAACGAATAACAGAAAATTTCAAAATACTTTTAATGTTTACTCCTCTTCTTGTAACAGAAATGAACTATCATATTATAATCATGTTTGAATTAGGATTACATTAAGACTTAAATTAGGATTTGAATGATGAATGAATTATTAAATATTAATTTTGAATGTAACTAAGCATTTATTCTTTCGAGAGCAGCCACTCGATTATTTATTTCATAATTTATTGCCTGAATTTTGTTTGTGAATAAATTTTTATCCTCGTTTTCCCCTTCTTTATTGAAAAATAAAATACTGAAAAATAATGTTATCTGCAGGAGGCGAAGATCGGAGATTGTAAACTGTAGATGGTGACAATGAATGATTTCGTAACTACTTGTACCGTAGCTTATACATGGTTCAAACCGTATCTGCTGTTTTATGAAACTCACGAGTTTTATGTAGTTTATAACAGGAGGCCCAATGTAAAAAACAACTAGTTTAGTAAAATTCCAGAGTGCTTATCATACGAAATGAAACACATGTAAAGCTGGGAATGCAGGATAATGCTTAAGATTTTTAAAAAAAACCTATTTGCTAATTTTTGGGTGATGGGTGAGTGATTTATTCTATTTCAATTTCTATTAAAAACAGTTTTTCACGATGTTAGGCACTCTGCCAACAGTGCAGCTTTTCAAAACATAAAATGGCAACGATAATTACCAATTAAATAAGTTAGGGAAATCACCTGCAAAACCGCCGGTTCCATTATCATTGATTTCAGTTTGAAATCAAATTAATCTGATATAGAACAATATTATTATTGCTACTGGTTGAGTTAACAATGTGAATGGTACCATGAACGCATGTACATAGGTACCCACATCTCAAGCCCAATCACACACTATCCCCTGAATTTCCCAAATTCCAGCTCAAGCCCGTCAATAAAAAAGGGGTACCCTAGCATAAAAGATCATCAATCGTTATTTTAAAAACTGCTGACCTTTGTAACCCCCCCCCAAGAATTATTTTTGAAAACAAGAATTTCAATGACGTAGTTTGCGTCTTCACCCCTGCTTAATTGGTTCAAAATAAAACCACACGATGTAGCATATACTGCTATGAATTTATTTTCACTGCTAAAACCATCAATCAAACTGTGTCGTGGAGATTCCCCCTATTCGATCCCCCATTCATTTAATTGTAACAATTGACGATTTCAGTTTTATGGTTAAACCTAGACTGTGCACTGTGCATCATCGAGTGTTTGATGGTGGACTGTTGGTGATCATTGCAGCTGATCCGATCGCAAATGCAGCGCGTGTGCAAGTGTCACGGCATGTCGGGCTCGTGCAGTGTGCGTGCGTGCTGGCGCAAGTTGCCTCCGTTCAGGGCGATTGGAGACGCTCTCAACAACAGGTTCGAGGGCGCTTCCTTTGTCAAAGTGGTCGAGAAGAGGAGGCGTCGTGTCAAAAAGCTGAGGGCGGCCATACGTGACCTCAAACAACCGAATCGTACCGAGCTGGTCTTCATGGAGGAGTCTCCCGACTACTGTGAGCGCAATGAAACGTATGTTCATACACAGTTTATTATCTAATAATTCATTATCTCAGCAAATTGATTAACTGCTTCAGTTCAGATTCTGTAGTAACTCGAACAGAACTGTTGTATTCTTCCAGTACGCTGTATTTATTCAATGATCACAAAACACAAATCATTAAAATGATTGGGGAAGGACAACAGGCACAGCCCAAAACTGTTCTATCTCTGAATGTTGACTCATACAATGTCCAAAATGTATTTTATGTTTCATTCACTTTTGAATTTGAGTCCAATTTGAAAAAAAAATTAGAAACAATAAATTTTGGATTTAGATTGTTTAAAACTAAATTAAATAAATAAATTACACTCACTAATCATTTTAAACTATAAGATAATAATTTACTCATAAAATTTTGATTCAATACCATTAGTGAATAAAGAATAGGGTAGTATTTCTTTTAAATATTCAAATTAAAAAATTATCAAGCACGGGCATCCAACAAGACGTATGGAGAGCTAGAGGCAGATGGCGTGTTGAGTGCGGGAAACGGCCGGGAGGTACAATAGCGGATAGAAAATAAAAAAATGGGATACTACAGCCGCACAGAGAGCATTTTGACAGCATTACCACATTTACCGTTATAAACCTATCCTTGTAGAAATATCTAAAAGGCAAGGTGCACCGTACATGTCCTACAAAGATACATTTACTAAAGTAAAACAATTAAAACGGAATCACTGCCATTCCGCAATATATGCTACTGTCTTAACAAGCTGTAAACGCCGGATGATGTCACATCTTTCTAATGACATCATTAAAATTAAAGAGGCAATTTCGTACATGTTGAACCTAGGATCATGCCAAATATTGTACATGTCATTCCATTAGTAATTTACTAGATTCAAGAATTTATCGGGAAAAATTACGTTTCAACATTTTTAGTTTAGCTGCGCCACTCTGTACTTTCAATAGACCTATAGATTGCTATTTTTTATGTTGCTCATTGATGATTTCTCATGTTTATGTTGGTGATTGATGTAGACTGGGCGTTCTGGGAACACGCGGCCGCCTGTGCAACCGCGGCAGCTTCGGCCTGGACGGGTGTCGGCTGCTGTGCTGTGGGCGGGGCTACCAGACGCGCGTGCGCGAGGTCGACGAGAAGTGCAAGTGTCGCTTCGTCTGGTGCTGCAACGTCGTCTGCGAGACTTGTCGCTACAAGCGCGAGGAGCACGTCTGCAACTGATCAATTGTGTTCATTTCTTGTACATATTACACAACCGAAGATAGTTCAGTCACCAGAAAAAGGTTGCAATTGGAGCAGCGACAGGGTAGTTGAGTACTGCCATCTGTGTTTCACTAGCCGACCTTTTTCTTGTGACTGTACCATCTACACACCAGTGGCGTAATTATAAAACTATTAATTTTAACCAACTATAGAATAGTACATATTATTAGTGTTCATTTCTTGTATATAAGACACCTATTATACTGTACAACACCTCAGTAACGTGAATAGTAGCTATTTAATTTATTCAACTAGTATTATCAGATCACATAATGTTATTTTATTTAAAACTGGGGTTTTACCGACATGTTGATAATGATGCTTGATAAGAATGTACTGGTACCAAGTATAGCTTTATTGCTGGGTGATAGCCTACCCAGCTAAGGCATGAGCTTGCGTGTATATGAAATTGAGAGAATTATGATGACAGGATAAACAGCTTTGGAGGATTCTGAACCACCAGGAAGTAATTTGAAAGTCATAAACGATGTATAAAAAATTAATAAATGTATATCCTTCAAACCAAGAACATACACAATATATTTGATACTAATTCAGAGATAGCAAAACAGAGCTAGTAAGAATATGAAATAATACTGGGTTTAACCAACTCAACTCAACTATGGTTGAACCCATATACTATCGTATACTATCAAATGATATTTTCGATTGATTTTTCTGAGGCTAAGGCCTTCATAAAATTTAATCTTGAACTCGAGTAATAGAAAAAATAAAGTGGGGGGGAACCAAACAAGTGAATTCCTAACATCATTTTTTCAACTAATAATTAATACTACCTATTTAGCGAAGTTGCTTCAAATGATCTCTCATCCAAAGGGAGTGGCAGACTCTTGCCTCTTATCTAATCTTATTTGAGCGATTAGCGCAAAACTGCTGTGACGAATAAGTTTCTTGGATATTATAGCTGTAGTGTGGTACCTAGTCAAACATTATATACTTCAAAGTTCGAACTACTAAACTTCTAAATTAGATTCTTTCCAGTACTGGTAAACCTACTGCCATCCTATGATGTTAACAAGTCTTAACGTCAACTTAAGTGTTCGCGGAAACCTTTATCAAGTTTATATTTGTAATACTCTTCATATCTTCATATTCTGTTTAATGTATGTGTATTATTGTTGTGAGATATATTATTCGTTTTTCTTTGAAATTTTTGTCATTTTGTATAAATAAACCTTGATAAGCAAGTTGTATTGTTGAATGTTGATTTTCATCTCTACTTCTGTGTATAAACTGCCAAGCTTGAGCCTGATGCTTCCAACATTGTTACATTACTATTTATAACAGTATGAATCCTATTCATGAATGTAGGGTCTTCAAGCGTGATAGCGGGAACCCTCCTCGTATTCTTCATTATTGCAACACTTCCAAGAGTTCCTTTCAATTCATCACAATAAAAAAAATATTCTTTCATCACATTCAAAAACCCATTTCCTGCTTATCAAATCAGCAAAATTTAGGAAATATTAGAATTACACCTCAAATTTTCAATTTATAAAATATTTTCTAATTTCTACCACTGAACGTTCCAGTTGAAGAATAACCTTATAGTATCTAAATTATCAATTCAAAGTAAAAAATTAGTACGGTACAAAAAAGTTGAGAATAAAGTGAGTGAGAGTCGTTGATCTTTACTGAATAAATAAGAAATCTGCAAATTTTTCAAATCTTTGTATTGTTACATCTTTTTTAATACAATTTATATGTACCATATCACATTTTTCTTCAAGACAAAAGTAATGCTATTAGACTGTGGAAAATTGGAATATGAATATGTTCATATTATGTAAGAGCAGTGACACAGACACAATTTTATTCCAGAAAATGTTGTCATAAAATGAAATCAGTAACAATTTCAATACAAGGAAATCAGTTAAATAACGAGTTTTAAATTATTCTTAAAGAAAAGTACTCTTCAAATTTCAATTATATTGACTTAGTCTAATAATTGGCACTTACTATCACTTCATTTATACTGCATTCGCAGATATATTTTTGAAAATAAGGACCACAATAACCATTTGTGAATTAATGTTCTTCATTTATTCTATTTCTAATCTTATTTTGATAATTCACATTTAAATAATACTGCTATCACTTATTTATAATTATATTCAACTTCAAGGGTGACTTATCTCTTCGGCATCAAGGGTAACATAAAATAATCTAATGAAAATGTCATTTAACATTATTTGAACAAGCGAACAATATTAAAAAACCGAATGGAAACTTACCACATGTTGATTGTTAACAACTATACAGAAACTCAAACATGAAATTCTTTGATAAACTTTTAAAGTTGGAGAAAAGAACTGCTTTAACAAATTACACCAAGAGTAACTATACAACAAATGTAAAACTAATTATTGAACATTTGCGAATTTATATTCATATCTATCTAAAGTTATGGGTTCTAATACATGTACTTGAAAGTCAGTTTTGATTCAATGTAGTCTCTTCTGCTTGTAGAAAAACAATAACTGTCATTACAAGTTCCACCAAGAGTAACTAATGAACAAATTGTTAAAATGCCTATGTATGAGTATCTGAGCTACACAGTAGATAAAAATTAGGAGTCTGACACAACGTGTACCAAACTCCTCATTTTCTCAAGACCACCAAAACTAAGCAGAGCTAACCTAACCTAACCTAAAACAAAGTTCTCAAAATTTATAAAAAACAATTAAATTATTAAAATTTTTGAAAAAATATTGGAAAAAATTAACAATTACTAAAAAAATATTAAAAATTATTTTAAAATATAAGTATCAGAAGACTTATATCTAGAGTTGATAGAATGTGGTGGGAGCCTCTGGTATAAGGGAGCTGCTTAGCGACGAGAGACCAATGTGATCCTACTAGTGCCACAGTGTAGTTGTGTTACAGTGAATCATTATAGTGAATAGCAGAGTAAGTACAAGTGTTCAACATGCTGTTTTAATATTAAGCTAATACTTTTATGTTGAACTATTTCAATTGAGAGGGTTGACAATAATTATTATATGAAACAGCCTTCAGCCTTGAGTGGGGGTTCATGAAATAGCCTTAGTTGAAAGTATGGTAAAGTGATTTCTTACCTACAGTATATGAGATGATGGAATGATTATCATATCAAATCATTATCAACATATTAGGCTGCTGGGAATGATGGATGAAGATGTAATTCAGCTTTTACTACCATTAGTGCATGTCTTTCTGTAAAAGAGTTGCATCCCACAGTCAATAATGGTGGTGTTGCAGGGAGGTCATCAACATTATTAGCAGGTGAGGAGGATGGGAAGAGTTAATCAATTTCAGACATCATTTGGCATGATTTGGGTTCCTCAAAGTCTATCATTGAGTCTCTTGGGGTGAGTTCCTTGAGGATGTAGGCTGGGAACTGTTTCTTGGAGGGAGAAGATTAGGAACATAATATAGTGTATGTAAGGGTAGAATAGTTTATAAGATAAGTGATAGCAATAAGATGGAGGTTGTGGGTTTTGTGGTGAAGGTGGAGGACTTTGAGTAGAGTTTGATAATATTGGATCATACAAAGGGGGTGGGATATTGAGGTAGGACAGAGTATTGGGTTGGGGAGAAGGTGGGGAACATGTGGATGATGCATCTCTCTCCATATTCATGTCTGAAAATGACAAACATGGCATCATTCAAGTCTCTACATAATAGGTTATTCTTTATAACCTAACAGGCTACTGGGATCATTCACAACTAATGATTGCTAGTCATTGCAATTGGAATAGTTTGACAACTATGGATGCCTGATATCTATATAATGGGTTTGTCTTTCCAACTATTGGTCTCAGCAGCAAGTAATATCAGACTACTAGAATCTTTTGCATCTAATAATATTGTCAACCCTTTTAATTGGAATAAGCAAAGTATTACCTTAATATTAAAACAACATGATGAACACTTGTACTTACTCTGCTATTTGCTATAATGATTCACTGTAACACAACTACACTGTGACACTAGTAGGTTCAAAATGGTCTCTCCTGGCTAAGCAGCTCCCTTATATAAACCAGAGGCTCCACACAACATTCTATCAACTCTAGATATATTTTTAAGTCCTTTTGATACTGTAAAGAGACAGTTCAGAAAAGGATGTCTCAATGAGCTAATAAATAATAGTTTGAATGGATGCCAGAGGCTATATGTCCAGTCAACTAGATGACGTCATGAATCAACTTAAAGTGATCATTTGGAAAATAATAATAATGGTATTGGTTAATTAAAAGGCAATTTGTGAATTCAATAGGCTAGCAAAATAATTAATAAATTAATAGATTAATTAATTAAATTAATAAATTAATTAATGATAAATTCATAATATTATTATCAACTCATTGGGTTGATAATTCAAAAGTCAGCTGACTCTTGAGAAGAAACAAGAAAATTTTTGTGATGCTCTGTTCTTGTTCCTATTTGTTCCTGAATGGCTGTGATAGGTGAATCAATCTCAACTATTTTTTAAATGTATTATTTGTTTTCTCAATGTAAATTATAGTTGGAGCTAGAAAATTAGAAACTCAAATGATATAAAAAGTAAAATCCAAGTTGAATTAAGTTTGCTTAAATAATCTATCACAAATGTAAAGTTAGTAGGCTAGCCCAGCATGTTGAATTGAACTAAAAGCAAAAAAATTTATTTCACTCCCAAACAAAAATTAGATGAAGGGCACATAAGTAATAGATTTAGTGGCCACTAGTTTTCAAGTCAGGCAATTAAATTTATCTAAAAAAGAGGTTGTTACATGAGACTTAATAATACAAATTTTCTTGTGCCAACTTGTTTGTCGAGACAAATATTTCTATTGAATATTGTCCCAATTGCTTTGAGCAAATAATAAGCTGCTTATCCAATACAAGTGTACTGGTCTCTGTGAGCATTTCAAAACTAATAGTATTATATATCATCTTGTAAGGTTAAGTTCTGGCTTACGGTAGCCTAGTATCTACCACCCCAACTGGCTATTCAAGCAAATAAACGTCAAGGAGGCCTTGATGTGAGTCAATCATAGAATTTCTATCTTTTTATTAAAACAACCCTTACAATACTTTCAAATGAATTTCTAAATTATTATTATGTGATGATATTGAATCATCATATGACTAGTGTTTTCTTCTTATGTTTTGTTATCAGATGTTGAACTATTTATTCTAATTTTGAATCTGTTATGAATTCATTACTGATCAATAAAGCCTAGAATGCAGAGGTTTTTCATTACAATTTATTGATCAGTAATCCAAAATCATCAAATCAATTCATCTTATCAAATACAAGTCAATCAATTTCTATTCTCTATTTCACAATTTCTATTCAACAACAAATGTATAATCTTCAAATCTTTTCTGGAAACGAAAACTGAAAATTCGCGTTACGATGGACAAATTTTTGAAACCAGACAAGTTTGATGGTGATCCGAATTCTCCAACTGCTCTACAAGAATGGAACTTCTGGCTAAAGACTTTTGAGAATTTCATCGCATCTTTTGACGAAGAAGACATCGATGATGAAAGT
Organism: Nilaparvata lugens; assembly: GCF_014356525.2. Classification (NCBI taxonomy): domain Eukaryota; kingdom Metazoa; phylum Arthropoda; class Insecta; order Hemiptera; family Delphacidae; genus Nilaparvata; species Nilaparvata lugens. The sequence goes on along the minus strand of NC_052505.1, from coordinate 42,578,249 downwards.
AAGTTGCGGTTGCTTACCAACTTTCTATCTCATTCTGTTTATCAAACAATTGCCGACAAAAATTCATATACTTTGGCTATTGACGCACTAAAATCTGCATATGTAAAACCAATAAATGAAATATTCGCTAGACATAAATTGGCAACTAGAAAACAGTCTTCAGATGAGACAATTGACCAATATAACCAAGCTTTACAACAACTGAGTAAGAATTGTGGGTTTGCAGATGTTGATTCTGAAACTCATAGGAAAACATACATTCGTGATTCATTTATCCGGGGCCTCAGCTCTCATCAGATAAGACTGAGACTTTTGGAGTTTGACAAGCTAACTCTTGATGAAGCTATTGAAAAAGCACGTGCCTTGGAATCTGCCAGAAATCAATCAGCTTCTTACTCTTCTGAAATAACTCTTAATGCCACTTCAAATAATTCTTCAGAAAATTCATGTAAAGAAACAAATTTGTCAGCTGTAAAAACTGGAAGCTCAAGTTTTCAAAAATGTTATTTTTGTGGTCGTCAGCGACATAAAACACGTCAGCAGTGCCCTGCACTAAATGACTCATGCGAAAAATGCCAGAAAATAGGTCATTGGAAAAATGTCTGCAAATCTACTAAAACTTCTTCATCTTCGGCGCTTATTGCAGCCTCTACTGTTCTTGAAAATGCTACAGTACAAGCTCAGGTAAACAACATTCCTACTTCTGCTTTGATAGATACAGGAAGCTCTGAGACATTTATTTCACACTGTTTTGCTAAAAAATGTGGACTTGAAATGTACCCTACAACTGGTGCAGTGTCCATGGCTTCAACATCACTAAGAAAGAACATTTCCTTTTATTGTGTAGCTCATTTAGAATTTTCAGGTCAACATTACCCCAAAACAAAATTCAGTGTATTGCCTGATTTGTGTGCTAATGTTATTGTAGGACATGACTTACTTAATCAACACTCTGAACTTAGAGTTTCATTTGGAGGAACTAAACCCCCATTGACTATCAATTATCTGGCTCCAGCAAAGATAGAACCTCCACCACTTTTTGAGTTTTTAACTAAAGACATTAAACCTATAATTACTAAATCCCGAAAGCATTCTCTTGAAGACACTAGTTTCATGGAGAAAGAAATTGAGAAACTGCTAGCTGATGGAATTATTGAAGAAAGCAGGTCTCCCTGGAGAGCTCAAGCATTTGTAGTGAAGAACGAAAATCACAAAAAGCGAATGGTAATAGACTATTCTCAAACTATTAACCGATACACACATCTTGACGCATATCCCCTCCCTAGTCTTGAAGATATTGTTTCTAAGGTCTCAAAAAACTCTGTATTCACCACTATTGACTTGAAAAGCGCTTACCACCAGGTACCCCTACGAGAAAAATATCGACCTTTCACTGCATTTGAGGCATGTGGCCGTTTGTATCAATTTCGAAGGCTTGCTTTTGGTCTGACAGATGGTGTACCCACTTTTCAGCGAGTCATTGATAATGAAAAACTTGAAAAAACGTATGCATACCTGGATGATGTGACAATATGTGGTAAGAATCAGAAGGAACATGATTTGAATCTCAAAAAATTCTTAGATGCAGTACAAAAATTTAATTTTACAATCAATACAGAAAAAAAGCAAATATTCACTTACTTCAATAAGCTTGCTTGGCTATAAAATTGAAAATGGGACAATTTCTCCTGACCCTGAACGTCTGAAACCATTGCTCAATCTTCCACCCCCAGATAATAGAAAGGCTCTTGAGCGAACAATTGGAATGTTTGCACACTATTCCAAATGGATATCCAATTATTCAGATAAAGCTAAACGGCTTCTTACAGCAAAGACCTTTCCTTTGACTTCTGAAGCTATAGCTGACTTCAATCAACTCAAAACTGAGATTTCTAAGGCAGTAGTTAGTACAATTGACGACTTTGAACCTTTTGTGGTTGAAACAGATGCATCTGATTTTTCAATTTCAGCTGTCCTATCACAGTGTGGACGTCCAGTAGCATTCTTTTCTCAGAAGCTGAATGATAGTGAGCGTAAACATTCATCCATTGAAAAAGAGGCTTTTGCTATTGTGTGTGCTCTTAAAAAGTGGAGACATTTCTTACTTGGAAGATTCTTCAAAATTATCACTGACCAGCACTCTGTATCATTCATGTTTGATATGACTCATCAAAATAAAATAAAAAATGAAAAAATACAACGATGGCGATTGGAGATGTCATGCTACAATTACGAAATAATTTACAGACCAGGAAAGGACAACCAAGTAGCAGTTGCACTTTCCAGAGTGTGCAACTCAAACCGATAAATTACACTCCCTACACTGTGACTTGTGTCACCCTGGAGTGACCAGAATGATTCATTGGGTAAGAACTCATAATTTACCCTATTCAGTTGAGGATGTCAGGAAAATGACTTCTTCATGTCAAACATGTAATGCCATAAAACCTCAATTTTTCAAGAAATTGAAATCTACTCTCATAAAGGCGACACATCCATTTGAAAGATTAAGCGTGGACTTCAAGGGTCCTCTTCCATCAAAAACTAAAAACAAATATTTGTTGACAATAATTGATGAGTACTCTAGGTTTCCGTTTGCATACCCTTGTCCGAATATGAATTCATCAACTGTAATTCAGTGCCTTGTGAACTTGTTCACCACCTTTGGTTTACCTTCTTATGTACATACTGACAATGGAACCTCTTTCAAATCCAGAGAGCTGCAGGAATTCCTTCATAATTGAGGAGTAGCCACTTCCATGTCATCACCTTATAACGCACCAGGAAATGGCCAAATCGAACGAGAAAATGGTACAATTTGGCGCACAGTGTCTCTTACATTGAAGCATAGAAATTTGGATGTATCTGATTGGGAATCTGTGCTCCCAGATTCTCTACATTCTATTCGATCCCTATTGTGCACAGCTACTAATGAGACACCACATGATAGGATGTTCCGACACTATAGACAATCATCTAATGGTATAGCACTTCCAACCTGGCTTGCCCCTTCAAACAAAGTCCTAATGAAAGTACCTATACGAAGAAGTAAATTCGATCCATTGGTCGAGGAGGTGGATATTCTTCAAATCAACCCACAATATGCCAAGGTACGGCTTAGTGATGGAAGAGAGACAACTGTATCATTGAAAAACCTTGCCCCTCGAGGAGAAGAGAGCATTCAAGAAGATAACGATAAAAATCAAGATGATACAAAGCCTTAGTGATCACGCAGAGCCTGAGAACAATCAAGAAAATTATCATGAAAATCAAGATGAAACAAATACAGGATTCCCCCTCAGTGATGAAGAAGAGCCTCCTGATGGCACCCTGCGAAGATCTTATAGAGAGCGCAAAATGCCTTCTTATTTGAAAGACTATTCATTGAATTCCTAAAGACGGGAAGAATGTGATGATATTGAATCATCATATGACTAGTGTTTTCTTCTTATGTTTCTGTTATCAGATGTTGAACTATTTATTCTAATTTTGAATCTGTTATGAATTCATTACTGATCAATAAAGCCTAGAATGCAGAGGTTTTTCATTACATATTATTAAAAAATTTTTTTATGAATCTAACTAATTTATTTTTTTAAATACATTTTTAATAATAAAGAATATTTTTAAAATTTTTAAAAATAAATTTTGATAATAAATACATTTTTTATAAATTTTAATATTTTTTTGTTAGGTAAGGTTAGGTCTACTTAGTTTTGGTGACCTTGAGAAAATGGAGAGTCTGGCACATGTTGCACAACATGTGCCAGACTTCCCATTTTTATTCTACTCTAAATTTATTTATGATTGTACAAGGTGGATTTATAAAGTAAGGGCCGTTTGCTCATTTTACTAACTGCAGTGCCATTTATTGACTCGTTGCGGTGCTAGGTACGTCATTTGGTAGGTTTTATTTTGTAGTTGTATTGTCGGTGAATGCAAAGAATAATGACCCTGGAACTCGTGACCCCACCAACTGTGCAGTGCGTTCTGTGATACAATTACCAGGCAAGTTATGAGTTGTGGCAAAGAGTGGAGTAAGATGAAGAGTGGAGTGGCAGGCACACTGCTGCAAAATCCATGGGAGAAAATTAAAATCTTCGTTCAACCTTCCAACCAGCAACCGAATGATACCGACCTTGCACCTAGTGATTACTCCTCTTCTTGCTTGCACTTTGAACATTGGCTCGGTGAACAACGTTTAAACCCCGAAAAGGGAATCAAAACGCCGTTATTCACTGGTTTGAATCTCAGGTGGAGACTTCTATGCAGAGGGGTTGAAGAAGCTCGTGCAATGACACATAAGATGCTTTGAAGTGAATTCAACCAAGTAGAGGATTAAAGTAAGATTATACCTAAATAAATATGCCGATAAAATTAGTATCTTATGAATATTTTTTCTGTAACCAAACGGCCCATACTTTTCGGAAAAGCCTCGTACAGTGAAAAATAAAGCTTGGTTCAATGGTTTTTCGTTCTAGGTTTTGATTTCTGATCTTGAAATGTTCCTCAATTTGAAAAATAATAATTTGATTTGAATGAGGAAATTCATACTTTCCATTCAATCCAAGAATAGAAGCCGATGACCTCTGGTGGGAGTAACTGATTTGGTGTAGACATAAGATAATGCAAAATTTGATTCAGTTCTTACATACACTAAAGCCCTTTCATGATTCCATTGATGATGGTGAATCGGATTGATGAATGAGGGTGTCGTTCTGCCATCGAGGGCATGAATTTGAGAATGTGCCTAGAGGCTGAAAATATAGAAATCCCTCAGGGTTTGAAGATGTTGAGCTTCCCAAATCCATTACTCCCAAATTCAAGTCACACTGTGAAGCATCCAAATACTGTAATGATTTGCAGTTCCTCCTCATAGTTAGTACTCCATCAGCTGTTATCTGCTTAATATTCTGTAAAATACACAATTATTCATTAGTTTGTTTTAAAATCTTAATGATAAAATAAATGAAGCGATTGAATGATCAATCATCAGCTAGAAGTTGTTAATAGTTTACACCGAATATTGTATAATTTGATTTTATAAAAGAGAATTTCAAGTTTGAGAAGTTTTGAGGATTATCTTGACTAGCTATATTCATTTCTAAACTTAAAATGAGAAATTTCAATTATATGACGTCCCATTCTATCTGAGAGTTCAATTCCAGAACAAATTTAACAATAGCGTATTGACTAGAGCTGAAATATCCTTAGACCCTTCCCGAAATCGGAAAAATATTATATTGATAGGATTATAAGAACATACAATGATGGATTAATCACGTTAGTTTTCCATTTAGATTCTTTTTAAATTAAGACTAATAGTAGAAGAGGCCCCAGCTGGAATCAAAGAAGGGAAACGGAAGGGAAGGGTTGAGAAACAGTAAGAAGAGATGGAATAGAAAAAATGGCAAAAACCTTTACTAATAACTGTTTACTGATATTAAAAGTCATGAAATGAAAAATATTATTAAAAATAATAAATTGGACAATGGTGATTTTTCTCAAACTCCAAACAAATATCATGAGACAAGTCATGAAATGAAAAATAGAATAAATTGAACAATGGTATTTTTTTTCAAACTCCGATCAAATATCAAATCACAAGGTGTATGGATACGATTTTCTCAGAGCTGAATAGCTTGTCATCTCCACCAAACGCCCTGTGATCGGTGCGGTCAGATTGTCAATATATTGTTGTCGAGCAAATAGACCCAGAAACATGGCTCAAAATAATCTCACATGATTCTCCTGCCAAGTTTTGTCTGAATTTTTTCATTGTGTAGCGATTTTCGTTTTTGCCAGAAACAGGCAATAGTTCAGCATAAATTTGCCGAAGAATGATTGAAGTTTAGGCAGGAAACGTTATGAGTTCATCACTGTAAGTGATGATGTTGTGCGTGAATGGTGGAAAATTAAAGACGTCAGTTGAAATGACTTCCATAATCGTTATGATTCATGTCAATTTGGCCTCTCAGAGCTGGTGCAACCAAACGGCTTCTCCAGCTAATCAAATAGGATATTGGTCCGGGCGCAAATGTCATGAAAAAGGCACTCCGTGGTCATTTTTGGGTAACAGCCTTGGAAGATGTCTCCATTAGATCTAGATCTAATAGAAGATGTCTCTTAGATCTAGCATAGTGAGAAAAGCAATTTTGATTAGTCGAAATCACAGGCAAACACCTCAAAAACAAGTTGGCTGCCAAAATTTTTAGGATTTTGCTATATTGCTTCTATTTCAATAACAGTTCAAGATATTCAACCAAAACCCCGAATAATGTATGTTTCAAGCTTTTGAAGTGCAATATAATGGAAAGAGTACTCCAAATGAGACGATTCTCTGGAATATATTATAATTTGGTTAATTATAAACACTATAGTGTTAAAATCAATCCGATATCTCTCACAATAACTGAATAACAAGTGATATAACAATTTCTATCAATAATGACCGTCATCTTGGATTTTTAAATGATGTCGAATATTTTTGTTTTTTCCATAATCAATATTCTTTCTTATTCGGCTTGTTGTAAAGAAGAGATTGAGACCATTTGCAAGTCTCTATCTTGAAGCAGTCATGAAAAAATCGATTTTATAGTTGTAGCTTGTTACCTCATGCGTATGGAAAAACGCACCAGAAATCATGCAGGGTTTTCTTTGGAGGGCGCTGGAGAAAACATTTGTTGACGTACAGCGCATGAAGCTGGAAAAACTATCTAAATTTCATAGATTTAACATTTCAATGTCACTCTTGCACAAAAAAAGTTATGATTGAAAGAAATTAGAAAAACATTGTGAAAAAAAGTTTTGTAGGGCTTTTCAAGGTTATAAATAATAAAATATGCGTTTTAGAGAAAAATGTTATGTAAAAAAAATGGTAGGGAATAATTTTTAGAATATTTTCGTCAAAAAAACCATTGAATATACTGAACGGTTATTGAAATACAAGCGATATAGCAAAATCCTAAAAACCTTGGCGGCAATCTTGTTTTTGAGGTGTTTGCCTGTAATTTCGACAAATCATAATTGCGTTTCTCAATTATGAGAAACATAATCGATTTCCACGAAGAAATTGAGTAGATTTCCACGGCTGTTACCCAAAAATGACCACGGAATGACATTTGCGCCCGGATTATATTTTCGATCACCCGCCATACAAAAATGCTACTAGGCCACCTATTTCCTAAACTCACGTCATGACTTTGAGAGCAGAGCTTCCAAACTAACGAGAAGCTTCAAAACAACGCCAAAGCACACTTAAACTCATCTGACGGCAGCATTTCATGGAGAGGATTTTCGTAGGCTAGTCCACTGTTATGACAAATGCCCCAAGCACACAGTAATTATGTTGAAGTATAATCATAAGTGTAAGTAACTTTCAATGAACAAAATTATTCTTCCACATTCATTTGTTCTCTATTTATGGCAAATCGGTGATTGAAGAAAATGACACTTCTAGAATAAGAATTAGAGGCTTGAATTCTGAAAAAACAATTTTGTGAGAGAACTCAGCGACTGACTTCACTGTATTATTCATGAAATCAAAGTCAATCCACCAATATTGTTGGAGTGGCAGCCGTGTGCTGTACCACAAATATAAGCGGGCAGAAAAAAGTTTGACAACACTATTGAGTATTCAATGAAACGAATTTTTCCGACAAAACATTTTTTTTCTCTTTACATCACTCTGTCTTTTTGTTGAATAAACTAAGATTGAATCAACTCAATAATTGCAATATCCAGTAAATTTGACATCTATTTCTACATTATTGTTTTTTTAATGTTCAACAATGGAAATCATATTATAGCATCATTTGAGGAATATTTTCCACACTGCCGTGCTACCAATTTTTCCTTAATCGGCTGGATAGCATTTAACACCTATTAACCTAAGGATAGTTGTCGGCTCCAATGTAATAGATTCTTGATAAATTATGAATGGATCTATCGCCTATGAATGAGAAATCCAGTTTTCAGAGCAAATGAACTTATAATCTTCAGATGAATTTTGGAAATATACACAGATACACAAAGAACAATATATTACAAGCCTAAGCATTTAAAGTTACTACGAGCTAAAATACTTATCTAGTTTACAGTTGAAAAAACAGTGGCTATTGGCTTGTATACACACAAAACAAATTATATGGACAAAATAGAACACTATAAACTGTTTAAAACTCAATTTAAAACATTAATAAATTCGCTTAAATGCAAAATGATTCAGAGCAAAAATTTACAACACACACATAGCCAGCCATTAGTTTCAGAGAAGAAAGAACAGGAAAAGTCTAAGTTACAAGTCACAGAGCCAAAGCCTTGTTCGGTGTCGATTTTACAGACACGTCACCAAAAAAATTTATAAATTACAAGTTTAGAATTCACACCCTACATCTGTTCTCAATAAAACTTTATTTTGAAGCTGTTATTTTTAAACTTTCATATATCATCTCTATTTAACTAAACCATTTATCTTTTTAATTCTGTCAACCCAGCCTCGGTGACACCATGGAACAATGCAACAATCATTTACGATAATAAATTCTCCGTCAAAAAGTTTGTCCGTCTATCGATAACTCTGATATTTACTATAAAGTTTCATAGATCTCGAATTGAAGATTTGATTCCAATGTGAGAAAAAATGTAATATTACAAATACCCCCACTCTCACATAAAAAAATTTTACTGTTTGAAAATTTAAAGAAAAAAATTACATTGACCCTAATGAAAATTTTGAATTGTAAATTCGAGAACAGTAACAATTTTTCTATAAAAACATTACATGTTGTCCTATAATATTGAAAATTATTATAAAAATTCATCAATAGCATTTGTTATATGTTTCCAAACAATATTTCAAAGTATAGAATATCAATATTACTTTTGATTTAGCTTTATAATTTAAATGAAAATATCTCAACAGAAAGTTTAATATGTAAAGAATAGTTTTTTGAAATTGCACATAAATTTAATAGATAGAAAATTCAATTTTTTATTGCATAAAAAAAAATTTAGTATGTTGAATGAAAAATGTATTATTATTATTATTTTTTTTTTTTTTAATGAATTGATGAATTGTTACATTTAATTTTCACATAAAATTTCAATAAATCAAAAAATGTTCATTTCTTTCACTATTGACTCGGTTGATTTTATCGATGCACATTTTGGAAAACAGTCCGTTAAGGCACTCAGTATGATTTTCAGTTAAGTGTGACTCCAATGTGATGACGTTAGTGTTGGGCTGATCCGAATACTTGTAGTGTTGGGCTGATCTGGATGCACGTAGTGTTGGGCTGACATTTGTAGTCGACTGATGCATATCAAACTCGATACAGGTGACATCTCAGTTAGCATTGCCTCATGCTTGTAATAGACGGCTGCATACCAAACTTGATACAGGTGACATCTCAGTTAGCATTGCCTCATGCTTGTAGTAGACAGCTGCATACCAAACTCGATACAGAGTCACGTAAATTTTGTATCATATTTGTAATTATACAATGTACATTTCAGGCTTGAAATGACGATGTAATTCGTTTTTTGGAAAAGAGATAGACGCTGCATACAGGATTAATTTAGGTGAGGATTAATTTAGGTAAGGTTTGGTTTTTTGATACTTTCAGTTTTCAAGGTTTAGAGTTCTGCATACAGGAATAATTTAGGAGAGGATTTTTTTGAATCAATTCTTTCATGATACTGTGACTGTTATTCTGAATTCAAAGTTGCGAATGTGAACATGGATGACAATTACCTCCAGGTAATGTAGTAGTGTTGAAGTTTGAGGTACAAAGTCAGCAATAAGCATTGGCATTGCTATTGGCATTGATATCAGCATTGGCATTAGCATTGGCGCAGGCATCGGCGTAGATTTTGGCATTGGTATCAGCATTGGCGCAGGCATCAGCGTAGATTTTGGCATTGGTATCAGCATTGGCGCAGGCATAGGCATTGGCGCAGGCATTGGCGTAGATATTGGCGTTGGCATCAGCACAGGCATCGGCGTAGATTTTGGCGTAGTTATTGGTGTTGATATTGGTGTTGACATTGGCGTAGTTATTGGCGTTGGCATCAGCATTGGCGCAGATTTGGCATCAGCACAGGCATAGGCGTAGATTTTGGCGTAGTTATTGGTGTTGATATTGGTGTTGACATTGGCGTAGTTATTGGCGTAGGCCTCAGCGTAGATTTTGGCATTGGTATCAGCATTGGCGTAGCTATTGGCATTGGCGCAGGCATTGGCGTAGATTTTGGCATTGGCATTGGCGCAGGCATTGGCGTAGATTTTGGCGTAGCTATTGGTGTAGGCATCAGCGTAGATATTGGCGTAGTTATGTCACACTAGTTCGAAAATCACCCAAATGTTCTTAACACTCTTCATGGCGTTCACTTGTTGCTGATTTTGAGATTCACATGATAACTATTTCAATGTTAATGTCTGTGCTGTACCTGTTATCTTAAAATGCTTATAAACTAAGAAGAAAAACTTGATTAGGCTATCAATACAATCTAATACACATGATAATTATTTTCAAGTATATATAAAATTGAAATTTGTTAACATCCTATTATACAGTCAGCAATACATAAATTGTGAAATATCAATTACAAATTTTCACTAAAAAAAAATTTCATTTCCATCTATTCACTGTTCAAATATCAAAATTTAATCCATTTTTCAAAATAGAAATAGAATTTCATAACACCCTGTATCATTATCAAAATTGTAAAAAACATCAGATCATCACAACAAAAATTAATTTCAATATATATTTCAATAATTTCAGACAATTGATCTTCTATTCACAATCATTTCATAATATATCTGCATTTCATTATCATTTAATATAACATTTCATTTATAGCAAGTTCATTTCACATATTTATGATTTATCATTCAGGGTTTCAAAATTATTTAGTTTTAACTTTGTGTTCAAATATTGTATAAAAAGCAAATTATTTAATATTATTAATCATCGTTTGTTGGATACTATAGTTTATTTCGACTCTTCAATGTTCTAAACACAAACTACATTTCATGACAAAACTTTACTATCAATCATTAAACAAGAAATCATTCAAAACATCAATAATATTTTGCTTCAAAGGCAATCAATATTCATAATTAATCATCATTTTGCATCTATGGCATTCAACATTATTAATCATTATTTTGCATCTATGGCAATCAACATAAGTAATCAACACAAAAAATATTATCTCATTACTGCCTCTCTAAGTCATAACCTCTGTTATTCCTTCTTTAGGCAATAATGGGTTTCCATCTCAAAAAACAATCACATACCAGCAAAATTCTAATCAACAAACCCCACTAAAAATTCTACATACACTCCAGCATCCATTTCAAACGATAATCAATCATATCAAAATTTATAGAACAAACAATTTTAAAAATTTTGAAAAAGATATCAATTACAAAAACTTATTTCAATTAATAATATAACAAAACGTTTTTATTCAATGAAAACATTATTTTCAAGTTAACTTTCATTAATACATCACATATATATGGCTACACAATTCATTAATACTTTCAAATTTTGAAGTTTATTTATTATAACAAAAGAATTTATACATAAGAATAGATTTCAGCATGTTCTAAATTGAACCATTTATTTTTTTAAATAATTTAAAATTTAAAGACTGTATAATAAGAACAAACATTTCAAGATTATAATACAAAGATGATCAAGATGGATAATGGGTAAATAAGTTCCCTAAAAAATACAAAAAAGAGAAAAAGAAAACTGGGTAAATAAATTTCCTAAAACAATACAAAGAAGAGAAAGATTAATTAGAGCCTATCCTACATGTCAGTACTGAACTTTCATGAGGAAGTATATTTAATAAAAATATACTGAAAATGAGAAAATGGGACATAATTTGCTCTGAAAAACCTAATTACCTAATATGATACCTAAAAAAAAAAAATAGACATGATTAAAATATGTAATACATGATGAAAAAATATACCGCAAGCAAACAATTATTTACACTACAATGGATAGATTTTGGAAAAGTTAAGTTTTATCAACAATTTAAAGATTAGGAAAATAAGCTACTATTTTAACTTCTAAAATTATTTCAGAAAAAATACAAATTTAAATGACTATGGACAAGATTGGTTAAGATATGCATCATAGAAGAAATTTACTGAACATTACACAAAGACAGGAAAGAATCGAAATTTGAAAAGATTAAGGGCCAAGAAAAATAGGCTACAGGAAAGAAAAAAGATACAATTATGGACTCTTACCATACGTGGTATTTACGGTCATTGCTATTCTGAATCCCGGCATGACACAGGATTCCTAATCATTGTGTGTTGGGGAATACCCTTTCATCATGTGATTCACTGTCATCATCTTGTAAATAAGCAACTTGAAACAACCTTTGAATACTAATACATCAATGGAAACTTTGTGCTTTGTTTTCTTCAAGAACATGATTTTATTCATGGGTTCATTTGTTTCAACAAAGCCGTTTTGCCTACAAAAGTTAGTCATGTTCACTTGAGAATGCATTGCATACACCTTTTCAATTCTCAGTTGAAAGTTGAACTCATCAACTTGACTCAAAGCAACATACATTTTGTTTACATTGTTCCTAACCTCCACAGAAACCTGTCTCATGTAATCATTTATTCATTCATTTATTAGAACAGTCACAAACACGATATTTGGAAAGAGAAACAGGCAATTGCCCAAAACTTCTTCAATTCCTTGATTTTGGCACATAAATAGTCCAAAGTGAGGTTGAGTTTAAAATTTCTGTTTTCACCAAAGATTAACACTCAGAGAATACCTATTTGAGATATGACTGATGAATTTTGAATTTCGAAGGGTTGATAAGAGCCGGAAATAACACTAAACAATCTGAAAGTTTCAATAATATTGAAATAAACTTGAAAATTTTGAGCAGAAAAATTAAAACTACTATCATTCACTTTGTTTATAGTTTTCCTAACCTTCAATGTAGCAATATTACTTTCATGATAGTTGACTTTCAGTGAAGACAACTCCCTACCTACTTCTTTATTCAATTCTACTATCTCATTAGGGTTGACTTTTTCAACAACAGTAACTAGGCCTACATTGTCAGAAACTTGAATGAGTTGATCTTGTATCTTAACACTACTATCTTCATGATTATCTTTCAATGTTTCATGTGCATTTTTCAATAGAAGGTTTATACTAACCTGCTCTAGTCTAATGCTAGCAAATTCTTGCTTCATCTCATCAAACCTAGCATTAAACTTAGCATTTTGCTCATCAATCTTGGCATTTTGCTCATCAAACTTTTGTGTTAAGAATGCTATAAGATTCAGATCATTTTTAATGTTTGCCATTTTGTAATATGCACTGATATCTATTCATTAAAACTTGATCTCTCTTGAACCGATTTCCCATTCAGCAGTATACCATTCATAACCCATCAAGATATCTATCCTACTAATAATTTTTTATAACCAGGGATTTCATAGTGTACCATTTGGGACATATTTATTTTGTAATTCGGTCCCACCACAGGGGTAACATTTGCCGTGCTACCAATTTTTCCTAATTCGGTTGGAATAGCATTTAACACCTATTAACCTAAGGATAGTTGTCAGCTCCAATGTAATAGATTCTTGATAAATTATGAATGGATCTATCGCCTATGAATGAGAAATCCAGTTTTCAGAGCAAATGAACTTATAATCTTCAGATGAATTTTGGAAATATACACAGATACACAAAGAACAATATATTACAAGCCTAAGCATTTAAAGTTACTACGAGCTAAAATACTTATCTAGTTTACAGTTGAAAAAACAGTGGCTATTGGCTTGTATACACACAAAACAAATTATATGGACAAAATAGAACACTATAAACTGTTTAAAACTCAATTTAAAACATTAATAAATTCGCTTAAATGCAAAATGATTCAGAGCAAAAATTTACAACACACACATAGCCAGCCATTAGTTTCAGAGAAGAAAGAACAGGAAAAGTCTAAGTTACAAGTCACAGAGCCAAAGCCTTGTTCGGTGTCGATTTTACAGACACGTCACCAAAAAAAATTATAAATTACAAGTTTAGAATTCACACCCTACATCTGTTCTCAATAAAACTTTATTTTGAAGCTGTTATTTTTAAACTTTCATATATCATCTCTATTTAACTAAACCATTTATCTTTTTAATTCTGTCAACCCAGCCTCGGTGACACCATGGAACAATGCAACAATCATTTACGATAATAAATTCTCCGTCAAAAAGTTTGTCCGTCTATCGATAACTCTGATATTTACTATAAAGTTTCATAGATCTCGAATTGAAGATTCGATTCCAATGTGAGAAAAAATGTAATATTACAACACTCACTTTTAAGGAAAGGCGTCTCAATCTGTGTAAGTTCTGTAATGATTTGAGTCCTTCATCAGTTATAGTGTGACATCCACTAAGGTTAAGCTCTTCAATGCTTGGGTTGTTCTCCGAAAGAACTCTTAATCCGTCATCAGTGATCTGAAATAAGAATTAGTAAGTGGTTAATTGTACAACAATCGTGCAAAACAGATTGCTGCGTGAGGAGGAATGGGAGTTTTCCCAGTGCAAACCCACAAACACGCTTAATTTTTTCAATTTAACCAATCAAGTGAACTAAGCCGCACAAACATGACCTCACATAACGCCTCGACAATAATTCAACTGTCACCTGACTGGGAAATGTGACTATCACGTGCCAACAATATATTTATCATGTTGTAGTGTTGCATATCAATTATTTGCCGAACGATAACGATTGTAACAGCAGGTACGTTGGTTAGTTACTATACATCGAGTTTGACAAATGTTTCCCTCATGTTGCAAACAAAATCTGTACATATTTTGAAAATATTATGACAACCCGACAACAACCTTTTCTTGCACAGGAAACAAAAACGAAAATGTGCAGGAAACGATAATTTTTCTTTTCATAGCAAGTGCAAAGCAGGTACTGGTAACCTTAAGTAAAAATACTATTCCCATTCTTGCAGTAACATTTAAATGTCATTGGTATAGCAATAACAATGTATGAATATTTTATTATTTTTGGAGTATGATGTAATGAAACGCATGCCATAAGTATAGAGGTTCGTCGATTAAACTCACTGGATACTTTTGAGCTTCTGAGATCTATTTACAAAGAAACACAACTCATGGGCATAACTAAGATTCAAAACAAAAACTAATTGAAGATCTAGGATAAAATAGATGAGTGATAGAGATATATTGCATGGGCAATTTTTATAAATTACAAAATAGAAATTGCAATCAATCAATAGAAGTGGAATCGCTTGAAATTTTGCTCATATTTTTTTTCTCTCTCTTTTTTCCTCTCTTCCTCTTCCATTCTTTCCTTTTTCACTACTCTTTACCCTTTTCCCCTAAAATTTATACCCACTACCAGACTATTACATGGGACACCTTCCTCCTTTCTTTCTTTTTAGCACACCCCACCATGAAGTCTCTTTTTGTATTTCATCAGAAATTTGTATTTTGATAGTAGCCTTTTATTTTTGTATTATTTTAATTCTTTTGTGTGTTTTTGTGATGGAATGAATAAAATTATTGATTGAATTATTGACAAGAGAAGCAGTAAATATTATTAATATTTACTGTATTAAGCTGTTTAAGCTGTATTACAGCTTGAACTTTTAAAATAAGCATGCAAAGTTAGAATGAAGCTGCGGTTAATGACAAGATCAGATTGAAAAATATGAAAAGTCAGATCTGTAACTCAAATGGACTGATTGATCAGAGATCAACACAGATTGTGCTGATAAATTACCTGCTCGCTGCTATCACAAACAGCTATTAGAGCACTTAAAATCCACTACAGAAAAAATTTGAAAATTTTACTGGGAACTCACATTACAACAAGACAGATCCAAGTCTCTCAACTCTAAGAATTTGATGCCATGATGCAATGTAATATCAGTTATTTCAAAACAAAACCCCAAGTGCAAGGTCTTCAACCCTGGAACAAAAAATAATGAAGATAATGATAAGAGAAGTAGAACTTGTTTTAATGTCTTAGCTATTCTTATTATAAAGTTGAAAAATTGGATATGGATGTTACCAGTTCTCATTACTATTGTAGTGAATTTATTCTGTGAAATCTGGCGGCACTGTACTCCATAACAACAATGCTGCAATATAAGGTTTGCACAGACTAAAGAGAAAATTGAAATTGAAAATTTAACAAAATAATTGTTTAATTCAATCACTGCTATGGAAACTAATGTTTTTTTTTGTTTTATGGTTGGATCTTACATAGAGCATAACCATTTCGGGTGAAAATCTTCGATTTAAGAGAAAAGGTTCTCGTGAATTAGTAAAAAGACAAATAAGCGGATTACCGGAAAACTAGGGAGTTTTTTCAAGCTTTTTAAATACGGTACCGGTACTAATAGGGTAGTGTTATTCAGAGACTCACTGTCTCGGAATATCCTAAGACAACTTTTAATCTACAAATTCAAAGTGAAAATGACCCAAGTTATAGTCGTTGTAATATTTTAAATAAAAAAGGGTACTACAAGTTTTCATATTGTTCTTATTAATTTATTTGAGATATACAAATAAAATATACCTATTCTAGATTGCATTAATTACTTCTCAGATTGCTGAAATGTTGATGCCCAAATGAGCTCTATAGGTTTTTGTGTGGGTTTATAAAGAGATGAGTGGACCTATAGCTTCAGACGAACTCCAAACCACCTAATACAACCAATTCTCCAATTTTATTATTCTAAAGTATGTCACTCATTTCCACCATTCATCAACTTAACTCTCTTTGATAATGAAATTGATTTATTTAAATGTTTCCAAAAAGTACAACAATAACTTATCCAAATTTAATAGATAATTCAAGTATGTTGGAGATGGGGCCCAGTGTCTTGAAACGCTTCCGAATTGCTTGCAGCTTAAACTTCTAAAATGTCAAAACATAAAATGTGAGTACTATTGAATAATTGATTCATACAATACTATCTAACAGCTTAAGAAAATATATAATTTAGAGGATAGTAACTACTAAGTTATAAGTACCTGGGTTCAAGTGTACAGAGAGATGGAGGGCTTGACGTAGAAATACAGCATAGAATAAATAATTGTGGATGGATGAACTGGAGAAAAATGAGTGGTGTTCTTTGTGATAAGAGAGTGAATTGTCAAATGAAGGGAGAAGTGTATAGATCAGTTGTGAGGCCAGCTATGCTGTATGGAACAGAAACATGGCCCATTTCAAAGAAACAGGAACGAAAGATTGAAGTGACTGAGATGTGAATGTTAAGATGGATGTGTGGGGTTACAAGAAGAGATAAAATAAGAAATGAATTGATCAGAGGCACTGTAAAAGTTGGACCACTGGGAAAGAAAATGCAGGAGACAAGGATGAGGTGGTTTGGGCATGTACAGCGACGGGAGGATGATTATGTTGGACGAAGAGTGCAGGATTTGGTTTTGGATGGTGTGAGAGGACGAGGTAGACCTAGGATGAGGTGGGGAGATAGAATAGCGGCTGACTTGCAGGAGAGTGGTTGGAGGAGAGAGGAAGCATTGGATAATGCTTTGTGGAGAGGCAGACTAAGAGGAAGGTATGCCGACCCCATTTAAATGGGATAAGGCACAGCCAAAGAAGAAGAAGAAGAAGAAGAAGAAGAAGAAGAAG
This sequence comes from Nilaparvata lugens, assembly GCF_014356525.2. NCBI lineage: Eukaryota > Metazoa > Arthropoda > Insecta > Hemiptera > Delphacidae > Nilaparvata > Nilaparvata lugens. The sequence continues at coordinate 42,560,532 of NC_052505.1, read as the reverse complement.
AAGAAGAAGAAGAAGAAGAAGAAGAAGAAGAAGAAGTAGTAGTAGAAGAAGAAGAGAAGAAGAAGAAAAAAAGAAGAAGAAGAGAAGAAGAAGAAGAAGAAGAAGAAGAAGAAGAAGAAGAAGAAAAAAGAAGAAGTAGTAGAAGAAGAAGAAGAAGAAGAAGAAGAAGAAGAAGAAGAAGAAGAAAAGAAGAAGAAGAAGAGGATAGTAACTACTGTTCCACAGTATGTTTATAAAATCATGACTGAATCAAAAACTCACCTTTCAGTTCAAGCAATGAACGACAGCTTCGAGTATCGATAGCTACATCTCTAAACTGTCCATCATCTAAAGTACTGAGAGCTTGAGCTTGTTCATTCTCAATTTTTTCAAGATCAGGATGAATTGCAGCACTTCCACACAAGCCATAGTTGGTTATTCTCGGACAAGCTCGCACTTTCAAATGCTGCAGACGTTGACAGTTTCTGAATATAGCATGCAGTGATAAATTTGAGACGCTATTTGTACAATGACCAAGATCAAGATAGACAAGATTGGATAAATCACTAATCAGAGTAATCAGTGCTAAGTCGTTAAAATTTGATGATCTCAAATCAAGAAATTTGATATTCTTGTTTGATAATGGAAGCATTTCTTTCTTATAAGGAGATCCCGAATATATAACGGTCAGCTTGTTAAGATAGGTTAGCTTAGCCAGAGATTCAAGTCCCAAGTAGGTAATCCCTGAGCAGCCTGAGATATTGAGCTCTTTCAATGTTGGAAGACCATCACTTATGGCAATCAATGCCTTATCAGTCAAGCAAACACAACTGCCAATATCAATTACCAATAAATTCTTTTGACAGTTCACTAAGTGTATCAAGCTCTCATTAGTCAACTGAGAGCAGCCATGCAAACATATTTCAGTCAAATTCAAACCATCTAGTAAAGCAATTTTCTTCAAGCAAGAATTGTCCAATTTTGTCCAACTGAAATCAAGTTTTTTTAAAAACCTGGAAGCTTTTTGCAGATATGATAAGATGAATCTGAACGTCAACACACTGTCAGATCCCAATTCCACATTGTCTTTCCTATAGTATCTCTTATATACAGCTTCATGGCAATTTATATAACAACCATGAAGAGATAAATTATTTAAATTAGGCATACATGTCACAAGCCGATTGAATAGTGCATCGCTCAAGTAATTTTGCTCGTTCACCACCAACTCTTTCACATTTTTTAGAGCATCTCCGACTTTGAGAAGATCATCGGGTTTTGAAAACATAGTCCCACTCATGAATAAATCCCTGCATTCGTCTAATTCCAAATATTCCAAGTTTTCCAAATAAGAGAAGAAACATGAAACATAGTTCAACGCAATGGAGCAGCTTTTCAAGTGAAGTGTTTTGATGTATGGTCCGAATCTCCTCCAAAAAATGTCAGATATATTAAATATTTCAAGATTGGTACATTTAATATTTGAAAATGTTCGCTCACTTTTTAGTAAAATATCTAATGGAGAGGTTTCTGGTGATAGTACACATCCTTCGAATACGATTTGTTCTTTATCTAAATATTTGTGATCCAAACAAAGCTGATTGAAATATGCTGAAGTTTCGCTTAATGATTTTCTATCTCTGTAGGGCAAATATTCCAGCAGTCCAAGGAAAACCTGCAAAGAAAAATATTTCATATGAAATAATGTAACAATGAAAAGTGCCTCTCTACTTAGTGTGATGTTGTGTTATATTAATTTTAAGAATCAAAAATGTTGAATAGTTTTTCATTTCAAAATATTCACGTGCTCAAGTTATAACATTACTGGAGGTTGGTAGGCCTGCCTACAGTGAAGTGGTGAAAAATAATGCTCCGTAATTTTTAGTGTTTTGTGATGGTTCTTTGAAAGTTTAGGAGAAGGTTTCAGTCTATGTATAGTTCCATCATTTGCCTGTCATGTGTGCATTATTGGAGTAGTGTAAAGTGCGAGATAAATTTCTTTTAACACGGCTCTTTATCAAAGACGGAGAGGTCCGATGCTCTATCCTTCACTAATCTCTCCCACTACCTAGCATCATTCTCCTTCTTTTGTGTCTGTGTGAGAGAGCTTTGTAACGCTTCGCTCCCCTCCACTGGCAATGTTCCAAAGTGATATGTTTGTGTATGTTACGGAGATGTGTTCATCACAAGAACCTGAAGCGAAATGACACAGCGCATCCAATTGTGCGCAGGATGTCCGTCTGTGACTATGCTACAAACTGTGGAGGGAGAAATGGGTTTCTCCTCTTCATGTTAAAAGTAATTTATCTCGCACATTAGTTGTACTTCAGCAGCGTCAATATAAGCAATTTTCGAGTGTATGGAGTTGTCATGAACTGTAACAAGAAGTAGAATAGCTTGCCATTTTCAAAGATAAGCAAGGATAGTAACATGTTTTCTGAGTTTAAATTCCCTCATTCAAAGGAATTTCTCTCTTGCGAAATGAGTCAGGACATCTGCTATGAATTTTATAAGAAACTGAAAAGCTTTTCAGATAAAATCACAGGATAGATTGAGAGACACTTGGATAAAATGAATGAAGTAGTAGGTGAGCAGAAGGAGAAATTTTGCGGCTGGAGAGGAAGTTGAGAAAAAGCAATTTGAATATACTGAACTCCTTCACACTGTGGTTTTTGTTTAGAGTGGGATCTGAACTCCCTCACTCTATACAGAATTTTGCCTGGCTCCAATCAATCACTTTGGATTGATAAAATGATAACTAAACTATAACTTCACTCACTGTGTGGATACTTATATTTCACTCACTGAGCTAATATTATAGAAGAAAAAGATAAAGAGAGATAGATCAGGGTCGTGTGTAAGGGAATGTATAAAGTGGAAGGCAAAACAAAGGTTAATTATGAATTTATTAATACATTTTAAATTGAAATTAATTTATGAAATTGATTAAAATATAGTAATGATTTAGAATGAATATACAAGATTATTGAGTTTTTGAAAATACTACAGTTCAAGTCTAATTTTATACAATGAAATTTAACAAACAGTTCCTACTTAATTAGGTTACTTTAAGAGTAGAATGTAAGATCAAAATATTGAAACACCTCTGGTTAAAAAAAAAATACCATTTCAGTCAAAAACAAAAGAATTAATAAGTTTTAAAGAATGAATATGATCAGGGGAGCCTTTCTTCAATAAACTATTGTTTGTGCTTAGAAGAAAATTTCAACTGTAAGCTTCAAGAAGTTAATTAAAACTGTGTCTATAGATATGTATTTAAAAAGAAGTAATAATTAAATTTGCTGTTTACTTTGATGCTATGTAATTTTGATATACTTATTTGGGCTTTTTAGGGTGGGGTGGTGTGGATTTGAAATAAGGAAAATTGAAAATTCTAAATACAAACTTCACCTGGTTGTCAATTCCCTATAGTATAATTGAAGTCTGAAACCAAAGAATCACTCCTACACTGAACACTGTCCAAAATCCAAGAGACTAAGAGCAACTAGCCTTGCAAGACATGGTCTGCCTGTTTATATACTAGCACCACGATTTTCCACCCCTTATCACCATTCGCCCTCTAGTTCCGCCTACACTCAAACTTTTCAACATTTCAACCTAATATTCAGCTTACAAACTGAATTCAAATATCAATTTCAATTTACTCTAATGTTTATTATGATATATAATTTTGAACTATGGCACCCCTTGATCATTAAAACAGATGATATCATACATTTTACCAATATTCTTTTAAACTCTGAAGTTTGGATACTGACAATTAAATACATACTCATCGAATTTGATTAATACAGTAATCAATCTTATAAATCCAATACTTCAATAATAAATACATTAAATGAAGAACAAAACACAATTTCATACAGTAAATCATTACAATTGAATTGAATAAATCAAATGAATAAGATACTTTTGATTAAGCAGGTCTCTTATACTCATTGTCAACATGTTTCAATTAAATATACCTAATTCTATTTACAAATTTACACTTAGCCTATGAATCCGGATTCAACTAACTTACTTCGCTTATAATAATTATTGAATTAGAATTCATTGTACATCATATTATTTATTGAATAAATTTATATATAGCCTAACCTACTTCATGACCTAATTTTTATAGACATCTACTTGTATTGTGTTTATTAAAGTAATTTATCATCAAATAATATTGCTTCAATAATACGGTCATATGCTTACCACGTGGTAACATTGTAGCATATGCTAACCACGTGGTAACATTGTGAACTACATAATATCTATATTCTACTACTCTCCTAACTATATATCTATATTGCTATACGCCATCTACCTGCCATCAACTTATGCTATAGCTATATACAAGGGTTAACACTAAGCACATTGGGCCATGTAATTTCTATTGCAAATGTATCTGTGAATAGTGTTAAGAATATTGTTAGCAAGTTTCTAGGAAAGAATTAGTTTCGTTTCAAACTGTTATGAGAAGAATGATTACCACTGTTGTTTGGCTAGGTAGGCTATTCAAATGTATTCTCAATAGTTTCAAGAAACGGTTCTTTCTATTATTCTAGCTCTCAAACGTCCATATTCTTACAATACAATATGTTCAGAGCACGTGTTACAACAGAAATCTACAATTTTTCAATTTTAGGAGAGCATGTGATCGCCATTTGTAGCTCAAGACATGTATTAAGGATGTAAGTGATGGAAATGAGTTACAAGCAATAAACTCAAAATAAGTATGTAAATGAATAAAAGAGTAATGAATCTGTCGTTTTCAAATTGATAATTTACATTAATGATTGCAGACTTGATTTTGCCAAGAGAATAGGGTCTTGTATAACAAAAAATAACAGACCACATCTCCATACCACATTGAGACAGAGATCAGATTAAAAAAAAACTGCTGAAAGGTACAGCAGTAACTTGATAAATATTCTGAAAAATATATGATGAAAAACTGTTGAAATATATGTTGATGAGGACTTTCCTTAACATCTGATAAAAATAGCTATTTATGTATTAAGAGTGTAATGCACGACTTTATGAACTTTGGTATGATAGACTGGTGGTTTTTGACAGAGAGAAAAATTGAAAGAGACAGGAATTGAGTGTTTCGCCACAGAGTCAAGAGTATGATGCCAAGAGATACCATAACACTGAAGAGTAAAGTATAAAAACAAAAACCAATTGGACATTACTTCAAGAATAAAAATAAATATATTTCTCAATAATTAAAAAAATGCTAAAAAAGTCTAAACTCGATTACAAAAACAATCATATTTTTGTGCTAAAAATAAACCAAGGGAATGGTGGTCAATAGTCAGAGAAAATTAAAATAGGAATCAAGTGGCTAAAGGTGATAAAATATCTAGTCATACACCAGATGGATTCAATGATTTTTGTTGACAGATAGATGAAAAATTGAGCTCAATAGTGAGTCTGAGTTTCTTTTCAAGTTTTAAAGTTTTCAATAATCAATACAGTTTTTTCAAGTTATCAGTGTTGAATTAGTGAAATATGTTCATTTAATTTAATATAATTATTAACCTATTTTTTCGGACACTTCATTATTTATCAAAATTTGGGAACAGAATAGTTTTGGGCTATGCCTGTTGTTCTATCCCGATCATATTCATATGATTTGTAATTATATCAACGAATAAATAAATAAATAAATTTGGTTTTCAACTTATCTAAATTCAAATTCTCAGTTTATATATTGTTATGGATGAGACCTTTAGAAGGTTGGCAGGAGGCGAGAGGTTCCTAGTAAACAACACAGAGGTGGCAGGGGGACTTCTGGATCGTTCTAGATCATTACCATGAGTTCATCTTGGTGCAGGGAGACGTCGATCAATGACAAGTGCATTCCAGAACCTTCGAATCACTGTGATTGATCGGGCGTGTTTGTCACCTCCAGATCCTTCTCGATTGTTCTATAGAGCCTATATAGATGGCACGTGTTGCAGTTGGCAGTCAGTTAAGAAACTACAGTGGAGTGTTCACTTCTTCTCAATGTGACAGACTAGTGATAAATTGATAATAATCATGACAGACTAGTGATAATAGACTTTTGTAGCTGATGAACAGTTATTATTCTAGGTGACAGTTATTTTTAAACAGTTATTTATATAACATAAGAAGTTATTTAGATAACATAAGCTTGTGATAATTCTGTGTAATTTATTAGGTAGTGATCAGTTCATATTTGTTTCTAGTTTACCTCCATGTGTTAAGTGTTGTAAGTAATAAATCTAATCACTATAAATCACATCAAGTGTTTATTTAGTGTAGAAACCCATAACAATATATTTTGAACTCGAAATGGTGCAAAAATTATCAAGTGGTAAACATAACCTATTTTTGGACAATTTCTATACAAATTTTGGAAAGGAACAGTTTAGGGATTTAAGACTGTTGTTCCTTTCCGAATCATTCATAGTTAAGAATGATATTCAATCTATCAATGTACAAATAAATAAATAGCAGATCCTGTCCATGATGTTTCTCATTATCTTGACAATTTCAAAAATTCATTGCCAAACTCTTCAAAACCCTTCTTTTTCTTTTTATCTTACAGATGTTGAGCAGGTTCATAGTGCAATACTATCCTTAAAAAAGTATATCCAAAAAATAGTGCTTGCCTTGATGTGTATTGCTTAAATTCTTAATTATTGAAACTGGCTTCTCCTTATACTTGTGGGGTGCTAAGCTCTTCGTTGAATGATTGTATTCTTGGCTTTCTTTCTAATTGATTAAAATTTGTCAAAGTAATTCCTCTTTTCAAGAAAGGTTCTGCAAGTGAGTATAATAATTTTAGACCCATTTCTATCATTCCAGTTATTTCTAAAATTTGAGGTAATTTTCTATTGACAGATTGTTTTTTGAAAATAATTCATTGTTCTCCAATTCGTCCAGTCAATATAGACATAAAAAGAGGGTGTGCTTGCAATTTATATTGTAGTTCTGATTTTTTAATATATTATTTGGACACATGAGAGAAGTCGAGAACCAATTTCTTCGTGCAAAATGTCCTTGTTTCAGATACAGAGTGGCCCAAAAACCTCGTATTTTCAGATCATTTTCCAGTTATCAGCTATTTCTACGAAATCCAGAGATTGGACAGAAAAATTTGTTCTTGCCCTTTTTTAGATTATAAAATTCTGAATAAAATGAGATCATTCAGAAATCTCTATCTCCAATGAGTAGGTACCAAGTTATTATTTTCAAAAATGAGTAAAATTAAAAAATGAGATGAGATCTGAGCATTGTGTCAAAAGTTATAAGTGTTTGAAATTTTTAACCTTGAGGTGTCCTTATGCATGCCTCTCCACTAGGAAATACCGAAATGAAGTGCACCTAACGGGTGATTCTCATAGAACATAATCTCATGAACTTATATAATTGTGCGAAATATCAATGTGAGGACAATGTAGTTGGTGATGATTGTTGAAGCTGAAAATTGGGTGTTTTCACAATACAAGGGGCATTGTTGTTAGGTGTATCTGGAATTCTATATGAGAGCGCTCTACATGATCTCAGATTGTAGAGCACAAAAATACGCCCAAAGATATTTTGAATTATACATCTAAATGGTAACAATCAGAAGATATTGTTGATCAAAAACTAAAATTCATCAAAATTGATTTTTTCTTCAAATTTAACTCATCATTGAAAAATCACAACACCATACTCATTGGAGATAAGACAGTTCCAAATGATCTCATTTTATTCAGAATTTTATAATTAGGAAAAAAGGCAAAAACCAATTATTCTGTCCAATAATTGGACTTTGCAGAAATTGTTGATAACTGGAAAATGAACCGAAAATAGGAGGTTTTTGGGCCACTCTGTATCTAGCACAAGGAAATTTTGCATGAGGAAATTGGTTTTTGACTTCTCTCATGTATCCAAATAACATAGGTTATTAAAAAATCAGAACTACAATATCAATTGCAAGCACCAATTTATATAGTGACTGGACTAAAATAATAGCCAATTTGGGTTCAGACCTAATAGAAGCACAAATACAGCTATATCTGAATTTATGGAAAACTGTATCATCTATTCTATTGATGAGAAGTGTAATCTATTTGGCAGCTTTTATGACATGAGCCGAGCTTTTCATACAATATCTCATCCCATCCTATTACTAAAGCTCAAATTTAATGGTTTCGATGATATGTCAACCAATTTAATTGCCTTTTACTTGAGAAAGATATCAAACTGGTTGGTATGATGGCTGTTTTTCTAATTGACCGAGCGAAGTGAGGTCTAAGATTCAAGTTGATGGTTTTGCATTTCTCTTTATGTTTTTATGTTCCGTATTTACAGCGGAACGCAGCAATGGATTTTCATGATATTTGACAGGTATGTTCCTTTTTGAATTTCGCGTCGACGTATACATAAGGTTTTCTGAAATTTTGTACTTTAAGGATAATACAAAAGGAAAAGTAGTCTCCTTTGAACGCCAATATTACCGTAAAATTCAGACTTTAGAATTATTACGGTAATCATAAATCAGCAGTATTATAGTCTAGTGGACTATAATACTACCCATTCAAAAACATCAAACATCTTGAAAATGTATCTTTCCATCAACGTTAGTAGACAGTTGACTATAATACTACCTGTTCAAAAACATCAAACATCTTCAAAATGTATCTTTCCATCAACTTTGTAGACAGTTGCAGCCAGACCTGATAACAGAGCTCACACTCACATTCCAGGATGACACGATAGGACAGAAAGCTCTATGTTTACTTAGGATTTTTTTCTAGACATTTTAAATTGATAAATTATTTATTGAAGTTTATTAATAGTTGAAATAATTATTACTGTCGATAGAAAATAAACATTATTCATTATTAAATGATGTAAAGTTATTATATTATTATGATATAGGTAAACATTATTATTGTTTTGGATTTCTAGATTGGGATTTTATCATAAATATGTAGCCATACAGCCATTGATGATTCTTATCCAACCACAGACATTGTTACCAACTTAATTTTGATTTTCCTGCACTGGTGCTCCATATAACCTACTAACTATTTTACGTTGTCATGCTGCAGATCTGGAGTACGCAAAGTAATACTTTGCACACTAGAGCGGAAAAGTGATTCTTTGTGGCCTGCAATCAGCGCAGAAATGGTCACTTTTCAAGGTATCTGTAGGAAATATAGTTTTTTCAATTTGAGTGGGATCCCCAATCACACCCACCATCAAATTATCTTGTGTATGAGATATTAAGCCGTTCTCGGACTTTTTACCCACTCTGTATGTAAGCAAGGCAGAAAAAAGTGTGATTGATTTGGTTTGAGTGATAAGGTTGCAGCTAATTGGGTCTCTGATCTATGTGTGATAGAGTCACAGAATAAATACAGAATGGAAACACGGCTATTAATCTGGCAAAAAAATCCGCCATCTTGTTAGAAAGTTCAGCAATAGTATAAATGGAAGGTCACTTTACTGATCCGGATCAATCGGTCTCTTTCACTGCTGCGACCCAATCAAGACAGGATTTTAACTTTAACAAGATGGAGCAGTCACGTGAAGTATTTGTGATATGTAAAAAGCATTGGTTGGATAGGCGTTTGATTGATAGTTTTCATTCTGTGATGGAGTGTCGGATCACTTTCCATCAATGCTGGTCAGTGAGAAATCTATTGAGACACAGAGTCAAGATTCTAAACTTATCTTAGGGATTGCTTATCAGTGCGACCACTGAGTCAAACCGCTACCGTGGTGTGACATGAGGTGTTGATAAATGGTGGCCAGGACTGGATTGAAACACAACTTTCATCTCGTAGGCATGGAGAAGTTTCAGTCGAAATATCATTCTTAATTAGACTGAGCACTACGAAAATCTTTGCTGTGCAATTCATGAGACTGCTGAGCAAATTGGCATGAACAAGGAGTTTATGGTCAGTAAGTCTCGAAGCGGAGCTTTCAGACCCTGGTTTGATGACGAATGCTTTCAAGCAGCAAGTCGTTTCAGGAGGACCTTGAGAGTTCCTAAACGAGAGGGATTCCAGGAAGATAACACCAATTCTTATCTTGCTATCAGATCACCTGCATTGCTGTATATAACCTACAAATAATTGTTGATATATTTGAGTATTCACCTCATTGTAGAACATTCAAGATTTTGAATGAGAAAATCTAAAGTAGACACATTTAAAGCTGAAAGCTAATAAAAATAATATTATAAATTTATTACATTACCGTAACTTATATATTACTTACCTCAGGTGGTAGAGTCTGCATTGTGATACTTCCTTGAGGCTTTCCTTTTTCATTTATATAGATAAAAGCTTTAAAAATTTTAAAATAAATATATGATTTATAGATTTTTTAATATTAACTTATCAATTTGAAGACATTTTCTAAATGAATAGGAAAATTATTAAAATTATGATTGTTATCTCGTGACTTCACATTTAAGCTGAGGGCGGTGTACGAAAACGCGCGTCTCGCTGTAGGAATGAAACTCTAGCATACAGGAGTGTGCGCATGCGCTAGTAACTTATTCGATAGAGCAGTTCCGTTTACTGTGATAGAAGTGACTGCATCTGATTCGCCAATGTAAGAAAACCACAAAGTAGGAAAACACAGCATAACTAACCTCTTTGGCTTGACTTTATATCAAAATCAAAACTTGTAACATAAACTCTTGAATTATTGAAGTCGGAGATTACTTTCATTGATTCATTGGTTCCTGGAAACATTGATGAGTTTTCAAGTGTAATGTATCAGATTTGTAAAACTATACACCTGCACTTTTTATGCTTCTTCAAAATCTGTTGATGGCTATGATGCAATTATTTATTGTTCTATGTTCTATTGTTCTATTCACTCATGTTGAAATAAAACATCAAATACTGAAACAACAGTTTCCTTATTGTATAATAAGGCTGCAGTGCAATAAAAGTCCTACATGTGAAAAATGTTTCAATTTGTTGATAGGATATTACCAATCAAGCAACTTGTAAAATGTACAGATAAATTTTGATTATCATCATTTTAGATTTGTCGTAATATTTTTAAAACACTTTAAAAGAAACAATCAACGTAGTCAATTATGTAAAATAATACTATATTGATATTATTATCAATAAATTAATGGTAAGAATTAATAAATATTAATTATTATTATTGTAAATAGGCCTACTACAAAATTACTACTGAACAAATTTCTGAAAGGATAAGGAATACAAAAACAATTGCACTAGATAGGCCTAGTCCTTCAGATTAGCTTTACATTTTTTCATACTTACTATGGAATTTAAATTACTGCACAACATATAAAAATATATATTTTACATCCAAACTACATTGTTTTCTTTTCAAATAATTCCAATTAATGTTTTTGGACTATTCTGCTAGATCCCGTATTATATAGGCTGAAAGTGAATTATTACTTCTATGTTCGAATTCAGTGGTTTTTCAAAAGTAGGCCTACATATTTACATCATATATGTACTGCCCATAATATTGTTAGAATGCTGGAAGAAAGATTAGCAATCTTTAAATCGCAGGACATAGGCTTAAACATTTCACTGTATGCAAAAAATAATATTGATTTCAAACATGTTAAGATCACAAAACTCAATAGGGAATCACAGTTAAACATTATTGACCGAGCGAAGTGAGGTCCAAGATTCAAGTCTATGGTTTGGCATTTCTCTTAATGTTTATATGTTGTGCAAACGCGGTAATAGATTTTCATGAAATTTGACAGGCATGTTCCTTTCTTAATTGCGCGTTGGCGTATATACAAGGTATTTGGAAATTTTGCATTTCAATGATAATATAATAGGAAAAAGGAGCCTCCTTCATACACCAATATTAGAGTGAAAATCAGACCATAGAATATTATTCATAATAAATCAGCTGATAAGTGATTACACAGATGTGTGGGGAAGCCAGTCTATTGCTGTATTTCCACTATTAGTTCTGTGAATTGTAGACCTCATGCAGTATTCTCATCCACAAGTACCTGATTGAAACTATAGACCTTATGGAAAAACAGCAATAGACTGGCTTCTCCACACATCTGTGTAATCACTTGTCAGCTGATTTATGATGAATAAATCTATAGTCTGATTTTTACTCCAATATTGGCATATAAAGGAGGCTCCTTTTTCCTTTTATATTATCCTTGAAATACAAAGTTTCCAAAAACCTTGTATGTATATACGTCAACGTGCAATTAAAAAAGGAACATACCTGTCAAATTTCATGAAAATCTATTACCGCGTTTCGCCGAAAAAAGGGCAACATATAAACATTTTAACATCAAGAGAAATGCCAAACCATCGACTTGAATCTTAGACCTCACTTCGCTCGGTCAATAAGATCTATGATTTCAATCAGGTACTTGTGGATGAGATTTCTATGTGAGGTCTACTGTTCACAGAACTACTAGTTCTACAGTGGTAAAGTATAACTTTGTTTGGTGTAACTGACCAAAGATAAACTTAAAAATAACTAACGATCTTATGTGAATGTGAATTCATTGATTGATGACTGAAATGCATGCTTCTTTGTGTCAAGTGTCTCACTGAATTTTTACTGCAGATTGTTTCTCTGCAGTCTTCAAACGGACATATTGCTCCTCCTTTTGCATGCCTATTTCTTTTATGAACATTTCAAAGATGCCACCGCAAACTATAATTATTGGGCAATTGTTTTTTGCATGATCTGTAATTAAAATGAGATGATTTCTCAGACATGATGGCTGCACGTGTTCACTAATATTCACAATGACTGCCAACTGTACGTGCTCATTCATTCACTGGTTCACGAAAACGAAGTAACAGCTATTTTTCCAAGTAGCAGGTAATAATCTGCTCTTTACACAAACAGATACTACGCTGCGCAGTTGAAAGGTACAGTTCTACAGCGAGACTCGCCTGACACCTTAGACCAGTTATAGAATAGACATGGCCTATCATATATTCATACTGAAAGTCGATGAAGCAAACATCTACTGCCATATCTCCAAATCGTGACGTCAGCATCAGATAGAAAACTTTTCTGTAGAGTTTGTTTACATTGTTTTCCATAGCAGATTGTGCCTATTTCAGCGGGAGCGCAGCTGGAGTTTATCATTTTAATGGATAATAATTTACATCCTTTTGAAATAGACACAATCTGAAAGTTTTCTTTCCGATGATGACGTCACGATTTGGAGATATGGCAGTACATGTTGGCTTCAGAGGCTAGACTTCCCAGCGTGTCTATTCTATAACTGGTCTAAGCCTGACACACGTCCTTTATATTTTTTAATTTTTTTATTTCACTTTAATCATAAACAAATTTTAAGCTCCCTATCTTCTATAAGATGTATTACAATATTATATTATTCCTTAGTCTTAGTATAATTTTTAATTGAGTGAGATTTTGGTGATGATGTTTGCCTTTCTATAACCTAAAGGTAGATACCATTTTTTGTAGGTTATAATGCAATATAGCCTAAGTACTAAATTATTTTAATAATTTTTCACAAAAATTATCAGAGTTTTTCTAAAATATCAAGGTTTGCTAAAATTTCATGAGATTGTAGTTCGTAGGGTTTATTTACTTTCAGCCATCAGTTTATTACATTCATCATTACTTTCAGTCATTCAAATAGGGAAGTGATTAAACGAAATTGGTTTCATGGTCGCGCTAATAAGATTTGATCTCATGAGCGGATTAGCCTGTTTCTGTGCTACTCCCTTTGAAAGTGTGACGACTTTAAGAGCCGAACTCTAATACCATTGATGAGTCTAAAAATTGCTTCTTGGTGGTTGTGAACCGACAGTGTTTTCATTTAGGAATGATCCTTACATAGACCTAAGATCTATGTGTGAAAATAAGTTTTTCTTTGGTTTGCCAATGAGTTAGAGATTCCGAGGAATTACTTAGGCTTATTACATAAGTCGATGCAGGTTGATCAAGGCGTACCACAGGGATTGGTGATGGGCTCCCCACTCTTCTTGGACATGATCAATGATCTTGAGCTCCTTGGATCGGAATGATGTTTGCATCACAATCTTCTCCAGAGGGCAGACAGTTGAACAGGCTGATTTTCAGGCTCAGTAGGTTTTTGGTGTCAATATTTGGTTTGAGAGAAATAGGCTCTGCTCGAATGAGGGGAAGACTTATAGCATCTAGTCTGTGAACTTTGCAGCCTTGATGACTCAGCTCATAAATCACCAGTGAAACTCCAGGAGTTGTTATTGATTTAAAGTTGACATGGGCAGGCCACCTCTATGGAGTTTGCGGAGGATTTGGTGATGGTGTACTTACTTTTTTATGAAGCGCTACAGCCCTACGTGGACCTTGGCCTTCTCAACAATTCGCCTCCAATCATCTCTATCACCTGCTCGCCTCCTCCAGTTTCTCATTCCCAAGAACGCCATATCTTTCTCCACATCTTGAAGCCAGCGGGTTTTGGGGCGACCTCTTCTCCTGGTTCCTTCCATTCGTCCAAGAAGCATCTGTTTGTGTTCTGTTTTGGTCCATTCGTTGTACATGGCCCAGCCAGCTAATCCTTCTAGACATTATTTACCTTACTATATTTTTCCCTTGCAAGATGGTATTGACTTCTGCATTGTTCCTTATTCTCGATTCTCCTTCTTCATATATTGGAACATGTATTCTTTTCAGAATTTTCCTTTCGAAGATCCTCAATGCATTCATGTTCTGTGAACTAAGAACCCATGCTTCACAGCCTTCATACTGGTCTTATCAGAGTTTGGTTAATTTTAATTTTAGTCCACTTTGATATAAGTCTAGATTTCATCATATTTTTGTTTCCATAGTATGCTCTGTTGCCCTGTTCAATCCTTCTCCTAATTTCACAGCTGAGGTTGTTACCCACATTGAGCTTTGTGCCGAGATATATAAATTCATCTACATATTTTTCAAATGTATATTCGCCAACTTTAAAATCTTCATTTGTTCTCATTGTCAGAGATGACGTAACTCTCATGTACTTGGTTTTGTTGGTGTTGATATCAAGTCCTATCTATAGTCCTTCCTTCTCTAATGTGAGAAAAATTTTTTTCAGAGCCACTACATTACGAGCCACTAATACAATGTCGTCAGCATAGGCTAGTCCTTGCTTGGATTTGAAAATCCAAATTTCCCTGTCAAATTAAGTTTTTCCACCACCTTATGCAGAGCTAGGTTAAAAAGCAGTGCAGATAGTGCGTCTCCCTGTATTACTCCTTGTTAAATTTGAAATGCTCTGCTCGTTCTACCTCCGACAAGTATTTTAGCATTGTTGCTTGACAAAATCATGGACGCTAATCTTATAATTTTTCTAGGGAAACCAAAAGTTGCAAGTGCTTCCAACAGATTTTTAATAATCACAGAGTCGAATGCCTGTTTGTAGTCAACAAATAACATGTGTCAGTTTACATTAAATTCTGTACACTTTCCCATCAGTTGGCATATTGCAAAAATTTGATCAGTTCCTCTTCCCGGACGGAAGCCACATTGGTATTCACCAACTATTTTTTTAGATAGGGAGATCATTCTTTTTAGGAGGATTGAGGATAGTATTTTGTAGGCAACATTCAATAGTGTGATTCCTCTATAGTTGCTACACACCAGCTTTTTTCCTTTCTTATAGATGGGACAGATCACACCCATGCTCTACTCCTTGGGTAACTCTTCCCTCCTCCATATCATAAGAATCAATTGACATATTTTTGGTGATGGTGTAATTCGCCCTTTTCCATTCCCATCTTTTGTATGTACTCCTCTTTTTATGGGGCATGAGGTGAGTTGCTGATGCTCCAGAAGAAAGCACCTCAAGTGATCACCTCAGTGGGGCATTGTGCCTATCATGAGCACCGTTGGCTAATCATTTTGAGCTGGGCATCCTTATGGTCTTCAACCAGTATATACTGTCTAGTCTGCTGCATGTCAAGAACACTGAAGACAGTCATATACTGAGAGCTGGTTTCCATACACATATCACAAGGAGAAGACTTGAAATTGACATACCATGCTTCAGAACCAACAAGAGAAAGGACTGATATCGTATCTTTGCACTGTGCTTATACAATGTCCTGCTTGTTAGTGTGAAGAACCTGCAGGGTAGGTATTGCTTTTGGAAACAGAGTTGAGATTTGGCTGAAGAGAAATTCCTTCTACTCAGTGAAAGAATATTTTGATGTGCACAAGGACAATATAGTTTGACCTGCCATCTGGATTTTTTTGACGCCATCTTACTTGTTACTTGTTCAGTCTTCTCCGCAATCATAGACCGGGGAATCGTCATTTTCCCCTCATTTTTGAGGAGGTCATGTAGTTGTAATTCTTCCAGATTGTTTTTAGACCATGTCGGAATATAAAGAATTAGGCTTACCAAAATGTTTCACCTCGATTATAAATAATTAAAAATTAATATTATATCAGGTAATTATACTGGAATGGCTTGAATCGTTCTATCGAAGTCCGTGGAAATAATAAAATCGGCAACTCTGTAGTCTCATAATTTCTATTGACTTTATAACGTAAGTCTTACTGTAGGGTAAGCCAAATTCTGGCAGGTGAACACCAGATTTTTTAATCCGGCTGGTCTCACTCGGTTCGCTAGCCCCGCATACAAACCTGCTTGTGTCCCAGCGCTCAACATTAGACCATCACTTCCAATATACATCCACAGGTGGCCGTGACTGTACCTGATCAGACAATAGACAAAAGCCTATATCTCAAAATGACAATTCAAAATTATCTTGCAGTTCGTTTCTAATTTCTGGTGCATTTTGTGTTATAGCTACAGCGTAGGCTATCCAATGTCCTGCTGTCCTTCACGTCTTGATCAAAATAAATATAAATCCATATGCCAGTGCATTATGATGTTGGAATTGAATTGCTATCTCTCATCCGTGATTCTTTATTCAATGTTATCTTGTCATATCATTACTTTTGACAAGACTCACAATAAGAAAACTTTTTAAAATGAAAAGAATATTAATAGAATCTGCATCTTAGAAATGACTGTCTATAATAATAAGGTCTAAGATTTATCAATCATTTGATCTACTCCATCAAAGGGTGTAGATTCCAGAATACTCAAATTGCAGGATCTGGTGGAGGGTTATTTCGGTCATCATTGGTTTAGAATTATAAGCAATTTTTTCTATAATTGATACTTGTGAATTTTCAGGTTTTCATGGTAAGAGAAGAAAATAGGATCTTCTGGGCTTAGGGTATGCAATGTAGAAAATGAACTTGAAAATCAAGGATTCTTTCTCAACTACCTAAGAGTGAGAGTTTGATTTAAAAATCCTTATTACAATTCATTAAAGATGAAAACTAGATCAGCGGTGAGTATGAATAAATGAATAAATGAATTTATTTCCTTCTTGAGAGACATAGTAAAAACACAAACAGAATCTTGGAAATTAACTGATCACGTTATCCAGTTATTGTGATCAGTGTGTAATACATAATATTAAATTTATAAAACAACAATAGTTTGAGTCTAGTCTAGCATAATAAACTTGAATAGTCGTCAGTACTACCTGCAGCGTGTAAACATCTTGTCTAATACACCATGGATAATATGATCATTATTAGGATTTGCGATATTATAATCAGTTAATATCAACAAAGTAAACAAAGTAGGTAATATATAAACATAAGATAATAGAACAGAATAGGCATATAAACGGATAAGTTATCTCAATACAGTTCTCAAGGTCGATGTATCATTCAATTCAAATAGCCAATGTATGAGTTTTTTACAATATTTAGTGTAAGAAGCACATATTTTAATATTAAGTGGTAATTTATTAAATAAATAGGGCCCTATAAACAAACAAGAATTTCTAAAAATACATTTTTTAACTTTAGGGGTACGGTACAGAATCCTATCATTACTTCTCATATTGTAATACAGGTTTTCAATTCCACAATTTCCACTTATTAAATAAAACATTTTTAGAACCTTAAAAATATAAAGATTTTGAATAGGCATGATTTTCAAATTGCAATATAAGGGGAAAGAGCTTTCTCTTTTTCTTTTATGTAATATTAATCTAATAATATGATTTTGTGATATTCGCAATCTATTTATAAAAGTTTTGAATGTTCCACCCCAACATATCAAACCGTACTGGAGCCGAGAATGAATCAAAGCATAATATAATGATTTCATCAGAGTTTGATCACATAAATTTCTGAGATAATAGAATTTCCTTATTGATCTTCTAATGTCACCATGTAAAATCTGAATGTGTTTTTTCCAAGACATTTTTTCATCAAATGTTAGTCCTAAATATTTAAAAGAGTCAACTCTTTCAATTTCTTCGCAGCTGCAGTCTTCTCGAGTACACCCTTGAGAATGATATAGGATTGGGGCGGAAAAGTCTACAGCTCTATAGTCGAAGTTTATGTATTTTGTCTTAGATACGTTAACTATCATTTTATTTTTACTGCACCATTCTCTCAGGATACTCAAATCAGCTACTACATTATTTTTTATAACTTCTTTGCTTTTATGGGAGTACAAGAAAGCAATGTCATCTGCAAAGGCTTGAATTATTCCATTGAACTTTATATTTAAGAGATCATTAATAAAGATAATGAATAAAATAACTGAGGAAACGGAGCCCTGGGGGACGCCGACGGTGATGGGAAGGGGGCTACTGAGGCAGCCCTCAGCGCCAACCCTCACCTGCTGTTCCCTGTTACTCAGAAAACTGCGGAACCACCGCAGCGCCACTCCCCTGACTCCGGCTGCCTCAAGCTTTAAAAATAGAATTTCATGATTAATTAAATCGAATGCTTTTGTGAAATCTATATAGAGACCGGTTGTTTTATTGCTATTATTCAAACTATTGTAAACTAGATTTGAGAAATTTAAAAGGGCATCTTCAGTCGATTTTCCTTTTTGGAAGCCGAACTGCTTTTGGGAGAAAAAATTATTTTTATTTAGGTAAGTTACTAATCTATTTATCATAAGCTTTTCTAGGATTTTTGAGAAAACGGAAAGCAAGCTAATAGGTCTGATGTTATTTAATTTTATTGAATTTTTCTTTTTGAAAATTGGTATTACGACACTCATCTTTAACATTTCTGGGAAAACTCCTTTACTGAAGCTTAAGTTAAAAATATGGGTCAGTACGGGTGCAATATATAAGGCAATTCTTTTTATTAGTAGAACATTAAATTTATCAAAGCCGGATGATTTCTTATTTTTAAGATTAGAGATAACTTTTAAGATTTCATTATCTGTAGTTGGTTCTATGAAAAAGGAATGGCACTGATGATAAAGACCAAGGCAGACAGAAGAAGGTGTATTGCAATCGGGCTGAACAACATTGATTAGATAACGATTAACTTTGTTGGCTACATTTTGGGGGTCGCACTCAATAGTACCGTCCTCCAATTCCACCTTATCAAAAATTTGATTACGGCTTTCACCAGTTAAGCTGTTGATTACTCTCCACTGTCTGGCCGGATCTCCATCAGCAATACGAATACACTTTGAATAGAAGTTTCTCTTTGTAGAATCAATTTCATTTTTTAGATTGTCATAATAAGTATTATAATGGTCTCTTAGGGGTGTATCATAAGGTCTTTTTTTTAATAATTTGTATAATTTCCTTCTCCTTTCTATTTTACGTAAAAGGTCTGTGGTAATCCACGGACTTATGATCTTAGCTTTTGTAAGTCTATTATTAGAATTTATAGTTTTAGAGCATTTATTAACTAGGTCCGTTAGAATAGAATGAAATCTCTCATAACTTAAATTTACATCTTCTATCTGATACACATCATTCCAATCAAGTAATTGAAGACATTCACAAACTTTATCAATATCGGTTATTGATTGCTTAGTAACAGATAACGATGAATTATCTTCAAGATTAATACGGTTTTCATCAAATTTTAGCCCTAGCAGACAATGGTCAGTGATGTTCAGATCAAAGATAGCATGCTTAAAACTATTTATTTGTCTATGTTTGATGAAAATATGGTCAATAAGGGTTTTAGTTCTTGAGGTAATTCTAGTTGCTTTATCGACAATAGATGAGAAGCCATTATTTTCCATTAAACTTAGATAGATTGTTGAATTTTCTTTACCATTTAATAAGTCAATATTAATATCTCCTACTATAATTGCATTTGAAGTTAAATAATGCATACTTTGCTCTAGTTCAGTTATAAAGCTTTTTTCTGTAAATTCTTGCAGTCTATAAACACAAAGTAATTTGAAATAATGTTTATTAATTTTCACATTCAATAGAATAGAATCGGCTGTTTTCATACAATTGAAATCTTGTTCGGTAACACAGACAGAGTTCAGAGCGTAACAAATTATTCCTCCTGATCTATAATCATCATTACAGCGAGCAAACATATTATAATGCGGTATATTGTACATATTTAATTCATCAGAGTTTATCCAAATTTCACTTAATACTATGAACGTGACCGGGTTTTTTACGTGTGAGAATTCTGTCAGAAAATTGTTGAAATTTTGACGCATACTTCTAATATTACAATGTATTAGAGTGAATACGGTTTTTTTGTCAGTAACTGTTTCAAAAAAGATATCATTCAATGTATGTAGATAATCGTTATCATCCTCCATACCAAAATATGAAATTACAAAAACTTAAATCAACATAATAATTATGAAAACAAATAAAATAAAATGAAATACAATCAAAAACATTTTCCAATATTGAAACATCTCTATCACTCCGATAAAATAACCTACTTCAGATTTTCAATATCAGCATCGGTCACAATTCTCTGACATCTCTCACCATTCGATTTCCTAACAAAGAATTTTCCCTCCCGAAACCATACGTACGTGTACCCTATGGCTCGGCACTTCTTTTTTAATTTGGATAAAAACAATTTGTTCACTGGGGCAAGATGCTCGTTCACAAACACTTTTTGCTTTGGAAAGGACGCGTTTATTCTGTCGGCAGTGGCAGCATTCCTATTTTCCTTGAAACGTTTGATCCACTCATCCCTGATGGCTCGACAGCTGAGATGGACGACGAGGGACGGCGGTCGGTCGTTTCGGAAGCTGGGCACACGGTGAGCCGCGATGATGTGTGCATCATCCACTGCACATCCAATCATTCCTCCGACGTCCTTCACCAGTCTGACCACGTCTTCATTGGCTGTCGCTGGAACGCCGCTGATCTCGACGTTGTCACGTCGCGTGTATTGTTCCAACGCTCTAATCCGCTCTTGCATGACGTCGTTGGCCGCATTAACAGATGCATTGGCTGCTCGCAAAAATTTGTTTTCGTTTTGCAGTTTAGTAACGTCCTTTCTTAGTTCTTCCAATAAGCTATTGTTTGCGTCGACCTTATCTGATAGGAACCCAATCGATTCAACCACTCCTGCCATTTCATCTCTCACCAATTTAAGTTCTCGGAAGAAGTCATTCCTGAAACCTTCCAGTACCTTTCGCATAAAATCCTTGGTAATGTTGGCATTGGAATCCGAAATCAGACTATTGAAATCACGACAGTCTTTACATCTCCATTGCTTCACAGAACGCACTTTTGTCTCCTCACTATCGTCTTTTATGCAGGCAAGATGAAAAGATTTTTTGCAGCTACCGGAACATGCAACCACATCCGAAGTTTTACTAGAGCTTAAATTAACATTGCAAACGCCACAGGTTCCTGACATTTTAGTATGTTTTAAATAAAAACACCTTGAAAAACTTTAACTGACAGTAACTGAAATGTAAATTTCTAACAACTTTGGCATTCTCTTGCGGGAGGGGGGGGGGGTAATGAAAAATAGAGATTTTCTGACACTCTTAAGTTTTTGGATATCATCTTCCCCACCAATCCTTTTCACAAAAACTATATGTAGCCTATGATAAGTGAAAGATTGATTTCACAATAGTACAATACCGTATCAATATTGTTTCCCTATGTCTACAAAGTGTACACAAATTTATTACAGAGGATTCTCAAAAATTGAGTAATATAGTTTTTTCTTGTGTAATGTTACAAAAAAAGACGAAGGACATGACCAGAATAGCTCCAGCGATATTGTGAAAGATAATTAAAAATCAATAATGATCATTCATCATAAGAGCTATAACTTTGGCTACGCGCTCACAGAGGTTGGTCAGGCGTTCTGAGTTCCACGTTCTTGGTAATGCCTACCATAGAGAAAATGAGAAAATAAGAAGGTATCCCATATACATTCATTTTCCAAACTTCACTCCAACGCCAAACCGATTATTACTGTCTTAGGGTATAAACACAATGAAGGCAGAGCGGAGCGTGGCGTGGTCAGAGCGTACATGATACACACTGGAAGCCTCTGAGTGACAAGCGTTAAGGGCCTAGAAGAGTAGAGTAGAAGAGTACAAGAGTAGACCAGACTGGCACTGTGACGCTCCACTTGTAGACGCTCCAAAAAACAAACCAGCTTGTTCCAAAGTTTGACGCCATGCTCCGCTCCGCTCCGCTCTGCGAGTAGACGCTTCCAGTGTATTGCAGCTCATTTCATTTCATTTTTATTTCACCACCTACATCACAAGGATGAGGGGCACGTCAAGGAAGCGAATGAAAGTCGCTACTTTTGAATTACACTCTTCACTGGAAATTCCTTCAGTGAATAGAGTGGATTGTCTAAAAAGTATTTTTTTAGAGCTTGCTTAAATGGTTTAGGCTCTTTTATACTTTTTATATCGTGTGGCAGGCAATTATGAAAGCGGAAACCCTGTGTATGTGGCTGTCTCTGTGTTTTCAGCAGTCTACTGTATGGGAGGTCGAAATCGTTTTTTCCTCTTGTATTGTGTTCATGTATATTGTGTCTACATGGCTTAACCGTTACATACTTTTTTATATATAGAATTGTCTTGTAGATATAGAGGGATACTACTGTAAAGATTCTGTCCCTCCTGAAATAAGGCCTGCAGTGAGCGTCATATGGCAAACAGTTCATAATCCTTATTGATTTCTTTTGTAATATCAGTATTTGTTCTATGTATGTGTGCGGTGCGCTTCCCCAGGCTATTATGCCAAAACTGATGTGTGAAGCGAATAATGAATGATAGGCCATCATTGCAGTGCTTTTATCTGCTATACTCCTTATTCTTCTTATCCCATAGAGTGATGTGGATAATTTGCTACACAGTGATTCAATGTGCTCCTGCCATGTCAAGTTTGTATCTAATATTATGCCCAGGAATCTTGCTGAACCCGAAATCTCCTTCTTAGTATTCAACTGGCTCCCAGCATTCATGATGGTCCTTGCCTGTGTTTGAAAGTTTACTATGGTACTTTTTGAACTGTTTATATTTAATTTTAATTCTAACAAGGCTTTTTTTGTTGAGGCTATTGTTGTGTTATAATGTGACTGTAGTTCCTCCTGGGTTTTTCCATTTATTATTAATGTAGTGTCATCAGCAAAAAGTATGCATTCTGAAGCTCTTGGGAGTTTTTTAGGCAAGCTATTAATATAAATGAGGAAGAGTAAGGGCCCCAGCACAGATCCCTGTGCGCCTGTGGCACTCCGTTTCTCATAGACTGGGGCAGAGACCTAGCAGTCATTTTTCTCCCACATTTCTTATATTTGAGCTCCACAATTTGGTACCTATTTGTTAAGTAGTTTTCCAGCCATTTCTTTGCCTGTCCTCGTATCCCTATATATTCTATTTCTGACAGCAGAATCGTCCAGTCCAAGGAGTTGGAAAAAACTTGAAATATATATGTCGATGCGCAATTCAAAAAGGAACATACGGTACCTGACCTGTCAAATTTTTTAAAAATTTATTGTTGCGTTCCGCAGTAAATGCGGAACAAACATATAAATTGACATATAAGAGAAATGAAAAACCGTCGTCTCGAATCTTAGACCACACTCGGTCAAATATATTTTGAAGAAATTACTATTTTGAGCTGTTAATCAGTAGATTATTGAAATATCACTTTACAAGGGCAAGAATTGTTTATCAGTTTTTTGATACGGTACTGCAACTTACCTATATCGATTATGATTGCTATTGTACGGCACTTCACTAGCATCTCAAGATGAAACAACTAATAGATTAGGTATCCTAGATTAATTAAAAATTAGTTTTTTATGATAAATTTATTTTTTTAGACACGAAAGATGCAGAGTGTCCTCTTAGAAAACAAGATCGGAGAAGGGAATATTTGTTCAAGATGTCATTGTGAAATTGACAAAACTTATGATTTCACTATCAAAGAATCTTTATTGTGCTGGAAATGCTACGAAAAGGAATTTCGTTTGAATTCCTCAAACAAAGATCCAAGCAAAGATCTAGGTGAGTTATATAAATGAAGCTAATCTTGATACTACATTATTGACATCGAGCTTATATTGCATGGAAAATTTATCTTCTATAGATAGTTTTCGTTAGAAAAATTATATTTCAATTTCAGAATATGTATAGTTTACACTACATTAAAGCATTTTTTAATAGCATGATGAATAATACTTTATTTACATGATAGATTAAATAGCAGACAGGTAAAGGAGTCAGCCGCTCGCTTAGTCATCGCGGGCACTTTTAAACTAAATTAGCAGCCACCGCATTTTGGCTTCATGACCTGGTTGTCTAGTCTAATGGGGAACTTAGCTTTAGAGGTTTTGTCTTTCATCGTGTGCAGTAGCTGAATGATTTTCATTATTGCTGCAGATTCATCTTTTTCCTGGCTGCATAAATTATTGAAAAATTATTCGTTAGAAGTGAAAAGCACTATTCATCAAGGCGAAACACCAGTTACCCTACTCATCATTGGGAGAAAACTTTTCAGTTTAGGATAAAATATGCTAATTCACTCCTCAAACTGAATAATTTGTTACAATAAACTTGTGATTACTATGATATTGTCATTTGATCGTTTTTTAATTATCTTGAAATTCTAAACTTATAAAGAACAAGTAAAACGACATAACTTGACTTGTGAAAAGTAGAAATTGTATCATTTTGTAAAGAAATATTATATTTTCACTGCTTAAAATTTTAGAATAGTTCACTCCATAATCTGAAAATAGCATTGAAAAACTGCCGTTGAACGTCATTACTGAAAAACATTTTTATTTGATTCTTATATAATAATTTATGCTTTCTTCATTTTCAGTGAGATGCACGGAAATAACATCAATCAGGACATTCATTGACAGCTTGAAGTGTCGACCTGTTTTGCTTCTATTACTTTTGGCCGCCTGTTGGTGTTGTTATTTGATCGTCTCTACAATAATCGCGAGTCTTTTTAAAACGAACTCCGGGAATATGAAGTGCAAAGATGCAGAGTCAATACTCACTGACGTGCTTCTTTTAAGAACAGAGTTTTCGAGGCAGTATGACGAGACATGGTTTGATTTTGCTGCTGGCATAGATAGTGTAGTGAATTCAGATCCGGCCAGACCGACCACGTTTCTGCTGTTGCATGAGGACGGTGCTCGAGCAGTTGCCAGATTGCTGAGTGAGCGAATTGCGTCACTAGCAGCCGGCTGCATGAACGGCGAAGTGTTGCAGTTAGAAGCAGAGCAACTAGGCCAACAACTGGACTCTGATGGTGGCAGATTGTTGACCGAATACAGAGACAAAATCCACGTTGCAAAGGTTGTTTTTATCGACAACTTCCATCGTTTGCCGGCGGAACTTGCTAAACAGTTACACCATTTGTGTGATTTTCATCAGCCAGTTGTGGGTCGCGTAGTGTATGTGTTTGTGATGCGTGTGGACCACCTGCCAACTGAAACCAACAAAACTGTCGCTGCCGAGGAGGCTCTGTATGAATTGTGGGCGCCTCATCTCCACCACTACCTACTTGATCCTCTCATAACTAGAATTACTGGCAATGTTATAAGAGTCGCCAGATAATATCTGTTAATGAACCAACAGTCAATAGTGCCTTCACTTACCTTGAATATCGATGTAATAACTGAGTGACTGCAAATAATTGAAAAACATCAGTATAGTATGGGACAAGAAGAGAACTCAGCATCCCCTAATTGCTGGGTATGATTCAAATACTAGTCACTTATGAATTTAGAACAATAATAAAATAGAAATGTTAACATTTTAACCAAAGATAACAGCTAAATGAAGAATTGAGACTATTTACAGGGATACCTCAGGGATCTATATTGGGGCCCCTTCTTTTCATAATATATTAATGATATCCAATATCGCTACGCAGACAAGTTTCCGATTAGGCCTACGTTGTATGCTGATGATACCTCTCTAATGATCAGCGATAAGTGTATTGAAAATTTAGAGGTGAACATGAATATAAATAGCAATAATGTGACCCAGTATTTCAGTGATATCAAAAGTAAATTAAAGTGATATTAGAAGTAAATCGGTATTTCAGTAAATAAAAGGAAATGTAATATGATGTAAAAGGAATATGATTACTGTTAGCGCCAGTAAAACAAATTTAGACGAAAAAAATTTCATACAGAAAAAAAGCTGTTATAGTGAGGTCCACGTTTTAATGGCAGTGTTTGATTAGCAATGGTATTGCTATCCTTGTCTATAATCCAACAAAGCAGATAGCGCTATCTCTTCCTCGCTTTGCTCTGTTGCCAGATCGTCTTTTATCAATGTAGAATTGATAATTAATTAACAAAATATTTAATCTTAATTATGAAATTATTGAAAAATATGATTTCTTTTTTAATAAAATACAGTTGATTATTTTAAACGAAAATGAACCGTTAATATTACATTAATGAACTTCCATCTATAGAAGGCATTGACAAGACAGAGGATCAGCAACGTTTTTCTCCTATCTTTCTCCACTGCCATTATAACGTGGATCTCACTATAGATTTCTTGCTGGTCTTGATTTTGGTCAATCTTGTAGAGGAGCTGACTCAGGGTATTCGGACTGTGCCTTGCATCTGTATCAACTACTCTTGCTATGATAATAAAGAAAGGTTTTAAACAAACTCACAGTATCACCAATACAATACTAGAGAGAGGCAAGGGGAATTTTTGTGTTGTCTCACATAGGTTAAGGCTTTCTGAGAAGAAGCCGAGTTACATGGGAGACAAGCTCTTCAATCATCTACCATCTACAATCAAGGGTAGAAATCGCAGACATTTCAAAAGGGATGTCTTTTGTTTTTTGGTAAAAGGAGCATTCTATAGTGTTGACGAGTTTTTTGATAATAGAACCATACAATAATATAAAAAATCACTCATACTATACATGATTCAAGTAGTGGCCTACTGCCCTACTGTATAGCATATATGTTTTATGTTTTGATTTCATATTTTGACGATACACTATAGCCTATGATAAATTAACTTTTTGTACAACAATGTATAAAGAATTTGATTGATTTGAATGAGATTCTATTACAAAAATTGGTACAATCCAACAGAGCTAGAATCGAACCCAGCTTTGATGGTCAGCTGGCTTAAGGGCCCTACACACCTACGGATTTGGCCCTGTCAGATTTGGCTCTCGGATTTGGCTTTGGTCTTGGCTCGGCTAGGGAGAAATCCGTGAGTATGAAGGCGATTTTATTGCGAGCCGAGCCAGGCCAAATCCGTCCAGAGCTACTGACGCGGCTCGGATCGGGCGAAATCCGTGAGTGTGTAGGCTCTCCCGGCCGGGCGCGTGTAGCTACCAATAATCGAAATCGCCTAAAAATCGAAACTCTGTGAGCACTTGATGTTATTAATGAAGAATTCTATTTCTATGTAGAATTTGGTTGAATCAAGAGCAAGAAAGTACTAGTACTGTACAATAATGATACCAGCGTTTCCCCAAAATTTTTATTAGATGTAGAATAAACATATTTAAATTTTTTATTCAATAAAAATGAACTTATTTTTATATTATTTTTGTCTACTTGTGTGAAATTTTATTGAGGAAAATGAAATTGAATCACAATTTTTTGTCTCTATTTTTACAGGATAATCGAGTATGACAACCTTTTTCAATCAATGAATTGTCATAGTATTTTAAATTCTTTCAATTACTTTCAAGTGGCGTTGAAAGATCTGATAATGAAACTGCACTTCAGCGGACCTCAAAAAGCAAAAGCCTACTGAATTCACATCAGTCAGAGAGAGAGAGAGAGAGAGAGAGAGAGAGAGAGAGAGAGGAGAGAGAGAGAGAGAGAGTGAGTGAGAGAGAGAGAGAAAGAGAGTGTGTGTGTGTAGAGAGATTGATTGATTGAGTACTTTATTTATGTAGATTACAATATATACTGGCTTTTAAACTTATATACAATAGCTTACAATACAGCATAATTATAGATGAATTTACATAATAAAGACTAATAAAATGATTTTTGAACTGCATGTGATATGAAAAAAGCAATTGGTAATAGCTATAAATAATATTGTTATGCATCTACATAAATTGGCGGAGCTTTGGACATATCAATGTCCATTCTTTGGAAAGAATATTCAAAATATCCTTTTCACTAACTCTCTACCAGAGAGAGAGAGAGAGAGAGCGAGAGTGTGTGTGTAGAGAGACAGATAACATAACAATAAGGAGGAAATGGAAGTGAAAATGGTCAGAGTTGAATTCACATTCAGCTCTTTTCATATTCATAGTTGATTTTCTGATTTCATATTTGGATTCATCTTTTCAAAGTTTAAAATTAAAAAAAGTTTTTAAAATGTTCATGTCTAGACCTAAACTTTTAAATGTTCAAACACTTATAAAAACCTTTGCCTGTCCCTTTGTGGGCAAAAAATTATTATTATCTTATTAACCTAGTACGTTTTTACAAGGATAATAGAAACGGGTTAAAAACAGCCATAACTCCCTTGTTTTCGGGTATTTTCGAAAATGGGACTTACGCTTTAAAGAATTTGGGGTCGCTGAAATCAGATATGAAATCAAAATTCCTCTATCTCCGTTATTGGACGATTTAGATTTTGGTGGAGAGGATAGCGTTAAAAAGTAGGGCAGGCCGGGCTCGCGTTGCTTACTACTAAAAGTTAACTTATAAAGTTTAGTGTTTAAATAGGGGAACTATAATGTTTAGTGTAAATTATAGTGTTTAGTGATTTTGCTCCGAGTCGTTCAAGGACACAGGCCAAATCCGTAGGTGTTTAGGGCCCTTTAAACTCAACCACTCATAATGAATTCAACAACAATGAAATATTTGCAATCTTAAGATTACTTCCATAATAATAATTATCAACTCATTGAGTTTTCATCTACTTTCTAAATGTTTTAGCAATAAATTAAACTACTTTTTAAACTGATCTCTGAAAATCTGGAAATCACAAATATTATTCCATCGGCGGCCAATTAGAATAGATATTTGAACTTCTAAATATTTAAGTAAGCTACATTCATAACACAAACTTCGTAAATACAAAGTCACCAATTTTCAATACAAGCATTTTGACCATTCAATATTTTGAAAGTTATGTCAAATGTTATTTGAAATAGCCGGCCAGATAGCCGAGTTGACTGAGGCGTTGTACCCTTCAGACCAGGCGCGGATCCAGGACCGTGACCTGGGGGGGGGGGGTGATTTTGTGTTGGTGATGGAACCCTCCCCCGTTCGACACCCCCACCCGCAAAATTCTCAAGTTTTTAATTTAAAAACAGCATTTGAGAGCTTTATTTGTTGATTAAAATTAAATTTTTGAACTTGTTCATTAAAATGTCAAGGTCACTTATTTCTGCAACTACAGTATTTATGTCCAATCAATATATACATTGGCGCTTGCATTTTATATTGTAGTTCTGATTTTTAATATATTGTTTGGATACATAAGAGAAGGCCAGAACCAATTTTTTCACGAGAATTTACTTGTGCTACATGTATAGATGAGTGGCCCAAAAACCTCGTATTTTCGGTTCAGCTAGTTCTGCCCAATCCTGTAATCGAACTGAAATTTGCTCTGGCCTTTCCTTTTATTAAGATTATGGAATTCCTAATAAAATGAGATCATTTGAAACTATGTTATCTTCAATGAGTACTGAGTTACAATTTTTCAAAAATGAGTAAAATTTCAAATAAAAATCAAATTTGATGAATTTTAGTTCATCAACAATATTCTCCGATTGTTACCATTTAAATGTATAAGTCAAAATCCCTCTGTGCTCTACAATTTGAGACCAGGTAGAGCGCTCTTTTGCAAATAGATTTCCAGGTACACCTGACCACGGTATATAGAAGAAGTCGGTAGGTGTCACGCGCATGTTTTTGCTAAATTTCCGGTGTAGCTGACGTCATTTATATCCAATCATCTGTTTTTAACGAATAAGTTTCATAAATTGCCAATAGGTGTCGAAAACCTCGGTTGGTGGCCACTGCGCACACATTTCGTGGCCCCTACCGTTTTCATCTAAATACCGTGCGCCTGACTACAATTATTCTTGTATTTTGGAAAACACCCAAGTTTTAGCTTTAATCAGCATCAGCAATCAACGTTAGTAGACAGACTAACTGTCTACTAACTTTGATCAGCAATAACTCCATTGTCATCAAATTGAGATTTCGCACCATAATGTTTATTAGATTATTATGTTCATAATCATCATTTTTCATC
The DNA here is from genome assembly GCF_014356525.2 of Nilaparvata lugens. Classification (NCBI taxonomy): domain Eukaryota; kingdom Metazoa; phylum Arthropoda; class Insecta; order Hemiptera; family Delphacidae; genus Nilaparvata; species Nilaparvata lugens. Next base: position 42,530,027 of record NC_052505.1, on the reverse strand, counting down.
ATGTTCTATGAGAATCGCCCGTTAAGGTGCGTACCGCGAACATGAGCAATTCACTTTTAATCAGCAGACTATATCTGTATTTCCACAGAAACGGTAAGATACAGATATAGAAAGCTTGGCATCAGATGGTTAGAAGTGAATTGCTCATGTTCGCGGCGCGTAAATCTGTACGCACCTTAAGATGCACTCAATCCAGTGGACAGGCACGCAGGACAACTCAAGAATCCAAATTTTGAACAACCATAACTTTTGACACACTGATCAGATCATTCTTCTCGACTCGTCAAGGCAGTTCAAAATCATGCATCATGAGGGAAAATTTCTCTTCACAAATTTCAATTTACAAAAAAATTAACTACTTCCATATTCAAAGCGGCGTATCTTGTGAAATACTAGGGATCAAATTTCAAAATCTAGTAAGGATGTGGGATGGTATATTCTCTTTCCACTACAATGAATAATACTTTCGATTTCACTACCATTACAAAGTTACAGCCAATTTTTAAAATTGCGATTTTAGTTTTAATTTTATTCGCGATTTTTCTGTTAAAGATGTTTTTGAGATAATCTCTGAACATTACTATTATTATATTAAATATCAGGAGACCGAGCTTCGCTCTGGAGTGTAAAAGCATAGAACATTATTGTAACAAAATATTGAATTTATAGTTTATATTTATTCATTTATTTTCTCAGTCGTACAATTATTTTTACAGTTATATGAGGAGGCACAACAGACTTATGCCCAAAACTGTCCCTTTTCAAATTTACATCACAGTCCAAATCAAAATCTAGGTTAAGCTTCTATCACTCATCAAAATAACAGTTATTCATTCACACTTCAAAAAACAAACATCATCAATTACAAATAGATATACTATGAATTCCATTTAGAATGATATACTATGTTTGCTACAATATTTGTTAATATACTATTTACTATTCTACACTAACAGCAACTAGTTACTATTTTGGACTTTCTGAAGTGAACATGTTTTCTAAGAAAAAGAGAAATAAACAAAAATAAGTTCTTCTTGCAGTATCATTACTTTCCTTGCCCTATTACCCATAGGTAAGGAAGGTATTGCTTTCCAAAAAAAATTAAGGTACCCCAAATTCAAGTTTTCTATACGTTTCAAGGTCCCCTGAGTCCAAAAACCAAAAACATGATTTTTGGGTGTTGGTCTGTGTGTGTGTGTGTGTATGTCTGTGAACACAATAACTTCATTCCTAATTAACCGATTGACTTGCAATTTTAAACTTAAGGTCCTTATACCATGAGGATCCGACAACAAGAAATTCAAAAAAATTCAATTCAAGATGGCTGAAAAAATTGCGGATAATGACTAAAAAACCATGTTTTTCACGGTTTTCTCGAAAACGGCTCTAACGATTTTCTTCAAATTTATACCTTGGATAGCTATTTATAAGCCCTATCAACTGACATGAGTCTCATATCTGGGAAAATTCCAGGAGCTCGTAGTATTCTTAAGAAAAATGGATTTTGTTGAATTTCTATCAGAATTTTCTCAAAAATGACTAAACCGATTTTTTTCAAATTCATAATCTGTATAGTTATTTATCAGCTCTATCAACTGGCATGAGTCTTCTTCCTGGGAAACCAACAGGGGGACCACCCCATACTTGAGAAAATAATGTACTTTGTAACCTCCTTTCATGCATGAGGAAGGTATGTGGAGCAGTTTATTCAAAAGAACACAAGTCGAAATATTTTATCTGTAGAGCAGCTGTTTTGACGACTTTAGAAAAAAATCATCAAATTTCATAATAATTTATTACCTCAAAGAAAAATGTACTCTGAAAAAAATATACAATAACTTATTACGATCTTAGATTTAAATATGTAGCCGCCAATACTCATTATTACTTTCCTTGCCCTATTACCATAGGTAAGGAAAGTATTGCTTTCCAAAAAAAATTAAGGTACCCTAATTTCAAGTTTTCTATACGTTTCAAGGTCCCCTGAGTCCAAAGACATGATTTTTGGGTGTTGGTCTGTGTGTGTGTGTATGTCTGTGAACACGATAACTCCATTCCTAATTAACCGATTGACTTGAAATTTTAAACTTAAGGTCCTTATCCAATGAGGATCCGACAATAAGAAATTCAATTCAAGATGGCGGAAAAAATGGCGGATAATTACTAAAAAACCATGTTTTTCACGGTTTTCTCGAAAACGGCTCTAATGATTTTCTTCAAATTTATACCATGGATAGCTATTTAGAAGCCCTATCAACTGACATGAGTCTCATTTCTGGGAAAATTGCAGGAGCTCCGTAATATTCTTGTGCAAAATGGCGAATAATTACTAAAAAAACATGTTTTTCACGGTTTTCTCGAAAACGGCTCCAACGATTTTTTTCAAATTTATACCATGGATAGCTATTTATAAGCCCTATCAACTGACATGAGTATCATTTCTGGGAAAATTACAGGAGCTCCGTAATATTCTTGAGAAAAATGGCGGATATTCACTAAAAAACTATTTTTTCACGATTTTCTCAAAAATGACTCAACCGATTTTTTTCAAATTCATACCCTGAATAGTTATTTATCAGCTCTATCAACTGGCATGAGTCTCCTTCCTGGGAAACTAATGAGGGGTCTACCCCATCCTTGAGAAATGGACTTTGTAACCTCCTTCTCGTGTATGAGGTAGGTAGGTAGAGCAGTTTATAAAGAGAACACATAGTTGATGTATTTCATCTGTAGAACAGCTGTTTTGACGACTTTTAAAAAAATCATCGAATTTTACAATTTACACAAAGGAAAAAGTACTCTGAAAACAATTATATTGTATACACATATACAGTAGTCTGATCAAAGTTTCAAATATGTTGCCGCCAATCGTCATTATGCTATTCCCCTAAATTATTCTCGTTTAAGGATGAAGCTTGTAGTTCAATGAGCAAGGAAAGTTGTGTGAGTGTATCAGATTTTTTTCTCGTGAGATCAGCTGAGGAAAAACCCACACATGCACTCGCTCACTCTCTTCCTTTACGGTATCGACAGACGACAAAAATTCCAGCTGTTTTTTCCAAGGACGTATTTATCCTTTCAATGTCCTTCAGCGAGTTATCCCAAGGTTGAGACCTAGTGCAATCGAATTTTTATATCATAAACCTACTTTGTTCCAAATTTCGTGAGAATCGTTAGAGCCGTTTTGAGATCCGGTCACATACAGATATATAAACATCTAAACAGAATTTGCTCGTTTAATAGTGTAGGATAATGATAATATTATTATTATTTAACATATTTATCAATTATCAAAAAAATATTATTGAGGTTGAGTGGAATAAGGTAGAAGCCAATAATAGAACAGATGTTCTTTTTTGAATTTCTATCATATTATGATTTGGTGATTCGCCGTATGAAATCGTATGTCCCATGAATGGAATTTGAACATCAATTCTGAAAAATGTAGAAGGAAAATTGAAATCTGGGTTTCTAGGTGCACGAGATTGGTATTTTTAGAATCTATGTGCAAAATTTGGAGTTCTAAATCATTCCTGTTTTTCCGATATGCAATCCACAAGTTGACATGTTTTGATGCGAATAAACGAACAAACACAACCCTACTCTCTCTTATCATATAGATACATTTAAATGGTAACAATTGGAAGATATTATTGATAAAGAACTAAAATTCATCAAAATTGATTTTTACTTGAAACTTTACTCAATTCTGAAAAATTGTAACTCAGTACGGTACTAATTGAAGATGAACTTATTTTATTAGGAAATTCACGATCTAAAAAAAGACGAAGGAAATTTCTGTCCGATTACAGAATTTGGCGGAAATAGCTGAAAACTGGAAAATGAACCGAAAATACGAGGTGTTTAGGCCATCCTGTATCTAGCACAAGGAAATTTTGCATGAAAAAATTGGATCTGGAATTCTCTTTTGTACCCAAACAATATATTGAAAAATCAGAACTACAATATAAATTGCAAGCACCAATGTATATAATGACTGGACTGGTAGGCAGTTTTTTCAAACACCACTTGGAAAGTGGTGGGGGGGGGCGATCGCCCCGGCCGCCTCCCCCTCTGGATCCACGCCTGCTTCAGTCTGCTAGTGCTACCTGGCCGCGGGTTCGAATCGCATCGAATAATTCACCCTCGCACTTCCATTACCCACGCACAAACAAAAAAGCTCATGTTGGCATCATCCGCAATTAAAAAAAAGAAACTTTCAAGTATTGGACATATGTTAAATATAAGGCATAATAATTGTTGACTATCTTACATTTGATATTAAATATTTCTATTTAATTTCAGAATAAAGGTTTAGGAAGTTCGCATTTGCTGGATGATACTCAAATAAGTTTTCAACTTGATGTGTAATGACATGAATATATGACTCTTCCGACAACTGTTTAAATAGCACTTTCAACAATATTAATAGCGCTCACTGAGGTATCGGGGTCCACTTACTTTTATCAGTACAACTCGATTCAACTAACTACGTTTACCATGCCAATAAATATACAACCATGGAATACCAGGAATCATTCAATTTATTCTAAAATCATCATCCATGTCATCAACAAACTGTATATGTGTTACTTCAATATTATAACAGTTACTTTAGATAATTAAATCTTGACAAGTTAACAGTCTTATGATAATGGTAATGACAAACAAAACTTGATGATATCAATAAATAATCCAAAAAAGAGTCCCAATTGAAAATGTATTGGAAAACGTGTGTGATGTGGTAAAGGGAACTGTCGGTAAGTCATTTTTTATCCTTTGAATCCATTTCATTGAATGAATATAGAACTCACTAGTCAGTATCTTATTCTTTTAAAATTTATCTTTTTTCAAGTGTAGGTCTATTATAATTTTGGATTGTATTGATATTCACTTAATTCAACTTGAAATCTCTTTAAATAGTAGTAGTTCTTTGATATATAGGAATAATGAAAACATCGTGAAACGAGTTTATTATGAAGGCACAACATGAAATTGGATGGGGGTAAGTTCAAAAATAAATGAACTATAATTTGTGAGAACCAATAGGACATATCAAAGTCATATAAGTTCTTCTGAGTTTCATGAAATAATAAAAAGTCGAATAGATCTATCTTAGCCTACTATTACTATATCAAAAATGAAAACTATCTCTGATAAGATGCTGGTTGCTGTTTGGGCCAAATATCGAAAATTCAACAACGAATGTCCAGCAATTTCTAACATGTGGTTTATCATGATAAATATTTCATTAGTAAACAATATTAAAAGTGAGACTCAATTTCAAGTTTTATGAATCCTTAGCAGGATTAATGACTGAATGAAAGTGACTCTTCAAAATCTCCAAATGATACACGATTTAAAAGTATTGAAAACTCTAGACACCAGACCTGAGCCAGCCAGGTCACTTGATATTATAAATACTATTCTTATTATCCTTACACAGAAAACACGTTGGAAGTGCACTACTCTTTCAAAGAATAGTACTGTAACAAATTATAAAACAAATGTATTTGTAAATACTTTATATAAGTTTTTGGTCAAATCCAATAAGGCAGAAAGCCAAGACTATGGTATTACCCATGATTAAAGAAAGAAGATATAAGCCTACCAATTTGGTAGAAGATAAATTCGGAACTGATTCCAAAACTTCATGGTAGGGTTTGTTCCACAATGCTGTCAATTATGAACAATGGTAGATGCATCGTTTCATCTTCGAGTAGGACAATATCATACTTTGAAAGATATTGAGGAAGAAACAGACTCGGCTGAAAACAGAAAACAAGTTTTTCAAATCAAATTCAAATCTATTTTGGATAAAAACATATATTTACACTGGACTACAATCACAGTTAATTGAGTGGAATGATCATAAAACACTATAAACGTCTCAAACCTTATAATATTATTCATTATTGATTTTCTACATATTTTCATTAGTTAAGGAGGCTTTTAGTTAAGGCTATTGTAAAAAAACCTATAATCCTATCTCTTTTGCATGAGTAGCCTACTAAATTTAAGTTGTCATTTTCGACTTCCAGAAAATGGTACTGACATCGATGTTATATATTGGAACCGTTTGCAAAGCACAACTATGCGCAAAACACACGCATGCAGGAATCAGCTGTTTTGCGAACAGTTACCAGTTTAATAATGACTTTAATAATATTCTGTTCTTAAATTATTCAAATTTTGAATGAAAATAGCTTTTTCGCCACACTGCACAGAAAGCAGCTGTTTGCCAGTCCCTACGTAGATCTGAAAGACATTGTTTGCAGACGACTCTCGTCTGACGTCAGAACAGGTTTCTTTCCGGCCTAGGCCGGAAAGGGTACCCTTTCCAGCCGCTGACATGGAACTAAGAAAGGTGATCAAAAAACTTTTCATTATTTGTGTTCAATATTCAATAATTAAAACATTTATAATAATATCATCTTATTGTCATTTGAAAGAATAAAAAAGTATAAACTCAACCTCCCACATAATGAACATAATCTTTTAGGTTATTTAGACAAATAAGAATAAAAAATAAAAATACTTGCATAATTTCCTAATATTCAGATTACCTCAGATTTGCTAGAGCTATGACCTTCCACTTCTGCTTTCAGAAGTATATGCAATATATATATATATTGTTTATTTTTCTGTGTGGCGAAAAATAGCGTTCGCACCACGGGCAAAAATGTTTTTCCGGCTCTCAATCTTTTCTAGTCCTCGGCCTACGGCCTCGATTTCGAGCCGGAAAAGTCTAATTTTCGACCCCAGGTGCGAAATATACTATTTCGCCCCACTTGGATGTAATGAGTTGGTTTTCGTGCGTCATATGGAGGCCGAAAATGATTGTTTTCTGACCAGGCCGGTAAAAGTTTTACGGCCATAGGGCTGTAAAATAACCTTGAAGTCAGCTGATTCTGATTTGATGTGAACGTGTTTTACTAAATGGTTTATGAAACGGAATCAGTTTATGTTTCTAGAATTGAATAAGTATTCTGCAATAAGATACTATCATTTTATTTGGATGAATAAAATACAGATATATAAAATAAACTATTCAAATTCGATTTTCAGAGTAGGATAGAACTTCTAACTAAACTTCCGAAGTCAACGACAACAAGCATTGTTGACGTTGACATTCAGATTGACCAAATTTCAAGTGTGCTAAGGCACAGCTGATCAAAAAACTTTTCATTATTTGTGTTTATTATTCAAGAATCAAAACATTTATAATAATATCATCTTATTGTCATTTGGAAAAATAAAAAGTATAAACTCAACCTCTTTCATAATTGAACATAATCTTTGAGGTTATTTAGACAAATCAGAATAAAAATAAAAATACTTGGACAATTTCCTGATATTCAGATTACCTCAGATTTGCTAGAGCTATGACCTTCCTGTTTTGCTTTCGGAAGTGCCTAATAAACAATTATCAAAATCCCCACCCCTACCACTACCACCGTAAACAAAGCCGTAGTGCATTCGTGTGACGTCAGCACAGGTAGGGCTCCTACACCAATAAAAATTCGTTGATTTCAGCTGATCTATATCAGCTAGTGTTTTTATTGGTGTAGGAGCCCTACCTGTGCTGACGTCACACGAATGCACTACGGCTTTGTTGACGGAGGTAGTGCCCCTACCCCCTGTGCTAAAGGGGTGGGGGTGGTTTAAAGGTACCATTTTTTTGGTTTCTCGCATAAAACTCGAAAACTATGTATCCTAAGGACTTGGCTGTCATATAACAAATTGAAGCTTACATAATTTCCCACAATATTCATTCTACAACTTTTTTTATATCTCCACTAGTTTTCGAGATATCCGCTCTTGAAGGTGTGACATTTTTGGAAAAAACACGTTTGCCACCAATTTTTTTTTCTATTTTTGCTCTTATAACTTTTTAAAAATCGACGGAAAAAATCCATGCTGATTATGAGCTTATAAGGCATTAAATTCTCTTCAATTTTATGTATAATTTCATGCTTTTACGAATTTCCCTATACCTTTTGTAGCATCTTTAGTGTTGTGTGTGAAATCTCAATTTTCGCAACAATAGACTAATTGACAAAGGAATTTGGAGGGAATGTTTTAAACAAAATTTTGACTTTGCAGCTTTGTTGAGACTAGTTGGGAGGGGGTGAAATTTTCATTGCTGCAACAACTGATCGTTTGACCATGACACTTGAAGGGGGTGTCAGAGACACAATTTTTGACTTTGCAGCTTAATTTGGACTAGTTAGTAGGTGAACATAGCAAAAGTGCACATCCTTATCCCCTCTGTTGAAGGTGTGGAACCGCTGAGTTAACACTTGTTACAACAATGGAAATTTCACCCCCTACATTGAAGCTGCTATAAAAATGAGAGGAAAACTTGGAAGAATAGTGAAATAATACATCATTTTAAAGAGAATTCAATGCTCGACAAACCTACGATAAGAATAAGTTTTTATGGTGCATTGTTGGTGAGGTATAAGCCCTGAAAGAGTAAAACATTGGATAAAAACCTGTTATTTTGAAAATTACACACCTTCAAGAGCGAATATCTCGGGAACTGTTGGGAATATCACAAACTTCCACTCAACAAAAGTGTAGAGAATTTATCAAGCTTCATTTTTGAATAGTTATTTCAGTCGGTTGAACGCATTGTTCTCAAGATATGAGCGTGGAAGCAAAACGCTTAAAAATGCAACTTTTAAACCACCCTCATCCCCTTAGCACATGAATTGGGAAAGGGGACTTTTGATACGTTCTCCTCCCAACAAAGTAGTCTCAACAAAGCTGCAAAGTCAAAATTTTTGTTTAAAAGATTCCCTCCAAATTCCTTTGTCAATTGGTCTATTGTTGCGAAAATTGAGATTTCACACTCAACACTAAAGATGCTACAAAAGATGTAGGGAAATTCGTAAAAGCGTGAAATTATGCATAGAATTGAAGAGAATCTAATGCCTTATAAGCTCATAATCAGCATGGATTTTTTCCGTCGATTTTTAAAAAGTTATACGAGCAAAAATAGAAAAGATTGGTGGCAAACGTGTTTTTTCCAAAAATGTCACACCTTCAAGAGCGGATATCTCGAAAACTAATGGAGGTATAAAAAAAGTTGTAGAATGAATATTGTGGGAAATTATGTAAGCTTCAATTTGTTATATGACAGTCAAGTCCTTAGGATACATAGTTTTTGAGTTTTATGCGAGAAACCAAAAAAATGGTACCTTTAAACCACCCCCACCCCTTTAGCACAGTGGGTAGGGGTGGGGACTTTTGATATGTTTACCTCCTAACTACCCTAAACAGAACTGCGGGGTCAAAAATTGTCTTCCCAACTTTTCCCCCTACCCTTTTTTGAGCATTCATTGCCTGGACCAGGGCTCTCCAACCTGCGGCCCGCGGGCCACATCCGGCCCGCGGATAGATTTTGTCCGGCCCGCCGAGAGTTATTGCAACAGATTACTAAAAATATATATTTATATACATTTTTGACAACAACTGTGAGTTCAGTACTCTTCTCTTACTAGCCACTCCATTTCTTAATAAGTGTAAAATTAGCTGTTAACAAGCAGCGATCAATCATTGCGAGATATTAGCAAATGGTCTGCACGGACTGTAGGCTACATATGTCCTTGTGTATGTGCACGCGAACGTGTCCCCCTGAATGTAACCAAAAGAGAATGTAGACCAAAATAGCCTCCCTAGGCGCGTATTATCAAGTTGTCTTATTACTATTTTGTTTAAATTGCTAAATTCATGCATTGTCGAGTTTTCTTATGACCTTTTCACACTTAATAAATTGGACTTTGGACTAAAATGAAATGAATTGATTTGTTCCTTCCTGTGATTTAATTAAACCTACTTAAAACTCCTCATATTATTTTAATGGAAATAAAATAATTTTACACTCCCCAGATCCCCCGTCGTGTGTGTCCCCACAAGTCAAAATTCCACGTACATCCTTGTTATTGGCACTCTAAGCCTCCCAAGAATTAACAATGTGGCCCTTGGATAAAAAAGGTTGGAGACCCCTGGCCTGGACTATAAGGTACTTACATCTTTAGAAGAGAGAAATCCTATTTTCAATATGACACCAGGATTTTCAATTCCCTCAGCCATGTCGGCGTCTCCAAGAGAATCGCCCATCAGAATCACATTTTTCCTGAACATCACATCCTAAAATCACATGAAAGAATCGCTTCTTAATTTGACGAAGTTAAAATTTTTTTAAAGTAATGTAAACTCAACAATGAGGTGAACACAACATAAACAAAATTTCACAAAAAAAAAGAAAATAATCAGAAATATTCAAAATGCTATAGGAATATAAAACTGATTATCCTTTAATACATGGAAAATAATTGGGATTATTCCCAATAATGGCTTTATTGGATTAAAATAGGCCTAATATATCATTTGACTTTTTATAAGACAGGAAATTTCTTGGTTAACATAAAGTAGATTATTACAAAGGATGTCTTTTTGATTATTATTCAAATGAACTGTGAACTTGAAAACTCAATCACTCGACAAGAAATCAACGCAATAACCAAAATGTAACGAAAACATCAATTTTAAAATTGTGGCTCTACTCAGCTCCAGAATTTTCCTTACAGGTTATCCAATGCTATCCCAATCATATCCAGTAGATTCCATATGCATTGAACAGTTACTATTGAAGATCATTTCCAGTGAGTAGGATACAGTATTTTGATAAGCTTTTCCAAGGTTTTAATTAAAAGAAGACAATTTTATAAATTGTAAGACTTTATGTTGAAACCGGAAAACGTAATTTTATTGTCATTAAACAACATCAATTGCAATGGGCGTTGTCAAAAATATATATCCATTCTTCAAATATACAACATATACAATAATAATAAAAATCAGGCAAATTAGGTTAATTAATACATGTAAAACAGTTGATATCAGTTGGCTAAAAACATGTTTGAGTATGTGGCTTTCTAAAATTGATTATTCTTGGTTTTGGATTTCATTTGGAGCTTTTTTTATTACAGATAATCTGGTGGTTGGTTTTTCAGCTACCTACCAATCACTCTTAAAATCGTTTCCCTGTAGAATTCGTTTGGAAGTTTTAGTAATGACAGTTTATTAAACAAAAAAACAACCTTGAAAGAGATTGCTCTTGTGGGTTTTTGACAACCTTACTTGAGGAATGACAAGATCAGACCTGTTTCTTGTGTTATATGATTGGTTAATGATTTTAAAACTGTTGAATTACTATTGATTTAAATTGAGTCATTGTAGATGTATGTTGGGCTAAATTTGGATGTATGCTGAATTTCGGTCTCATAAGTCATGAATGATTCCACATGGTTTACATTAATAGTTAAAAATTCTGACATTATGATTACAACTGCTAGGAGGATCTAAGAAGTCTACTGTGATGATAATAATCAGAGGTAGGTGAGCAGGTAGGTTTGATTGTAGCAAAACTTCAAAACAAAGACAATATTTGAAATGATTCAACTCCCATGAAAGAGATACAAGTTCACTTTCATCAAAATCTCAAGTACAATACGAGAGCCAAATATGAAGAGAGAATACGATTAGATTATTATTTACCTTGAAGTATGCTGTCCCTTTAATAGCATGCTCATTTTTATTAAATATATGTATCATAGGCCCCTTGAATCCCGTCACAACATCACCATCAAATTCGATAAAGTTTGACACTATATGAACATTTGAATAGTCAAATGAATGCAGTTTGACTGCACATTGAATAACATCTCCAATTCCAGCTGAGAATATCAACGTGGGAACATTGGCTTCGTTCAAAACCTTCAGCATGCGATCACACTCGTCCCTGAAAAATGACAATAGTTTTGATAATATTTTGCTAGAAAATAAGGTTTTAGGGCAGACTAGCATTTGAATTTACATTTGAGCTACTCAATTGAATGTCACATGAATATTGCTTCAAGTATAAAATTTATTCGTTAAGTAAATAATGATGGAAATTACTGAGATATTGCAATTATTCAAATGCTGAAGAATTAATAATTATTATTGAACGAAAATCCAAATTAAATGCTGTAATTCACCCCGGAGACTTCTGCTACTGCAAATATTGACAACAGGGTAAACAGCTAGATGGAAATTCGATGAGCGCTATTATTCAAAAATTATTTGTCAATATTGCAGTAGCAGAAGTCTCCGGGGTGAATTACACCATTTAATTTGGATTTCCGTTTAATAATAATTATTAATTCATTAGCATTTGAATAATTGCAATATCTCTAATTTTCATCTGTAGACTGGCTAGCCGCTATTGCTTCGTATAAAATGAGCGCTGTTATCCAGAAATTGTCAGTTTGATGTAAGGGTAAGCATTCTTGACCGGCAATTGGGAGGTACTGGGTTCGATTCCCGGGCTGACAAATAATTTTTGAATAATAGTGCTCATCGAATTTCCATCTAGCTGTTTACCCTGTTGTCAATATTTGCAGTAGCAGAAGTCTCCGGGGTGAATTACAGCATTTAATTTGGATTCTCGTTCAATAATAATTAAACTCCTGGCATGGTCAGGAATAGCTCAGATAAGGCCCATTTGTTCAAAATAAGTTTAAATCTGAGTCAAGACAAGAATAATCCTAATAATTCAATTTCATTTCCACAAAAAAAAAACAAATACGACACAAGACAAAAAAATTTTTATTGGTCGTTAGTGAAAAATATAATCAATTTCCCTACAAAAATGTTATACCGAACGTACGTTGAAAATAAGTTTCCAATCGATAAAAAAAGTGATGTTTCACTTTTGCAATACAATAAGATAGGATTATAAAGGTTGTTTGGAATCTTAATGGCGGTTTTATACCACGTGATCGAGCTAGCCAATCAGAAGCGTGACAGTCAATGAACAAACTGTCTTCATAATAGTAACTGTGATCACAGTTATACTGTATAGGGTGTTCTGAAAAATGGTGCCCATAAGTCTGGGCATGATAACCGAGGAGAAAGATGCAAAATAAAACTATAATAGACAAATGCAACCTTTAAAAATAATCCTTCATTACATACAAAACGCATGAAAAATAGACAAAATCTGTTAAGCTCTCTTTTCATGCGTTTTGTATGTAATTAAGGATTATTTTTTCAAGGTTGCAAATGTCTATTATAGTTTTATTTTACATCTTTCTCTTGGAAATTTCTACAAGTTCTGTAGAAAAATATTTTGTGTTTATTGTACATTTAACATAGTAAATCTGCTTCAAACCTTAAGCCGCCTACACACTTCCAGACCAGACCACAAACAGTCTGAGTCTTAGTGTTTGGTCTGGTTTGGAAGTGTGTTAGGGCTGTCTTCAGACGGCAGACGGTCTCCAGTAGCTCATCGGAAACATAATTTGCGTAAAAATGAAGATAGAGAAATTGTGATTTCGGATTCAGCGCCCTCAAATTAAAAAATGCTTTGCGAGTACTCAAAAATAATCAAAATTGAGGATTTTTTTCGATTGCATATAATCATTAAATCACTATAAGTTTAGCAGATTTCTTGTTTCACTACAAGTTATAGAAGTAATCAATATTAGCCTATGCCTTTACAATTTATCACTTTTTTCATCATTTTTTATTATTACCGGCAAGGCACCCGTGCTTCGCTATGGGAATTGAAAGGTAGATTATTTTTGAGAGATATTTATAATCCAAATTCAATCAAATCGTTTTAATTGTGTCTTGTGTCTCAGATTCACCATGCAATCAAAAGTTGCTTGATGAATAGAACTGGATCAATTATACAGTTTCGTCACTGTTATAGAACTTTGTATCCGGAAAGGTGCTTTCCCTACATGGAAATTTTAACATACAGTATGTACATGGGAGATGGAAAGAAGAATGTACATACTATAGGAGCCGAACTACACCTAGCTATAGGCCTATTCCAAGTTACATTCAAATACATTTTTATAATACTTAGTTACCCAGAAATTTTATTTTAGATGAAAGAAGGATTCTCTCATTGATTCTCGAGGTAATTAGTCTGGATTAGGAGTTAACAGACTCATGTACGGTGAAACAATCAATTTTTGGGGATAGTTGATTCATGGGAAAAGCGCCTTACTTCTATAAAAGATAGAAGATAGTAGAAAAGATATTATCTATAGTATAGATAGTATAAAGACATTATTTGGGGAAGCAACAAAAGCTATTTGGTCGTTTTAATCAACCCTTTTGTTTTCCCAAGTAAATTTTGACCGAATTTCCTCATTCTTTACACACAGATCCTGCAACGGACACTTCTGAAGTTTTAAAAAATCCTCCATGAATATCATAATGAATAATCCAAATTTCATCGAAATTGTTGAAGCATTTTCCGAGATCCGTCGAATATACAAACACAAGTAGTATTGATAGAATCGGATCAATTGATAAAAGCAACTCCCGTCATAAAATTTTGTTTCATGAAACATTGAGAATTAAAATAAAAATTATCTATACCCTCAAGAATGGCTCCGATTGAAGCAGCAGTGCATAATCAAGTTTTTGCTCAATAAATGTATTTTAAGTTCTTTAGCTTCTATCCAATGAAGTGACAGAACTCAAATCTTGTTTAGAAACCATCGCCAACTTAGACCAACCTGACAATTAATCAATTTAGTTGCCAAATTCAACCGTAAGAACTGTTACGAAAAGGTACTCTCTCTAGATTATAGTTCTACTAACATATAATATGGACATTTGAATTATTATATTTAAGAGGTTGAAAAAGACGAACTTCAAACCCTTAAAACCCATCCTTAGAGTTGAAATATCGCCAAAATATTTCTTAGTGGGCACCTAGGACCTTGCTATCCATCCAGTAGTTTTTCAGAAATGGTGATCAGTGAGTGAGTAAGTCAGTGAGTCAGATAAGAATTTCATAAGTATACATTTCATATATAAATGTTCTAGCCAATTCAAATAGTGAACTCGATACTTCATGCTTGTCTGGTCTGGAAAAGTCGAGGGGCTTTAAAGGAACTTGTTTTTCGGGACAAAGTTTCGCGTATTTCGTCACATATCTTGAAAATTACTATAGCTACAGGTCTGAAAACGGTTTTATTCAATTTTTCAGTTAACTTTAGATAAAGTACGCTAAATTGTACATCTTAATAATTAACATCCAACAAATACCCGTAGGGGTTCGTTTCAGCAGGGGAACTGAAATTCATACGAAATCTTCAACCCTGTACAACTTGGTAACCAATCAATTAACCTATGTTAATTGGAACTTATTTCTTCTTTTAATGTGTAGTGAGGAATTACGCCCTGACTTATGGGCACCATTTATCAGAACACTCTGTATGTAAAATAGTAATCACAGTTATATTCGCCAAAATAACGGTGAGCGAGGCAAGAATCGAAAACCACCAAATAAAGAGAAAAAACGCTATATTTAGAATTGATAACTTGTATGAAAAGCAAGGTTCCTTGACAGTATCGGGGTGTTGACTGCAATCAAGTCACCAGATACAGAAACAGAAAAGAATTTCTCGATACGTGTTTAAACAGTTTTTGATGCTCATTATAAGAAACAAGATACTATAGTTTGCGATATCATAACTCTCACATCTTCAAATGATCGAGAATAAAAAAGCACTGTTTGAAATTGGAGAGTTTCGCGAAGTTCAAAACCGTAAAAAAACCTGTTGAACGTTTATATGAAATATATATTTTAACAATTATTAATTTGTATTAATTTTTACTGTCTACTGAATTTGAGAATTGAGCTCATCGGAAGATACTGGATTGGTCAAGAACAACCCAATTGAAAATTGAACAAAGAAAATATGCAAGTGAAATGTTTGAATGTCAAAGCCTAATTTTATAATAGGAATGATTATCACAAATACCACTGTACTTTACTTATAATAGGAGAGAATTGATTTGTATTTTGAAAAGTAAACAAAATACAATAATTATGTAAACTTAGAAATTTATAGATTGTAAATCATAATTTGAAGTTTCAAACACAAGCACTGTATGGCTCAATATTGCAGAAATCTGGTGTGGCGCACTCACACACCTTCCTTGCCATTATTAAAATTTATCATCTGACGCTAGTGTTCACGCGCATCTCAAGTCTATTATTCCAAGATCTGAGCCAGCTGGTGACAGGACAATAACGCTGGAGACACACGAGGTCTGCTATCTCTTCATAGTGAATGATTCAATAGAATCAACAGTTGCCAACCGTTTGCAATTGAATAATCACTTTTTCTCGAATTCCGAGCTTATTTTCAATTTTAGGTGAAAATGTTACTGAATATTAACTGTAGAGATTTTCATACTCAATCTTTTCCACTTGAAATTTTTTGTTTAAATTGTATCTGAAGCCTGATGATTGGGAATCTAAAATAGAAATTTGCATGGATGGGACGGAGCTCCTGGAATTTTTACAGATATGGGACTTGTAGAGCAGTTGGTAGAGCTTATCAATGACTATATTAGGTATGAATTTGATCAAAATCGTTGAAGCCGTTTTTGAGAAAATCGCGAAAAAGCCTGTTTTTGACAACATTTTCGCCATTTTAGCCGCCATATTGAATTGCATTTGATCGAAATTGTTCGTGACGGATCCTTATAGTGTAAGGACCTTAAGTTCCGAATTTTACGTTATTCCGTTGATTGGGAGATGAGATATCGTGTACACAGAGGCACATACACTCATACACACACACATACAGACCAATACCCAAAAACCACTTTTTTGGACTCAGGGATCTTGAAACGTATGGAAATTTGGAAATTGGGGTGCCTTAATTTTTTCGGAAAGCAATACTTTCCTTACCTATGGTAATAGGGCAAGGAAAGTAAAAATGTAACAAATTACGAAAAATAAGAATTTATGCCTGAATGTGAACAATATACATACCAACCTGAAAGGCATATTAGCTGCTCGAACAGCTGCTTCAAAGTTTGCATAATCCAACACCAGTCCTTTCAAGCATTGTTCAGAAGCCATCCACCATTCAACCATTAGAGGTATTTTCTCTTGCACAGAAAATTTTGGGTCAAATTCAATTGGAAGATATTTTTTTACTAACTTCGCAGTCTCAATTTTAACACTTTCGGGGAAATTGGGGTGGTGTTCCAGGATACCTGAAAATGGAAATTGAATGGTGCAGAAAGTACCGTGAAATACTCAGTTGATAAATCCAATTTCTTTATCTCAAGCATGCTATGCAAATATGAAGTAGTAAAGTTCTGTGATATAATTGTTGTGATCAATCTCTAGATTAACAAAACATCAGATGGCATACAATGCATACTTATTGCTATAGTACGACAGGAGGTAATCCTGTATTGTATTTAAACATCACTGTAATATATTGTTTTTATACTGAACTAGCAGGTAACCCATGCTCTGCACCGGGAAAATTTTGTAATAAAATTGTTGTAGAATGCAATCTCCTTATGTCCAGGAAAAATAGAATAACTATTTATTATTTTATCAAAATTTCGTAGATAATCTTCATCTCAGCAGCAAAAAAGTGAGTTTGATTGGTATTGAACCCGCCGCAACCCTCATTCATGAATCGAGCGTGTTACCAATCAAAACTGTTTGGTTGGGCAGGCTTTTACTGTTGCATAAGCTTTGAATCATGAATTGAATAACTGTGTATAATCAAATTTAATTGATTGATGAAACTGAGACTATATCCATCCTTGGTAAATTCAGAATCTTTATGTATAATTCTAATCAGTAAATCAGTTTCTTAGTTCATAAGTGATAATGCGTCAATCGTGTATTACCTATCCCGTACATGTATAAGAAGATTCCTTCCTTTATTAATAATAATAATAAGATTACAAAATAAAAACATGAATTCTTCGAAATTTGGCAGAAGTAGATTGCTTTTCAACATAATATATTGCCATAAATATTGTTTCGAAAGATCGTTTCTCAGTATAAACGTGTCGAGATAGAGGTGCCACAATGTAACACAAATACATTACAGGCATCCGCATGATGAGCAGGCCGCGGTGGTTCACAGCGTGGTTTATCAAGAGACCTCACGTGACCGCTTTTGAGTTTGTGTTTTGAGCGGTCTATCGCGCGCTGTTTTCCAGCGATTAGTCGATTCAAAGCGAAATATTTATATCTTGGAAAATTTTGCCATTACTAGCACTTAAGCTCTAAACCTAAGGCAGCAGTGCAGGATCGTTTCACGCAGCTTGTTGGTGTTGTCATTTGAGATAGAGGTTTTAGCGGGAAGTGTTTGTTTCATCTGCTAACGAAGTGTTTCGACTGTTAACGATTGCCGGAAGATGCTGTTTTTTTACGTTATTATTCATAATAAAGAAATTCTGATTGCAGATTTGTTCTCAGCGACCCCACGTTTAACCAGAAGACTCAGAATGTCAACAATTTTTAAAAATAATTAGAATCATCATGAAAAGTCATTAAGTTAGTACGCTTGTGCACTATGTTTCCGGAAACTTTTTTCCTTTGACGCTTTTAATAGTTTATAAAATAGAATCATAGTACCCTTTAAAATTAATAAAATATTAAAAAACAAGAATACAAATTGTAATGTAACAATAATTACATTGTTCTTGTTTTTTAATATTTTATTAATTTTAAAGGGTACTACGATTCTATTTTATAAATACAAGAAAGTAGCCCTGAATTCATACAGTTTAAAAGTTATTCAACTCGCATACTATCAATAATAATTTCAGAATTGGTGAACCATTATTCATAGAGTTGAATTCAATAGACAATTGATTATTATTCCGAAGTTCAACAAACATCGATTCATATTTATAACATAATATGATATATAAGTATGATAATTGTTCAAAACTACGAAATAATCTCCATGCAATCATGTTCTCTAAATATTTTACTTCAGAGATGAAAATTTTTGATATCGTGATTCAAAAATCGATTTTTATTCAGTAATCTCCATCCCTGACCAGCACTTGCTGAATAGATTGCGTCAAAAATGTAAAACTCAACAACAACAACAACTAAGATCAAGTTGGGTCAGTCATAGATCTCAAGAAACATTGAATTGCCTATTCATCCAGGGAGTAGAGTGCCAGACTCACAAGCTACTCATGAACTGCCCTCTTGAAGATTTTCTCCTCCTGCTCACGGAAATACACCGGCATCCTGTTGTAAATCTCAAGTGATAGGGAAGCTATTGTGTGATCGAGTAATTCTGGCTTGGGGCAAATTTATTGATATTATTCCTCCTCATTGTGTTGTGGCTGTGTACATGTACTCTTTGCTGAATGTATGTTGGCCTCTTCTCAACAGTAACAGCGAACTAAACAGATACTGACTATAGACTGTCATAATCTTCAGTCTCCTAAAGATTGGCGCATAGTGTTCCAGCCGATGTGACTCTTGACAGTCTATTGCAGATCATGTCATCAACATCCTGCTGCCATGTCAATTTGGCATCCATCATGAATCCAAGCAGCTTCTCACTGCAATCCCCAAGATTGGTGGATTCCGCCTCCGAGTGCAGAGTAGATTTTGTGTCTTCCTCTCGTTCAATGCAAGTTTGTTCACCCGTAACCAATCACTGGCAACCTCCAAGTTGGACAGCCCTATTTATTGCCACGTCAACATCCTCATCCCTGGCAACTAGGATTGTGTCATCTGCAAATAGTAGAACACTACCATCCAGCCCAAGGACGTTGATAGAGATGAGGAAGAGGAGAGGTCCCAGGTTAGAACATAGAACCCTGAGGCACGCCACAGCATACATCACGAGCATCCGACACAACACCACCAATTGACACCACATCTTTACAATGAGCCAGGATAATCCTTCAGCAACCCGAGAGCCACCCCTTGAACTCCATAACTCTCAAGTTTCTCTAACAATTCAGTGAGAGACACAATCAAAGGCTTTGGTCAGGTCATACAGGGTTACTGCCTCTGAGTGTTTATCCTCTATTGCTGCCAGCATAGAATCCACCAAGCTACGAACAGCATCTGTGGTAGAACGTCCCCATCGAAATCCAAACTGATGAGGTTTGTCTATTTTATATGCGACCCCTATTAAATCAACTTTGGCGTTGAGTCGGTATTTGAATTATACATTTTTGATTTTTTTTCCAATATTAAAAGTTTTTAGAATCTTTTTATCCATATCACCATGAGCATACAAGAATGACGTCTTCGAAGAGGCTAATACTTTATTGAAGTGTGATCTTCCAATAATCAAGTATGGATACTATGCATATTAGCATATTTATGTCAGTGACCATCCAATTATGATCAATGGTATTAATATTTTATATTTGTCCACAACTGAAATTGCAGAAACAATAATGTATACATTGATACATTATGTTCATGGAAAACTGAGCTCATAGAACTTTGATAACAAAAGCAGATATAAAGCTGCGTACACATATACGCGCCACCAACCCGCACCGTGCACGCTCCGCCCTCGTACCGCTCTCGTTCCTCCATCGTACCGCAGTCGCTCCGCCCCCGCTCTGCAGTCACACCCATCATGAACGTTACGGAAGATGTTAGCTCTTCTCGCGTTCCCCGGTCGATCCACTCTTGCTCCCCGGTCGATCATCAATCGCTCTGCTGCAGTGACGTTCGGTTGCGGAGCAGAGCGAAAGTCTGTACGCACCTAAATATTTCACAATACTATGAAAACAAGCATTCCAATTACCCTGTCTCACATTTCAGATCAATGTAATGCCGGATCTGAGCCAAGTTTGCTCAAACCTCTGTTCACACGACACCAACTTTAACACAAACCTGTATTATAAACTAAACCATTTATATAAATTCTATACGAAGTCTTTGAAGTGTTTATAAAGTTGAGATGAATAGTAACTCAAGCCTCCTCCTCCACGACCTCATCCTCCACCCCTCCTCGTACTCCTCCTCCTCCTTCCCCACCTACTCCTCCACCTCCTCATCTACTCCTCCTTCTCCACCACCTACTCCTCCTCCTCCTCTTCGTCCTCCACCTTCTCCTTCTCCTCCTCCACCTCCTCATCCTCACTCTACTCTTCCTTCTCCTCCTCCACCTCCTCTTCCTCCTCCACCTACTCCTCCTTCACCTCCTCATCCTTTCCTCCTCCAACTACTCCTCCTCCTCTTCGTCCTCCACCTTCTCCTTCTCCTCCTCCTCTACCTACTCCTTCTCCTCTACCACCAATTCCTTCACCTCCCCATCCTCTCCTCCTCCACCACCTACTCCTCCACCTCCTCATCCTCACTCTACTCTTCCTCCTCATCCTCACTCTACTCTTCCTTCTCCTCCTCCACCTACTCCTCCTTCACCTCCTCATCCTTTCCTCCTCCAACTACTCCTCCTCCTCCTCACCCTACTCCTCCTCCTCTTCCTCCTCCACCTACTCCTCCTCCTCCTCTTCCTCCTCCACCTACTCCTCCTTCACCTCCTCATCCTTTCCTCCTCCAACTACTCCTCCTCCTCCACGACCTCATCCTCCACCCCTCCTCGTACTCCTCCTCCTCCTCTTCCTCCTCCAACTACTCCTCCTCCTCCTCTTCCTCCTCTACCTACTCCTCCTTCACCTCCTCATCATCACCCTATTCCTCCTCCTTCTCCTCAATAATAATAATAATAATCAAGAATACTGCTTATCAAGTGAAGAGTGAATAACTACATCCATTACATTACTATAGAGTAAATAAGATAATAATTATTATCCATTAAAAAATCTTCCTTGTTTTTGAGTATTTTTGAGAATTGACCTCGCACATGTTTAATTTGAGGGTGCTGAGTCCGAATCTGAAATCGCGAATTCTCTATCTTCATTTTGAAGCGATTTTTGATGGATAGATGAGACATAATCGATTCCTAGAAAAATTGACGCAAACCTGGCTGAGATTGATCGAAGAAAGCACAAACCTTCGAACCTCAGAAATTTACACCGATCTCCAGTCTACACGACGCAAACCTAGCAGGTTTGCGCTAATATCGTTGTCGTGTAGACCGGGCATAACTAACACATACTATTATTGCCTCATTAGATGATTATAAAAACAGATTAGAAACAGATTTACAGGATAAATATAACTACTACTTTCTAATCTTTAATAATATTCTCAATACTAAACTTCATAATCTTCGAGTTTGTGGAACTGCTAAAATTATGTTTAGTTTTCATTCCATTGAAGCGGGCTAATGGCTCAGTAGGAGTTATACGTACAGAGAACTTCAAATGAATTGGATTATTTTAATTTGATCTGAATATAAATTAGATTATTCTATTGTTAGAATTAATCTGATTCTAACAAAATCAGATTATTGTGCTATTATTAATTAGATACTTTACACATTGATGATTTTGTCGACTTACAATGAATAACGAATTTGTAATATTGGAAATGGAACAATTATTATTTTACACATGAGTTTAAGGAGCATAGAACAAGTTGAAGAGTTCTCTTGTTATTCATTTAGAGCAAAAATAGGGAAACATAAACATAAAAAGGAAACACGAAATAGATAACATAGAATACAAAACAATCATAAGAAAACTGGCGATGATGAAAAATTAATGAGACCGCCATTCCAATGTTCTATCGTTCCTGCCGCTTGAATTAGCCTGTCTATGGGATCAAACTGATTAGCCAACTAAACAGAAGTTTGGTCTGTGCGCTGGGCGGTGCCAAGCCGACGATGTCTGGGTGGAAGTGGAAGGGCAAGCTGGCATATAACACCGGTGCCAAGCCGACGATGTCTGGGTGGAAGTGGAAGGGCAAGCTGGCATATAACACCAGTGCCAAGCCAACGATGTCTGGGTGGAAGTGGAAGGGCAAGCTGGCAGAGCCTGGCTGGAGGGATCAAATAACTGACTGGATTGATCTTTCGTCTGTCCGCTAGGCGGAACTACGCCTACCATTGCTGGGTGGAAGACGTTACTGCGGCCACTCGCATTCCCACCAACGCTGCTATTATTTGCTATCTCAGCGCTTACTCTGAGTCAGACAAGCATCCAGCCTGCACTGCGGAGCTAGGTTGAGGGGCGAGAGGCGTTTTTTCAGACGATTGGATGATACGCCAGCCTAATTATCCAATCGGAGAGCTTCCTGTCATGTCGTGCTGTGCCGACTCGTCTGAGAAAACGACTCGTTTGTCTTGATTCTTGGACTGGTCGTTTTGGCTCAAGCAAAGATGATACGAACAGGCGTGTAGATAGTATAATAATTATAGTCTTGAAGGTTAACTAACGGAGTATACACACACATATGATATCCATTTTTATCTATAAAGGACAACCATTATCAACTCAGATTACTGCATCATTAGCATTCAAGATTTATGATCAGAAAATATCTAGACTTTAAGCTATATCTGAGGTGATACTTATAACAGATTACTTTTGATTGATATAGTACTACAGTAAATGAATTGATTACAACACTATATGAATAATTTGAAATACGTTTGATAAATTAGGAAGTAGATTTCAAGAACATAACATACGGTTTCTGGCCTTCTATATTGAGTTTTGACAGTATTGTCTTTACTGTAGTATACAAGTATACTGTAGAACCATCTTATTTCCATTATAAATTAATTTTATTTTCAGAAGAAAAAGATCACATAAAATTGATTATTTTAATTACTTTAGAACCTCCAAACAAATGTTAGTGATAATGCATCATTACGGTTATATAATTTGAAATATTTTTGTTGATAAATAGTTACCAAAAGATGTTTCGGAACTACGCTTGGTTAGAGTTCTGTCAAAATCCGTGATAAATTGAAGATTATCCTTCCCTCCTGAAACGAGCTGCTTTATTTTATTGATGACACTATCCTTGTCATTACAACGAACGTTGGGACTGTCAAGAACAGAAAACTAAAACAAACAAAATAATATCTTAGTTTTGAAAAAGGATTATTTGAATTGTATTGCAGAGGCAAGTATTTTTTAAAATAAGTAAGGGAAAAGTTGAAGCATTCAAGTGCCAACAAGAAGAATTTGAAGCAAGTTGAGACCACAAGTTAACATGATTGAATATATTATTGTACACAGAGAAATTGTTTAAATTTAAAAATATCATACAGAACGAAAAAATACAATTTTTGCGAAACATGAAAATTGAAACAGAAATGATAGAATTCATGGTCTTATACTATTGAGGCAAATTAAAATGTTCACAATACTGGAAACGAAATTATTAGCGAACGCCAATATCCATCCATAATTCATATGCATTTATTGCCAGAAACGTGGAGGTCATAATAATTGATCAATTAAAATTGAATGAGGCTTGTTGTCATGGTGTATTCCTCACTTTTCTTCAACCTTATATGGAACAGATTGAAGAATACTGATGAGCAGAGGGAATGATTCCGGCAGATTTTATCATTTTGTAGAATAGATACTATTTCCAGGCTGCACGCACGTCTTTCGATTTTGACCGTAATGAAAGAAATGATGATTGAATGACATAGTAAATAATGAGAGAAGTGTGTTTATTCAGAGGTTATTCACGATTAAATTTGATTGACGAACGTGGTGATTGATTGATTGATTGATTGAGTACTTTATTTATGTAGATTACAATATATACTGGCTTATACACTTATATACAATAGCTTACAATACAGCAAAATTATAGATGAATTTACATAATATAGACTAGGAAAATAACTATAGAACTGTATATGATATGAAAAAGCAATTTGTAATATAATAACTATAGATAATAATCATATTGTTATGCATCTACATAAATTGGCGGAGCTTTGGACATATCAATGTCCATTCTTTGGGAAGAATAATAAAATAATAAAAATATCCTCCCCACTAACTCTCTACCAAAACGTTAATTTCGTTATTTAAACTATTTATTAATGGAAATATTGTAAAAGTTTTAATCAATATGAATATTGAAGAGAAAAAAAAAACAGAAAATTGATAAAGTAAAATAATTATATAGGTAGATAAGATCAAATAATTGATTAAAATGAAGTAGGCTGAAAGTAGATCAGGGTTATCAAATTTCAGTAATATACAGCAGTATGCAGTGGATAATTGAAATAACATGAGTTTATATATATATATATATATATATATATATATATATATATATATATATATACAATTCGTTCTATAACATGGTTTAAAGGTTTATATTGGTGGAATGGGTGAGGGATGGTTGTCATGTGATCGCTCTAGGGCCGGACAGTTTCAGTCATTTGCTCCAAAATATGTTTTTTTAAAGTCAGGTTGAAGCTCGCTCGGCTCTCGATAGACCTGATAGAAACAGGAAGTGTATTCCATGCACGACAGGCACTGACTAAGAAGGATTTTGTGAAAATAGTAGTTCGATGATTGGGTATCCTTAAAGTACTTTCTCCGGTTCTAGTATGTGAAGCATCTATCCTCCTACCTTCAGAGACAAATTTGAAATCATCTTTAAAATAGTTCGGATTACCGTATTTCAAGATATCTCTAACAAGCTTGACTATTCGAAAAAGCCTCTGATCGGGAAGCTTCGATGTTGAACTAGCAATGTGGGCTGGGGTGATATGATCATGGCGTTGGAGAGAGTAGACGAAACGTAGACAATAATTTTGGCAACGCTGTAGTTTATCATTCAGAGTGACTTGCATATCGTTAAGAACAGAATTACAATACATTAAATGTGGGAAGATGAGAGATTGAACCAATAATAATTTAATGTTTCTAGGGAGGATATCGTGCATTTTCTTCAATGCATGCATGGCTGAGAATACCTTTTTACAAGTTTTGTTCACTTGTTCTGACCAGTCAAGAGTATTATTCATAATAATGCCTAAATTTTTAACTGAGCTACAGTAAGGAATGTCATTACCGTCTACACTAATTTTGTGAATCGATTCAAGGTCAATATTGTTTATAAGATTAGAATATCCAATCATAATGGGTTGTGTTTTGATGGGATTAAGCTTAAGGCTATTTTTCTTTGTCCATTCCACTATCGAATTGATATCCTGATTCATTATTCCAACTGTTTCATTAATTTTTGTTATGGGACAGCTTAAATAGATTTGAAGGTCGTCTGCATAAGTATGGAAACTGGAGAATTTGATAATGGAAGAAAGGTCATTAGCATACAAAGTGAAGAGGAGAGGGCCTAAAATTGAACCTTGTAGTACTCCATGCATAACGTTTTTCCAAGTTGACTTTTTGTCACCGACAGATACACATTGTTTCCTACCTAATAGATAGGATTTAAACCAAACTAACGAGTTGCGACTGAAACCAAGAATAGCCAACTTATTCAGAAGGACTGTATGATCAACAGTATCGAATGCTTTAGAAAAATCAAATAGGGTGAGGATGGTGCATTTTCTTTGGTCCATAGCTAACCTTATATCATCAGTGACACGAAGCAGAGCTGTCTCAGTTGAATGGAATTTTCTAAAGCCTGATTGAAAGTTATGAAGCTTACTATTGTTGTCTAGAAATTTTACAACTTGAGCATGAATGAGTCTTTCTAGCACTTTGGACAATGCAGGTAAAATACTGATTGGTCTAAAATCCTCAACTTTATTGGGTGATGGAACTTTATTTAGAGGGCGAACCAGAGCAAACTTCCAGTTTTCAGGGAAAATGCCTTCTTCAAGTGACTTGTTGAAAATGTATGTAATGGTTGGTAAAACAGCAAATAACAACCATTACATACATTTTCAACAAGGTGATGGATACACTCAGAGAGGAACAATTCAGTTAGCCTACGTTTCTTTCGGCCTTATACTTGATTTTAAAAGTCATTTCACTGATATTCACGAGACTCATCCATTTTTGCCTGGTCACAGTTTAATTTGTAACATTACATTTCTAAATATGGAGCTACTACTAGCAGGAACCCGTGCTTCGCAAGGATCTATTTTCAAACTTGATAATCTGAAAACTTGACGTAATGAAATTTTGAAGAATCGAAAATAGGCCTATAACCATCCTTGGTTAATTAAGAATCTAGCCTATATGCAAAATTTCAAGTTAATTAGTCCAGTAGTTCAGGCGTGATGGTGCGTCAAACATAATTTTCCTATCCCGTACGTGTATAAGCCAACTCTTTATTTTATTATAGAGATGGTTAACGACTGCAAGAGATAGGAGTGTGGAACAGAATATTTGTGAAACTATGATAGCGCCAGAAGTGTCTCAAACACAATAATACGTACCACATGAACTTTATGAAAGTGATTTGAAAAAAAAATGTTAAAACACCGGAACTGAAAGTTGTCAACTTCATCATTCTACCTCCATTTAGAGAGGCTTTTGTTTGAGCCGAATGAAATATTCTATCTTCTATATATATAATATAAACGGGATACACACGACACGGATAGATTAAAAACACTCAAAAACTTACATTTAAACGAGAATTTTCGGGAGCTGGGCCCCCTTTGTCAATCAACCAGGAAGTGAAGTGAAGACCACTTCTGTCTATATTTATATTATAAAACTTTAAAGTGTTTTCTGTTAAGTGCTATATATATATATATAAATGAATGTATGTTTGTGTTTTTGTTCCCTATGACTTGAAAAATACTTGACATAACGGCATGAAACTTTGGGAATATGTTGTATGAATATTGGGGATGGTTTCTAACCAGAAATTTTAATAGGGTGGCTAATAATGATTATTTATTAATCCATTTTACAGACCTATGTTTTCGATTTTGTCGGCCTAGCGGCTATCGAAAAACGGAAAAATGATCATGATTCAAGATCATATTGAGATAATATGATTTAGCATCTAAAGTTACCAGCTGTAATAAACACGTCACCCTATGATAAATTGTGTAGGCTACTGGTATTACAACGGTAGTTTGGAGTTGAAGTGTAGTTGATTGGTACCAGCTGTAGATAATGGTTCCTCAGAAGACCTATACAAATAATTATCACTCCCCTATCATTGAGTAACCGGAAAATGTTGGAAAAAATTATTCACCTCATGGAAGAGAGTTGTTCATATTGCATTTATTAATGGCAGAATAATTTACAATTTTTTTTAATCTAGCTTAGCTTATATTCATCCTAAAATGGAAGATGGAAAGAATATGTAATTCTGTGTGATTCATCGTACATCGCATATTTCCTGGACCATCTATTGACAATCAACAACTATGAAAACATTGAATTCATTTTTGAAACACTGATTTATCCTATCTATTTTTTTTAATTCAACACTTTACTGTTAGATATTACTTCCAATTGATTGAGAAGAATATGTTTTGGGAATAATGAATTCTGCATGACTAAGCACTTAGGAAGTCTTTATTCAGATGTAAATGAAAATATTGATTGTCAGATAAATTTCATGATTCACCAAATAAAGTAAATACATGAGATACATTGACTTTTTGGCGGTACGAAGTTCGCCAGGTAAGCTAGTTGTAAATAAAGCTTTATTATTAATAGTCAACGCTGAAAAAACACAGGCTCAATCACCAGGAATACTATAAATTCTATGAAGGACTAGTAAGCCATTAATTTTCAGTAGTTCAATCACTTCCATTATGGACACTGGATACATTAAGGACAGTCAATACGTATGAAATTTATTAACTACAAAATAAAAAACTTTGATTGAAGTGACCCCGACTACTACAATATGAATAACCATTTAGATCAAATATAAGAAATTACTCACATCTCTCATCAACTCGTACTTTTTGTTCACAAAATATTAACACAAAAATATAAGTTATATTGAATGAGCTCACGGCTAGTACTCAAGTTTGTCTTTTTCTGGCCGTGCTATAAATAAATGTAGGTTTATGTTTGACATCTTGTTTTTGTAATCTTGTTGTCTAACTATTAAGTGATTTTTGTTTGCAATAAAATTTGAATTTGAAGAAAGAATTATCAACAAACTCCTAACCAAAGAAAATCTCTGTGCTCTGTTCTAATCGGAATGTATGAGACTCCATATACAGCTGATAGAAGGCGCAAACCGATCTGGCCAAGCATACAACAATGGAACAAACACGTGGCAAGCACGCGCTTTCGAACCACGGAAATTCAAATTCGATCAGCTAATTGATAAAATTATTTTAAGATTTCCAATGATTACAACATATGTTAGAATATCATGTGTCAATTATATCAGTTCCATATGGCATTCACCTTACCATGTTCATAACCTTACTAAATAGGATCCTTTTTCATCCTTTGAAACCCTTAGAGGCAAAATATCTCAAAATCCGTTCTTAGTGCGCGTCTAGCATGTTTGAAGAATATTTGTGCAGAGTTTTAAGTCTGTAGGCCAATTAGTTTGAGCTGTAGTGTGATTTTACATGGAAATTTTCAAAAAATGCTCTCTCCTGGACTCCTCTCTGCTCCTGGTCGGATTTTTTCTGCATAGATCTGATTTTTTTT
Source organism: Nilaparvata lugens (assembly GCF_014356525.2). Lineage (NCBI taxonomy): Eukaryota > Metazoa > Arthropoda > Insecta > Hemiptera > Delphacidae > Nilaparvata > Nilaparvata lugens. Next base: position 42,500,690 of record NC_052505.1, on the reverse strand, counting down.
CGTAGCTGAACAAAAAAGTTCCTCGTGACTTTGCTGTGCAATGAGCGGTTAAAAAGTATAAAATTTTTGGGGGGCCCCAGCTCCCTCAGGGGGGCAAATTTCTGAAAACTCTTTCTTAGTGGATGTTTTGAAGCTATCATAAACAATTGTGCAAAATTTCAAGTTTGTAGGCTCAGTAGTTTGGGCTGTGGTGTGATTTCAGTCTGTCGGGGCTTAGCCTTTTATAGATATAGAGAAGAAGAGAAGAGAAGAGAAGATTTGGTGTAATGTAGTGAAAATCATGATTTCCCTATGAATCTTTTATTTGCAAAACCCAAAATCTAAATTTTCAGGAACCGTACAAATAATTGTAAAGTGCTATTAATTCCAAAATCAAAGTTTTCAGGAAACCTGAAAAACAATTTTAAAGCACTATTAATTCGATGGGCAAGTTATTCCTTCAAAGGCACACCTGAGTGGGAAATGGCTGAGAAGACGAAGATGATCAATTTTTACTTTCCTTGCCCTAAAGATAAATGATTTCTGTCATTCATTTTATTCAATCTATGTAGAGTTCTATGAGTAATATCATGATAGCTTAATGCTATTTTCAAAAAAAAGTATCTAGGTTTGAAAATAGCCGACTTCTAAAATAATAATGTCTGGGGCCTGATAGCTGAAATAAACAGAAAACTTCCTAGCATGGTGATTAATTTTTAATTTGCAAGAAGAATAAAGATGTCATCATTGGTTTAACCTTCTTCCTCACCAATATAACTTTTTCAGATTCAAAGCGATGAGTAAATAACATAATTTTATCAATATGAAGGTAATTTCTCTTCAACCTCCTGTAAAAGAATGAGCTATAGTGCGAGGGTAAACGATCATTGTTTCGAAATTTATGAGTGAAATTTTGATCCTTCAGGTGTCCTTAAGCACCAAGTCTCTCCACTAAGAAATACTAAAATAAAGTGCATCTAAAGGATGATTCTCATAGAACATGATAATATGAATTTATATCAATGTGCGAAATCTAAATGTGAGGAAAATGAAGTTAGTGATATAATAGAAGCTAAAAATGGGGTGTTTTTCTAAATAAAAGGAGCATTGTTATCAGGTGTACCTGGAAATCTATTATAAGCGGTAAAGCGCTCTACCTGGTCACAGGTTGTAGAGCACAGAATTACGCTCAGAGGGAATTTGAATTCAAAGGAGGATAGTCTGATGATATTATTGATTAAAAACTGAAATTCATTTAAATTTATTTTTTCTTGAAATTTTACTCATTGTAGAAAAAAATGTGACTCAGTAGAGATAGAGAGCGCTCCGAATGATGTAATTTTATTCAAAATTTTATAATCTTAAAAAAGAGAATTTGGTGGAAATAGATGAACACTGGAAAATGAACCGAAAGTACGAGGTTTATGGCCATCCTGTATCTAGCAAAAGGGAGTTTTGAATGCAAAAATTGGTTCCCGACTACTCTTATGTATTTAAATACATTATTATTTATTTATTATATTATTAATTCATAAAATGAATAGTACAAAACGTTAAGATAAGATTACTAGACTAACCGAGGGCAGCGAATAGCTGACAAGTGTCAGGAAATCAAGATGGACGCGTCTGAACAGCAGCAAACTTCTTGTGGTGTGTGTAAAAGTTTCGTAAAAGATTATGATAACACGATTTTGTGTGATGGAATGCGTAATCACTGGTTTCATATAGGATGTGTGAATTTACCCATTACTGTTTATGGTAAAATAGAAGAACTTCATGACGGATTTGTTTGGTACTGTGCTGGTTGCAAGGTCAAGGTTGCTTCCTTACCGAAAAAAACATGCCTGTGCAAACGAGAAAAATGAAGTGAATAGTAAAACTAAGTTAAATGAAAGTATTGAAAACGTGAATCTCAGCTTAATTCTTGACGAGCTCGAACAATTAACTATGTAGCTTTAAATAGTAGGCTAGAATCTGTTGAAAATAAAAGTGATTTGTGTAAGCATGTAGATTTAGCCTGTAGCGACAAAGTTCACTTAAGTGCTGATGATTCAGTAAGTGAAAAAAAAATATTTTTCTAAGCATGCATGATTCACCTCAGGATAAAAGGCAAGCCAAACAAGTTGAACTGTACAGCAGTGTAGTTAAAACTGTAAATTCAAATAAATCAGTGAAAGAACCAAGAATTCTTGAAAATAAAAAGTCTAGATCAATAAGCACAGCAAATCAAAAAGTGAATAGGACTAAGACTAAATCAACGTATCAATTAAGTACTACAAAATCTAAATTTATTACAGATAGCTCTAAGGCAGTGCATAACTTAACCACCGTAGGCAGAAAATATTTTCTGTTTGGACCAAATACTAAGGACTCTGATGTTAAGGAATTTATGAATGACAAAATACCAGCAGATTATGACGTTGAAAGGTTGTCATCTAAATTCCCAGATGAGTACTCATCATTTAAAATAGGAGTTCCATCCCAGATACTGAGCGAGGTGTATTCGGCTGACTTTTGGCCTAGCAATGTTTTTGTTTCCAAATTCTTCAATCGAGTACAAAAACAGACTAAAATGAAAACTCTTGATTCAAGTTATTTAAACTCAAATGGTCAGAGTCCGAGAGATCAACCAAGACTCACTCTGACAAATGTATCACTGGTGAAAAACTAAAGACAATTTTTGTAAATGTTCAGTGTCTTAGAACAAAAATTAACTTGGTCTCACTTTTTGTTCATAACATGTGTCCTGACATACTGTGCATTAGTGAACATCATCTAAAAATTCAAGAACAGGAATACTTCAATGTAATAGAAAATTTAAAATTTGCTACTGCATTTTTTCGCATAACTCACAGGAATGGAGGAACTGCAATATACCTGAGAGAGAATTTAAGTTTTGATCGTCTGGATCTGAGTACCTTCAGTGCTGAGCTAGATATTGAACTTGCAGGAGTAAAGATTGATAAGTATTCTGTTATTATCGTCTCAGTCTATCGCTCTCCAAATGGTAATATTGAACATTTTTCAATGCTATTGACAAATGTCTTTCAAGTTTGAGTAATTAACTTGTCTATTGTACTTGGTGGTGATGTGAATATCCAGTTAAATGTCAATGACAGTATTTATCACACATTTAGGTGCATACTCCAAAGTCATGGAATGTACATCACAAATCATGCGCCCACTCGAGGAAATAATTGCTTGGATACTGTTGCTACTTCTCTTGACACTTGGAGCTATAATGTAGTTGTTCAGGACCCTTTGATTGTCGATCACGAAGCAGTGGTGATAGATGTTTGGCGGAGCGTGATGAGTGACACCCCTCCATACCTTGCTCTGGCACAATCATTATAAAAAATCAGTGAGAAAAATCGATCCTGATAAGTTTTCACTATTGAAGATGGCATTAGCCAATGTGAACTGGACAACGATACTTCCTGGCTGTACGGATAACCCAGAAGAGTTATTTGATACGTTTTTCAAAAAAATTCACAAAAGTATTTGAGAACATTTTTCCTTCAAGACCACTGAAGCTACAAAGTTACCAGTCCCATAATAAAAGGAAAAATAAGTCATGGCACACACCTAGACTTCAATTGCTCAAGAATCTAGTCCTGTCACTAAATTATCAGAGCAAGGCTAGCCTCACTGATGAGGATAAAAAGAGATATAATGAGCAATAGCTCAGGGCAAAACAAATATATAGACAAGAAGTAGACCTAGCTGAACGGGAGGCCAACATTAGTACAATTAACCAAGCCACTAATAAGTGTATGGCAGCTTGGAACCTGGTCAAGTCTTTCACTGGGTCTGATTGTCAGAAAGTGAGGCCTAAAGTCACTGCCAGTCCCGATGAGTTCAACCATTTTCTCATTGAGCAGGTCGAGAAAATAGTGGAGTCGATTCCAGGAAAAAGTGAAGCAGATGAAGACTTCCATGTGCCAGGAAATCACACCAGTCTTTGATAGGTGGGATCCAGTAACAGCCAGGATATATATGGTTTGTCAGTTGACCTATTGAAAGCTATTATTGAGGAAATTGCTCACTCCTCAGCGTTGTCTTGAACTTTTGCCTAGAGGCAGGATATTTCCCTTCTTCTCTGAAGCTTGCCAGAACTGTACATGTCTTCAAGAATGGAGATCCATCAGACATGGGTAGCTACAGGCCCATCTTGATTATTCCAGCTCTGGCAAAGATTTTTGAGGTGTGCATGAAGAAGCAGCTGGTTCTATACTTTGAAAGAAGAGACCTTTTTACGAACGCCCAGCATGGGTTCAGGCAGGGAAAGTCAACGGTCACTGCGGTATCACAGCTAGTTGCTGAGATCCTCAACTCTTTTGAGGCGGGTGACTCAGTGTCTCTTGCTCTGGCGGACTTGAGCAAGGCTTTTGAGTGTGTTTCACACGATATTCTCCTCAAGAAACTGGCTACTTATGGAGTGCGCGGTTCAGTCCTTGCCACCTTCAGAACCTACCTTTCTGATAGGAGGCAGGTTCTCACCCTTGATGGAGCGAACTTAGGTCCACTACGGGTTTGTCACAGAGCACTTACTCGATACTTGATGTCTTCGTCATTGAGTGCCACAAGGTTAAGTGATTGGTCCTGTTCTGTTCCTTGTAATGGACCATGAATGACCTCGGATTTATGGGCAACATTCTCATGTTTGTTGATGATGCCACTATTTTAGCAAGGGGTAGAGTGCTAGACTTGTCCAAGAGGTTGGCAGCGGATATTTTTCAGCAGGCGAAGCAGTTTTACCAGCAACGAGCTGATGTTTAATGGAAGCAAAACTTAGGAGACAACATGCACTCTTGTTCGGGGGCAGCTTGGCGATCTCACAGAACCACAGAAGTGAAGCTACTGGATTTTACACTGGATGCTAAACTTGGCTGGAATAGCCACATTGATAACATCTGTCTGAAACTAGACAGAGTGATGTACCTACTGAGACGTTTGAAGCCATTAATCTCCAGGAAGCATCTGGTGGAGGTGTATTTTGCAATGCTTCATACCCATATCAACTATGTACTTCAGTTATGGGGACATGCTCCAGGCTGTAAAGATGTACTGCTTCAGCAGAAGAAAGCTCTACGGATCCTGGATTCGGCGGACTACTTGGATCACTGCCGACCCATCTTTATCAAGCTGAGAATACTCACGGTATACAATCAATATATCTGGCTCTCCCTGTTGCACACAAGGGATAATTTCCACTTGCTCACAAGAAGAGAAGACAGACACTCCTACAACACCAGAGGAAAAGCGAAGCGAAAATAGACATCTCTTCCTGCAGGCTGAGTAAGAAGGATTGTTTTCCAATACTAACCCTGAGGATTTACAATGCCTTACCTGACAGTGTGAAGAACTTGGACGACAGGAGCTTCAGAACAAAAATCAAGAACTGGTTAATAGAGTCTCCATTCTATTCAGTGGAGGAATACTTTGAGGCTACTAAAAAAATCAGCTAACGTCGAGTGATAATTAATGTGATGCCTACAGGCAAAAAGTTGAAAAATTTCAAACAGTAAATTTATAATAATTTAAAAAGTAAATAATTATAAAAACTTGTCTTATTGAGGATGCGTGAGTACTGTACAGTGTAGGATAAGTGAAGTAGTGAACGTGTTTTTAGTTTTTCGCTGTGGCTGTTACGGTAACCGTAGCACAGAATATACAGAATGGAAACTTGTAATCTATCGCATATGTAACCAATGCTTTTTACATGACGCCAAAACTAAACACGTCACGTGACCTTGGGAAGTTCCAATCCTGGTCTTCTGATTGACTCGTAGCAGTGAACCAGATCAATTGATCCGGATCATTAAAGTGATCCAAACCTGCCATCAATACTATTACAATGCGGCGCTTCCTAACAAGATGGCGGATTTTAGCGTCAGGGTACTAGCCAAGTTTCCGTACTGTATGTATACTATGACCGTAGCTCAGTTCGCGTTCCGGCCTTAGATCAGTTATAGAATAGACACGCTGAGAAGTTCAGCCTCTGAAGCCAAAAACTACTGCCAAGTCCACCCATCTTGACGTCACAACAGTGACGTCACGCATCGTATGGAAAACTTTCAGATTGTGTCTATTTGAGATTCATGGTGTTTTTAGGTTATTTCTAGCAACGGACAAAAACGATATCGGTTAAGTTATAATGTGTTATGTGATATCGGCTTCAAAGTTATAAAGTTAATTCTTGACAAAGGGAACTTTCCATATCATCCTTCTTCCTTCCCTGCTTTACCTAGCTTTATTGCAAATGAGGAAAATCTGAATGATACTGAACTCAATACGTGTGATGGTTTTAAGGATGTAATAAATAAACGTAATCAGAAAAATTATGCAAAAGCGGTTGGTTCGTCAGCTAAACCGACGAATTTGTTGCAGGATGACAAAGAAACGAGAACTAGGCGCCTAAATATCGACAAGGGACTTCGTAAGGTTGTGATTGGTGCTGGAAGTGACAGTACTATTTTGACTGGGACTAAGAGGGCCTGGTTTCATCTGGGTAAAATACAGAGTGGAACAACTGTTGATGCAGTCAAGGAATTTGTGCAAAACACTTTTGCTGATACAAACTGTGTTGTTGAAAAACTGGAGACAAAGGGTTCAAGTGACAGCTTCAAGATTGGTATTGACTTTGAAAAGAGGTAATCTTTCCTGGATGGTGAACTTTGGCCTCGAAATGTAACAATTGAACGTTTTTTATTCAAGAGAACCTTGGGGCAGCTAATCACATAGCGTCTGATCCAATTAGGAAGTCAAGTACCAGTATAGGCCCTGTGGCATCTGAGATTAATTTCAAAATTCTCTTCAGTATTGTGCAGTGTCTCAACTTGGCGAAGAAACTTGATATTGAATTGGCAATATGTGGGGTTGATTACAAGATATTATGCCTTGTGGAGCACTGGCTATGTGATGATCAACTGAAAATGGTAAATTTTGATGACTATTTACTGGTTAGTTCATTCAGTCGAATCACCCATATACATGGAGGAGTAGCAATCTTTGTATCCAAGGATGTACTTGGCCAAAATAAAGCAAGAAATGTAGATTTGAATATCTATCACCATTGTAAGGAGCTTGATTTTGAGTTTGCTTGTATTACATTGTTGGAGCCCAAGATAATAATTGTAAATGTGTACTGCATAATTCAACAGAGGCTGGCTCAAACAGCACTCTGGTTTGTGGACTGTATCAATATTACATTGAGAACTTTTGGGTTGTCTGGCGTCGGGTAGCAAGTTGAACAATTAAAATGGCCAAGTGCACAATAACATAGGCCTACCTTCATGTCCAAATCCTCCTTGCTTCCAGGATCCCGGGTCCAGATCACGATACGAGACGAGATGACACTTGTAATAAATCAATAGATCACTTTGCAAAAAATCGACATTATGAGAAGTGAGCTGTTCGGTTGGCTGGCAAACGGCAACTGGCGGCGATTATGCTTTGCGCATCACCCCTCAATTGCCCCCTCTACCACACAATGCCAGACAACAGAGCAACATTGATAGCATCCGAACATTCCACCCACCTTGGAAGAACTTACAATAACAAAACAAAAAAAAATATATACAAAAACCACTAATAACGAACCCTACTAGGGAAACTAGGAAAAAAAAGGAAAATATCTTCACTCCTCAGGGGCCCTTGAGGAGACTTATACAAAAGGAGTAGGAGGCCCACGGAAAGGAGAGGATGGGATGAGAAATAATGACTATGTACAACCAATATAGATAAAACCAAGAAACAAAGCAACTTGGGAACCTTTCCCACAAATGTAAAATGAGAAACAAAAACAAACTAACCACTAAAATTATTGAAGTTCCCTTCAATAAGGCCTGATCTTCATCAATAGGGAGGAGACATACCCTATTGACAGCTCTAGTTAGACTTCCCTTTGCAGTCTGTACTTCCACCACTCTCACAACTCCATCCTGTCCAGGGAATGTCTTCATTATTCGGCCAAGCCTCCAGTGTAGAGGGGGTAGGTTACTTTCCTTTAAGAGAACCATACCTTCAATGTTAACATTACTATGTTTTCTGTACCATTTTGTTCGGGTTTGCAAGCTAGATACATACTCCAATTGCCAACATTTCCAGAATGAGGATACAATTCTTTTGAGTAAACTCCATCGATTTCTCAAGTTTACCGATTGAATAATTGATTCCTCTGAGTCTTTACTCTGTGTTGCTAGAGTAATTTTTATTGCTTCCAATTCAATCTGTTTGGAATTCTCATCATCATTACCGTGGGTTTGGTGTGGCCAGCACTCCAGTGGTTTGTCTAACCAATCAGACCCATTCCACCACAGAGAATTACCAATTAATTCATTGAGAAATAGTCCTCGACTAGCACAATCAGCTGGATTACATTCGGTTGACACATATCTGAATTGCTCTGTAGACAGGTGTTCCTGTACTTGACTTACACGATTTGCCACAAACCTAGCCCAACGATGAGGTGAAGACCGAATCCAACTCACTGCCACAGTTGAATAAGTCCAAGCTGCAATATAATCTATGTTTATAATTTTTGAAAGCACTTCTTGAACTCCATGTAATAATCTAGCTACTAGGACAACCACACAAAGCTCCCATTTCTTCACTACCTCCACAGATGCTATATCATCCCAGTCACATCTCGATTGCCATAGATATTGAATTATACTCTTGAAGGTAAGCATGAAAGGTGTCAAATATCCTAATGGATCAAAAATTTGTGCTAAAGTTGATAAAACATTTCGTTTTGTAGCTAGACTGGATGGAACCATCACTCTGTAGAAGAGGTAGTAACCAATTGGATTCGATTGGAAGCCAAGAATTTTAATGGTTTTATCAGACTCAAAAGTGAAATCTTTTGCATCAATAGCGCAATGCTCTGGAGGGAGATTTGATAGAATGGTAGAATGATTGCTGGCCCACTTTAGCAATTCAAATTTCTCTTTGCTTAACAATTCAGTAAGCTGCAGTTGCTTGGTTGCTTCCATTGATGAAACTGATGTAACTATATCATCCATGTAAGTAGAAAACCGTAAGGCTTCAGAAGCCGCAGGGAACATTTTTTCTTCATCTTCAATACACTGATGCGTAGTACAAATGGCAAGAAATGGCAATGATGATACACCATATGACATAGTTGTTAGAGTACTCTTTCATTTCTTCTCCCTTTTCGGATTTTGTCCATTTTATTTCAACATTATCCTGTCTATCATCATCTAACTCTTCCAAATTTCGTTTCTCCCTTTCAAAAACATCTTCTCCAGTTTCCTTTTTCAGTATGGGTCTTCCCATTGGTTTGATTTCATGTGGACTATGAATCACTTTTAACTCTTTCCCTAAATTACCGTTGATCGGTAAATAACTGTTGAAGGCTATACCTTGTTTACCTGGAACTTCTTCTAAATTATTCCCCAATTCTTCATCTCGAATCATGAAAACATTTTCTCCGACATTAGTTTTACCTTCAAGATATCCCGATATCTCCCTCGTATTTGTTTCCTTGGATGGTAATTCTACAATGTATCTACCAGTATTCAAACGATAAACAGTTGATCTGTATATCTCCTCACAAGCCATTTCACTTTCCAATAATTTTTTTGTCCTCGGTGGCTCTTCTACGACCCAAAATCGCTTCACCAACTCTTCTGAGTTAGCATTGGAATACATGCACAGATTGTTTGAGATAGTAGAACTCTCCTCTGATACATTACCCATCAGGCAGTAGCCCCATACAGTTTCTAGGGCAGATGGTGTACCCGCTGGACCAATCACCTTTCTTCCAGTCAGAATGAAAGGGAAATATTCAGCACCCAATAAAATATCAACCTCCTCTGAAAGGAAAAATTCAGAATCTGCTAGCTCCAGTCCTTCAATATGTGCCCAGTACGCATTTCTCATCTGATTTGTAGCTGCTATTTTGTTGACTCCCGACGGGGTAATTTTTAATGAAGGGGAGTTTGGTATTTCAAATTCACAGTTAGTAATTTCATCTGTCACTTCCAGTTTAGTATCAGATAATCCATAGATTGGCAAACTATGTGTTTTCTGTACAGCTAAACCCAGTTTTTTCATGCATCGCCTTGTAATGAATGACTCGGTGCTTGCACTATCTAATAATACTCTGACCTTATGATAATTGCCTTGATTACCTCGAACTCCCAATTTAACAGTTGGTAACAATACTAAGGAGTTATTTACATTCGAAAATACTTTCTTAGCTGAGTCAGTAACAAATGTTTGATGGCTTTGATCAGCGACGTCGTGCACGTCTACCCTGCTCATTTGTTTATTACCGGCCAATGTGTTGGTGTTTTCAACAGGTGGCTGTTTCGGCTCTAAATGGAGGAGCAAATGATGACGCGAATTACAGTGACTGCACGGCTTCCTTCTTCTACAATCTCTAATAAAGTGCCCTGCCAATAAACAGCATATACACAGTTTCCATTCTTTTACACGTTTTAATCTATCAGACGGTTTGAGATTCAAGAACACTTCACAATTTTCCAGTTCATGAGAATTATTTCATTTAATACATTTCAGCTCGCCCGATTTCGATTTAACAATCATAGCTGAAGCCTTGTAATTTCCCATAGTGGGTTTTGATTTCCCAAACTGCTTACGTGAGGAGGCTTGTGATGATGTAGATGATCCCAATAAATCAGTGGATTTAGTAGCCTCTAAAATAACAGCTTCATCATTCAAAAATATTTGGAAGTTTTTCAAATCGGATACTGTTCCATTTCTTAGCAGTCTCTGCCACTTCTCTCTCAATTCTTCAGTCAGTTTTTTACATAAGACAATTAATAATAGAATCGACCAGTCATTAACTGCATGACCAATTGGTTTTAGTGCTGCAATATACTCAGCTAAATGAGTGATGAATTTTCGTAGCGAGTCTGGTTGCTTATTAACTGCTGGCATATCAAAAATTGCTTGCAAGTATGCGTCAGTCAGCTTGTAAGAGTCATTGTAATAATAATTTCCATGCCTCAGCATAATGATCACTTGTCAATGGGACTACAGAAATGACTGACAGTGCATCGCCTCGCAGTACAGACCGAAGATATGTATGTTTTTGCATGTCAGCAATTTGACCATTATTATGAACTGTGGCTTCAAATAAATTTTTAAATTGACTCCAAATTCTCAAATCGCTGTCAAAAGTCATTAAAGGAAGCTTAGGTAGGGCTACTGACGAGATATTTCCAGTTCTAGGTGAAGAAGCTACATTGGAAGAACTAATATTCAAATTTGTTTGAGTGGATGGTAAAGTTTCGAGAATAGCCTTGACATTGAAAAAAACTCATCAAATTGGCTCATCAAATTTTCAAGTTCATTTGTTTCCAATCAAGGATTTTGTTTGTTATAGTAGCTCTGCATCTTATCTATTTTATCATTGAACTCCACCTGGTGGTGATCGATATGCTCACCCATAACTTTCAATAAATTCTTCATTTTTTTATTTTTCGGATCTTTTTTGACAGCTTCGGCAATTTCATTAATCCGTTTTATTTTACAAATTAATGCATCTCTTTGAAATGTCAAATCTTTGATAACACCCATAGTGAGGCGATAACAGTGAGCGCTCATCAAGAGAAAGAGTAAGACAAAGAGCCAAACAAGAATAAGAGGGAAACACGAGAGCAGGCAATGAAGTAGTGTAATGAACAATGGCTAGCTTATCTAATCATACAAGCCAAGCCAGCATTTCAACTTATGCTCAGTAGAAATGATTGGTTACGAGGCTAATAATCCCGTATCGATACTCTTGGAACAAACAATATCTGCTATTAATAACGAAGTAACGACAATAATCAAAGCAAATAACTGCAAGTATCCTTTGAAAAAAGAAACAGTCCCAGTTACTGTTACAGCTAGACAATGTATAAGTCTTTCTCTACTTATCGACACGAACTTGCCAGTCCAGCCTTGTGGCGCCAATGCAACAATCTTATGCAATAAAACTACAACACAATTATTTACGAAAATATTACTTGTTCTACTCAATTTCCAACTTAAATTGAGCCCAAATTTCTTAAGAATACCACAAATAAAGCCTATATTCATCTACGACAACAAAAACAAGCCATATACACAGAAAAACCAAGAATAAAATAGGCATAAAAACTGACAAACCTATTAGATGATATTTCAAACTTATGTCCTATTCAAATTCGATCAACAAATCAATCCCGGACGGTTGGACCAATGTATAATTCAACAGAGGCTGGCTCAAACAGCACTCTGGTTTGTGGACTGTATCAATATTACATCCAGAACTTTTGGGTTGTCTGGCGTCGGGTAGCAAGTTGAACAATTAAAATGGCTAAGTGCACAATAACATAGGCCTACCTTCATGTCCAAATCCTCCTTGTTTCCAGGATCCCGGGTCCAGATCACAATACGAGACAAGACGACACTTGTAATAAATCACAATAAATCAATAGATCACTTTGCAAAAAATCGACATTACGAGAAGTGAGCTGTTCGGTTGGCTGGCAAAAGGCAACTGGCGGCAATTATGTTTTGCACATCACCCCTCAATTGCCCCCTCTACCACACAACACCAGACAACAGAGCAACATTGAAAGCGTCCGAACATGTACCGTTCACCCAATGGTGACCCAAATTATTTCATAGAACATATGGAACAGGTTATTCTCCAACTAGTGAAGAAAATGCCAGATCATCATATTGTTATAGGTGGTGACTTTAATTTAAATTTTCTTGATGATGCATCCACAAATACTGCAACTTTTGTTAATCTAATGAGGTTCCTGAATTTGTACTGCACTGTGAGACAACCCACAAGAAAGGAAGCCTGTCTAGATAATGTGGTAACAAACTTGCCACAGTGTTTGTACAGAGTTGCAGTGGAGAGTTATGCCTTGAGTGACCATGAGTCTATCTGTTTCTCTGTGGATGAAAGGAGCTCTGATCTTTCTGGGAATGATCCTCCTGAGGAAATCAAGGTGCACCCAATTGCAAAGAGTCAGTTGAACCACTTCTCGCACCTCTTGTCACTGGTGAACTGGAACAAAATAGTTACACCTGGCCCTGCAGAGGAAAATTTCAACAAATTTTTCAGTCGATTCAAGTATCTTTTTGACAACGTTTTTCCTGTCAAGATACAAAAACCAGATCAAAAACCCAACCATAGAAATAAGCCCTGTTGGATGAACCAAGAATTGGTTGTTCTCAAGAACTGGGTCATTGTAGCCTATGATCGGTACAGAAATCTCAAGACAAATGACGCCAAGCAAATGTATTTAATGGTCAAGAAAGATTACAAAGAAATACTTCTAAAAGCTAAACAGAATGCAAATGCACAGCATATAAACTCTTCACAAAATAAGTGCTCAGCTGCATGGAGAGTCATTAGGAGAGAAATAGGGTCACAACAAAGAACCACAAGGATCGAGCCAGATGTCTTCAACTCCTACTTTGTGGACTCAGTTAAGGCAGTTCGTGATTCTATAGGCACTCCAGAAGTATCAGCCCTGCATTTTCTGAATGCTGTGCCCAAGCCTGAGACAGCTTTCTCACTTCGACCGGTTTCATGTGAGGAGGTGTTGGAAACTGTTGGTGAATTGAAAAGTTCAAATAGTAGAGACTTTTTTGGCATGTCAGTAAATCTGATCAAGAGTGTCATTTTGCAAATCCTTATACCCCTGACCTCTTGCCTGAATGCATGTATCACAGAGGGTGTCTTCCCTACTATTCTGAAGATTGCTAAGACCATTCCAGTGCATAAGAAGGGATCATTTGATATGCCTGGTAATTTCAGGCCTATCTCTATCCTGCCAGTCTTCTCTAAAATCCTTGAATCTATTATCAAAAAGCAGTTATGCTGGTACTTTGAGAGCAATGGTTTGTTTGTGGATGCTCAGTTTGGTTTTAGAGTTGGCAGAACTACAGCCCAGGCAGTTGGAAGGCTGGTAACCACTATTCTGGAGGATTTTGAGAGCCGTGTTTTCACCGATTGACATTGTGTGATCTGAGCCGTGCTTTTGACACTGTCGACCACCAAACTCTTCTGTTCAAGTTGGATTATTATGGAGTCACAGAGGGGACATTGAAGCTCATCAAGTCTTATCTGTCAGATCGTAGCCAGGCAGTTCAGGTGAATGGAAGGTTATATGGGTTGGAAGCGATTCTTCATGGGGTTCCCCAAGGATCCATGTTGGGACCCCTACTTTTCATTATCATGATGAATGATGTTCCATCAGTGTTAGGTAACAAGTTGATTGCATATGCAGATGACACCACATTGTATGATGTCAATAAATCAGTGGAAAATCTGAATGTAGAAATGAGTCAGTTTCTGAGTACCGTCTCAGCTTGGTTTGAGTCCAACTATCTCAAACTAAATGAGGATGAGACTCAAAGGATAATATTTGGCTTGAGAAATGTCACAGATCAGGCGAGAAGTGTTGGGCTTCTGGGTTTCCATTTGGATTCGAAATTGACATGGAACCCACATATCAACTTCATATGTACAAAGCTGTCCAGAGTAATCTACCTACTCAGGCAGCTGATGCTGTGTGTATCTAAAAGCTATGTGAGGACTGCATAATATCTCTTTCTTCCAAGGAATAGTGATGTATTATTTGGAACACTGGGGTGCAGCCAGCGGCATTGATAGAGTTCTCCTACTGCAGAAGAGGGCCATCAGAATTATCACGGGCTCTGGCACAATTGATCATTGTCGCCCACTGTTTTGTGCAGAATCGGTCATGACAATCATCTGCCTCTACATCTTCATATCCATTAAACAAATCAAGGGCAGCCTGGAATGTTTGAGCCTGAGGAGTAACTTTCATGACCACAGCACAAGAGGCAGAAGCCAACTCAACCTGCCCTTCACAAGACTGAGTAGGATTCAAAATAGCCCTGGTAGCCTCAGCATGAGGCTTTTCAACCGGCTGCCAGCATCAGTGAGGACTCTTACAACACAACAGTTCAACAAATGCACCCATGCATTTCTTGTGAAAACCCCTCTGTATTCAATAAGGGAGTTTTTTTATATCCCGAATGCTACCATCAAAAAATTTTATTCATGAACTTTATGAGATATTGTTCTTTTTTTATGTTATATTGTCTTTCTTGCACCAAAGACTTTTGCTTTTAATATAGGCTTTATCAATTTCTCCTTTGTTGATATATATATATATATATATATATATATATATATATATATATATATATATATATATATGTTTTGTATGCTTGTTTTATGACGAACCAATTGCTACAATTAGCTTACAAGGTAATAAAGATTATTTATTTATTTATAATTTGTTTTGAAAAAAAGGTACGGTAGCCTACAAAACTAATTTATTGTCATGCTACAATGAGTTCACTTACATCATAACCAAGGATAATATTACAGTTACAACTTACAATATTTATTTATAAATTTCAATTCACGCATGAAAAGATATTCCACTTTTTTTCCTAAAAATTTCAGTGCAATTATATGCTGCGCAGGAGATTACCACTTTCATAAATAAAAATCTGCTATGGAAAACAAGCTACAGTATGTTCAACAACAATGTAAAGTTAAACACCACAAACTCAAAAAAGTTTTCTATAATTCATTCCTTTACGATGCGTGACGTCACTGTTGTGACGTCAAGATGGGTGGATTTGGCAGTAGATGTTGGCTTCATCGACTTTCAGTATGCATATACAATGAGACGTGTCTATTCTATAACTGGTCTAAGCTATATATAGCCAAGTCGGCCAAGTTTCCATACCACAGTATACATATTCATATATACACATATACATATCTATTCTGTGTCCATACTGTATGATTGTATTTGTAGGTGGGAACAAGGGATTCATAGAGCTACATATTTTGAAAGCAAATTATTCCACCTGGAGCGCTGAGAGCTGCCTACGTCATGGATTAGCTATATATAGTTTGTTTACAATGTCGACAAAGTGGTAAATGGTTTGTTTACAAAGTCGTCCGAGCGCTCCGTCGTCCGAGTGGCTGTCTCCCGTATTTGTATACTGTGTCATTGATTTCGATCCTCATATATCTACGTCTACAAGTTGGCTGTTTTGTTTTCTGTTTAGGTTATATAGAATTAAAAGGTAATTCCGTCAATAATTCTTTATTCTTATTAAAAATCACCGTTTCAGTTCCTCTGTGCTTCTCAACATAAAAAATATAGGTAAGGTGAATTTTATGTTAACGAGAAGATAAGTTTTAATTTATAGTCTTGTTGCGTTATTTCAAACTACTAATAGATCTATCAAAAAGCTGACTTTTTCTAGAAACACGTCAATTTAATGTCGTTTTGAATTTGTGCTTAAATGAGTTTAAGTGTATGTACTCTCAGGTTTAAATTCTACTTCTATATTATTTCAACTTATATTTAAAAAACCGTAGGCCTACTGTAAGTAGGCTACCTAAGTTTGCCTTAGAATTTTATTCTTGTCTACAAAATTTTGAATTGATTGCCAAGTAACCGGTACCGTATTCATTAATGTTGAAATAGGCCTATAGTGTTTGTGTTAAAGTATCTTTCAAAACGAATATTTATACAATTTTGCGGTATGGTAGGTTAGGAGGGCAATTAAAAAGGTGGCTAGGTAGGGAGTAGGGTAAATGACTTGTTACAAACAGTGCTCTCTATGACAAAAAATATTCTTTAATGCGAGCTGCTTATTTATCAAGCGCTTTGATACAAAACAACTCATCAGGCAAATAGTTTTTAAGAGACTTTATTCTTGGCTATCGGAAAAAGTTGAATCACTATACAGTAACCGCTAGAAGCCCTTAATTCCATTACTTGAAAGATTCATTCATATTAAATCTTTCATTATAAGCCCAAAACAACATTACTTGAAAGATAAATTCACATTGCAATTTTTTCATAATTATTTATTCATTCATCAGACCGCGCCGGTCTAATAATCAAGATAACCCGAGTTCGAATCTCGAACGGGCAAAAGTTTTTGTCCACAGTACAATCACATAGATATGGCCACCCCGTCTTTCGGGATTTCTGTCGGTCCCGACTATCTAAAAAGTAGTCGTCACCTCTCATCATCATCCCTCTCACTCATTATCAATCCACAAGCCTATGAGGTCATGTTGGCATCACCCTCAATTTTATTTATTATTATTATTTTCAGGAAGGTCCCATAGCATGCCCAAGTGGAAATTATTCTCCAATGTCATTGCAAAAGCATTGCTGTTTCAATAAATTCTATTCAACCCTTCTTCATCACTTTATGTGGGTTCCTCTGTGACCTAAAAATGAATTTGGATATTATATTTATTAAAAATATTAATAAGAGTGCTTACCTTAAGGTCCATTTCGATTATGGCTCACAATTATGGAGAAATTATCACACTTTTCAGACTGCAGAAGAGGGCTGTAAGATTTATCTGTAATGACTGTACCACCCCCTAGCTTCATGTAGAGAACTATTCCATGAATTGAGGTTACTGCCTCTGCCCACACATTATGTGTTTTCGTGTTGTTTAAGAAACACCTGAATAGTTTTAAAGTCAATACTGATATCTATAGTTATCCCACAAGAGGTAGCCTCAATGTTAGAATTGAGAGCAACGAATATACAAGCTCTCAGAAAAGTTAGAGATACATGTCCGTAATGAGATTTATTGAACTTGATGTTTGTGAATGTCGGTAAAACTGATGCTGATAGAATACCTAAATATACCATATATGAGCCAGTCCGCTCATGAATATTCAAGTATAAGACAAAAAATGAGATTGACCGACTCTTTTGTCTTGGAACCGGTAGATGAAATTTAAATAAAAAATGCCATACACAGTCTGAAAAATAATACTTGTCCAGGTATTGATGGTATAAATAGTAAAACTTTAAAAATAGTAGCCGATTAAATTGTCTATCCTTTCTCATCCATTATAAATAAATGTTTTTGCGGGGAGTTTTTTCACAATATTGTTCAGGTTACCAATATCAAACCTCTATTCAAATCAGGTGATAGAAAACTCACTGAGAACTATAGACCAATCAGTTTGTTTAGTTCATCAACGAAAATAATGGAGAAAGTAATGAAATTTAAAATTATTCAATCCTTTGCCTTCATAGGATAGTAGAAGACCACAAATTTGGATTTCAAAAAAATAAATGTATTGATGATCCTCTAATCCATTTCTCAAATTCTGTGGTAGATTTGTTGTTTTCCTTGATCTAGCCAAGGCTTTCGATACTGTGGCTCACAGCCAACTACTAAATCGAGCAGGAATCAGAAGTACAACTCTGAGATTGTTCTAGAGCTACCTTGCGCATAGATCACAAATTCTTACTCTTGATGACTGCGTGAGTGATCTGCCTTTCTCCGGTATTCCTTCTTTATGTAAATGTGATACTCAGATTATACCTGAAAAAAGATGTGGTATTCTCATTTGCTGACGATATTGTGCTGTTGTTTAGAGAGAGCATCTGGCAGAGAGTCTATGGAGCCGCCTCTAGAGGTATCTCCACTCTGAAGAAATGGTTATATGTTAACACCCTAAGCTTAAATATTGAAATATATATATATATATTATATATATATATATATATATATATATATATATATATATATATTATATATTCCCTTTTCAAGAAATATCTCTGGTCATGAAGAGACAAACTGTTCACTTAAATTGCATATAAATTTCAATTTATTTGATGATGCTTCCTGTAGCTGTCCTTAGATTGAAAGGACTACTCAAATAAAATATTTGGGCTAGATAATCGAGGAGGGATTCAAATGGAGAAGGCATATTGAATACCTATGCCATAAATTAACAGGGTGTCCACGCGGCGGGAAAACCGGGAAATTCAGGATATTGTACGTGAATTTCATTTGGGCGGGAAATGTACGGGAATTGTACGGGAATTTGGAATTGTATGGGTGATAACTTTGGAAACACTCAAACACTTGGAAAAGCTATCTTAACCTGTGCACCCGGCGGTAATCTTCGGAACAATCGTGGAAGTGAATAAGTTGGCACAACAAGAGAAAGCTGCAGATGCGAAATCAAATGAGGAAGTACGGTATTAGAAGAGACTGAGCAGAAGTAGAAACGTATTATCAACTTTTAAGTATTCATATGGAATCTTAGGTACGTAAGTTACTCAAATTCATGTTATTCATCATCCTTTTTTATAAAGTGAAGAATTCAATATTCAAAAAAATCCACGATTTCTCTTGTTAGTCTACACATTGTAACTAGATTCTTTTCTTTTTATTTCATATGACTTTAATAAGTATCAAAACATTTAAATTATTTCCTCATTGAATATATTTGTTGACTTATTACAAGTATTTGGAGTAGTAGTAGAATTCGTAGATTTAGTAGACATATATTTCAGACTTTTTAAGTATATTTTAGAACTTGAAGCCTTTCACATACATGATGCAAATATTAATATCCTCATTGTGATTTTGGTTGAAAAATTGCAAATAATAATATCCTCATTGTGATTTTGGTTGAAAAATCTAATAACTATACGAAGCTAATATGTAAATATTTATATGGGCTTTGCATTCTCTTCAGTCCTCCAGCCAAATGCCAAGCATGATTAATGAAAATACATTTCTCTGTTTAACTCCAAATATAAGGAGCATGAGTGAAAATCTCGATTTATTCACCAATGAGCTAGAAAAATACCCAAGAAAACCGATTTGTATAGTATTAACGGAAACTTGGATATACAGCGAAGAAACAGGTCAATACCCTATAGAAGGATATAATTGCTTTTTGAATTTTAATGACAGCTACAGATCAGGTGGAGTTGCAGTTTATGTTAGAGATAATTTTGAAGCATCAGCCGATGAGATAGCGCTGGTTTCCGCTGACGCTCTGAAAGTGAGCCTAGTCATCAATAATACGACAATCACTCTGATTGCACTGTATAGAATTCATTCAATATCAATCGCTACTTTCTGTGATGAAATAAAAGCAACGTTAGAAACACTAGGAGACGAGACTATCATTGTTACTGGCGATGTGAACATCGACCTACTTAACTCCGATTTTCAAACCGATGAATATAGAATGATATATCATGGCAAGCTTTGGCTTCAACTCCTATGTAAATGAACCAACACGTGTTTCATTCAACTCTTGTTCTTGCATTGATCATATTTTCATCCGGTATTCCCAATTGAAATATAATTGTAATCCTTTTGCTAAAATCCAGAACAGTGGAATCACTGATGATTGTACACTGGAGTTGTATATGAATATTACCACGGGAAAGTTAAAATATAATAAGAAACTAAGCCCTGAATATAAAATAATCAACAAGTAGTTACTAAATAATAAGCTAGCAGAGGCGGATTGGTCTAGTATCTATAATATTAATGACATAGACATTGCTTTTGAGAAATTTTTGTATATCTTCAATAGCTGTATCGAGGACTCTTGTAAAGTAAATGTTCGAAAAAAGAATTATTCTACACCCCTAAATATACCATATATGAGCCAGTCCGCTCATGAATATTCAAGTATAAGACAAAAAATGAGATTGACCGACTCTTTTGTCTTGGAACCGGTAGATGAAATTTAAATAAAAAATGCCATACACAGTCTGAAAAATAATACTTGTCCAGGTATTGATGGTATAAATAGTAAAACTTTAAAAATAGTAGCCGATTAAATTGTCTATCCTTTCTCATCCATTATAAATAAATGTTTTTGCGGGGAGTTTTTTCACAATATTGTTCAGGTTACCAATATCAAACCTCTATTCAGATCAGGTGATAGAAAACTCACTGAGAACTATAGACCAATCAGTTTGTTTAGTTCATCAACGAAAATAATGGAGAAAGTAATGAAATTTAAAATTATTCAATCCTTTGCCTTCATAGGATAGTAGAAGACCACAAATTTGGATTTCAAAAAAATAAATGTATTGATGATCCTCTAATCCATTTCTCAAATTCTGTGGTAGATTTGTTGTTTTCCTTGATCTAGCCAAGGCTTTCGATACTGTGGCTCACAGCCAACTACTAAATCGAGCAGGAATCAGAAGTACAACTCTGAGATTGTTCTAGAGCTACCTTGCGCATAGATCACAAATTCTTACTCTTGATGACTGCGTGAGTGATCTGCCTTTCTCCGGTATTCCTTCTTTATGTAAATGTGATACTCAGATTATACCTGAAAAAAGATGTGGTATTCTCATTTGCTGACGATATTGTGCTGTTGTTTAGAGAGAGCATCTGGCAGAGAGTCTATGGAGCCGCCTCTAGAGGTATCTCCACTCTGAAGAAATGGTTATATGTTAACACCCTAAGCTTAAATATTGAAATATATATATATATATAATATATATATATATATATATATATATATAATATATATATATATATATATATATATAATATATATATATTATATATTCCCTTTTCAAGAAATATCTCTGGTCATGAAGAGACAAACTGTTCACTTAAATTGCATATAAATTTCAATTTATTTGATGATGCTTCCTGTAGCTGTCCTTAGATTGAAAGGACTACTCAAATAAAATATTTGGGCTAGATAATCGAGGAGGGATTCAAATGGAGAAGGCATATTGAATACCTATGCCATAAATTAACAGGGTGTCCACGCGGCGGGAAAACCGGGAAATTCAGGATATTGTACGTGAATTTCATTTGGGCGGGAAATGTACGGGAATTGTACGGGAATTTGGAATTGTATGGGTGATAACTTTGGAAACACTCAAGGACTTGGAAAAGCTATCTTAACCTGTGCACCCGGCGGTAATCTTCGGAACAATCGTGGAAGTGAATAAGTTGGCACAACAAGAGAAAGCTGCAGATGCGAAATCAAATGAGGAAGTACCGGTATTAGAAGAGACTGAGCAGAAGTAGAAACGTATTATCAACTTTTAAGTATTCATATGGAATCTTAGGTACGTAAGTTACTCAAATTCATGTTATTCATCATCCTTTTTTATAAAGTGAAGAATTCAATATTCAAAAAAATCCACGATTTCTCTTGTTAGTCTACACATTGTAACTAGATTCTTTTCTTTTTATTTCATATGACTTTAATAAGTATCAAAACATTTAAATTATTTCCTCATTGAATATATTTGTTGACTTATTACAAGTATTTGGAGTAGTAGTAGAATTCGTAGATTTAGTAGACATATATTTCAGACTTTGTAAGTATATTTTAGAACTTGAAGCCTTTCACATACATGATGCAAATATTAATATCCTCATTGTGATTTTGGTTGAAAAATTGCAAATAATAATATCCTCATTGTGATTTTGGTTGAAAAATCTAATAACTATACGAAGCTAATATGTAAATATTTATATGGGCTTTGCATTCTCTTCAGTCCTCCAGCCAAATGCCAAGCATGATTAATGAAAATACATTTCTCTGTTTAACTCCAAATATAAGGAGCATGAGTGAAAATCTCGATTTATTCACCAATGAGCTAGAAAAATACCCAAGAAAACCGATTTGTATAGTATTAACGGAAACTTGGATATACAGCGAAGAAACAGGTCAATACCCTATAGAAGGATATAATTGCTTTTTGAATTTTAATGACAGCTACAGATCAGGTGGAGTTGCAGTTTATGTTAGAGATAATTTTGAAGCATCAGCCGATGAGATAGCGCTGGTTTCCGCTGACGCTCTGAAAGTGAGCCTAGTCATCAATAATACGACAATCACTCTGATTGCACTGTATAGAATTCATTCAATATCAATCGCTACTTTCTGTGATGAAATAAAAGCAACGTTAGAAACACTAGGAGACGAGACTATCATTGTTACTGGCGATGTGAACATCGACCTACTTAACTCCGATTTTCAAACCGATGAATATAGAATGATATATCATGGCAAGCTTTGGCTTCAACTCCTATGTAAATGAACCAACACGTGTTTCATTCAACTCTTGTTCTTGCATTGATCATATTTTCATCCGGTATTCCCAATTGAAATATAATTTTAATCCTTTTGCTAAAATCCAGAACAGTGGAATCACTGATCATTGTACACTGGAGTTGTATATGAATATTACCACGGGAAAGTTAAAATATAATAAGAAACTAAGCCCTGAATATAAAATAATCAACAAGTAGTTACTAAATAATAAGCTAGCAGAGGCGGATTGGTCTAGTATCTATAATATTAATGACATAGACATTGCTTTTGAGAAATTTTTGTATATCTTCAATAGCTGTATCGAGGACTCTTGTAAAGTAAATGTTCGAAAAAAGAATTATTCTACACCCCTAAATAAACCCTGGTTAACTCCTCAGCTGCTAAGTAGTATAGAAACAAAAAATAATCTTTATAAAAATACATTAGTACAACCTTATAATGAAAGCCTTATTAAAAGATACAGGTAACTTCGCGATAAAATCAAAATTCAAATTCAAAACTCCAAATGTATTTATTTTCAAAAAACCTAAACCAATTTAAGAGGTAATGTGAAAGAAGGCTGGAGAATCGTTAATAATCTGATCGTTGAAACGAACACAAAGAAAGAGGTAAATCGAATAAACCAATGACAGGCGCGTTGCTGAGTGAAAACATAGAAATTGCAAATGAATTGAATAAACACTTTGTTAATATTTCAAGTAATACGCAAGAAAAACCCAATACTACTCACACAAATCAAAAAAACTCAGATCATTCCAGAAATGAAGTCCCTTCAACGAGCAGTCGCTCATTCTCATCTATGTTTTTCATGCCTGTATCGAGCCATGAAGTTGAAACTATTGTAAAATCTATGAAGTCGAGAAAGGTTCCTGGCTTTGACAATTTGAGAATTGATTTGATAAAAGACGTGGTTGAAAAAATATCCTCCATCCTAAGTAATATATTTAATCTTAGTATGACCTCAGGAAAATATCCCAATCAACTAAAAAATGCCATAATTGTTCCAATTTTCAAAAATGGGGATAGAGAAAACCCAAACAATTACAGACCGATAGCACTATTATCTGTGTTTGCTAAAATTCTGGAAAAACTAGTTCATATCAGGTTGGTAAATTTTTTAACAACACAATGTTTTTATAGTGAGAACCAGTTTGGTTTCCAAAAAGGTCGCAATACTGAAGATGCTGTGTTGAAACTAACTTCCGAAATTTACAATGGCATAAATGAGAACAAGAAGTGTGCTAGCCTCTTCCTTGACATACAAAAAGCGTTCGATACGGTTAAACATGATATATTAATCACTAAATTGTGCAATGCCGGAGTGAGGGGTGTGTGCAACGCCTGGTTCAAAAGTTTCCTGGGGAATAGAACTCAACAAGTTAAAATTGGCGAAGCCCTTAGTGAGAAAATGTCTATTACTTGCGGTGTACCTCAGGGATCAGGACTTTCCGCTGAGTTATTTCTTGTTTATATTAATAACTTGTGCAACAGTGACCTCCATGGAGCCATAACTGCATTTGCCGATGATACCGCGAGCTACCTACGAGCTACTGTGCTGATAGAAAAGACCAACTAGTTCAAATGCTCAAGGAAGATCTACAAATTCAAATTCAAATTTATTCACACTCATAAATACATATACAGAAACCAAATAGAGTCTAGCTTGACAAATACAACAATAATCCATCTAAAATTTAATAATAAATTGTAAGTAATAGTATATAATATAATATATATAATATATTATATATAAAGTATATTATATATAATATAATATTAATGTGAACAATAACTGCTCACAAAGTGCTTCATGAAGCACTTGTCCGTGAGCAGGAGTTGAGGTTTAATCAGATATAGGAGGAGAAAAAATCCTACACACACACACACACACACACACACACACACACACACACACACACACACACACAACACACACACACACACACACACACACACACACACACACACACACACACACACACACACACACACACACACACACACACACACACACACACATTCAATCACCATCATCAAGTAATTTTATTGATTGGTTGTAGCATTTCCTCTCTTTAAATATACTTATATTATGAAATGATGTAGTTCAGACTGCGAAAAAATGGGAGGAAGAATCACCAGCATAATTCATGACAAGAGAGGGAGAAGAAAAATGAAAAATAAAAGATGAGACATAACAGTGATAAATAAAACAATGTTTGCAGATCAAAGCTCAAAGCAAAGGTTAAACTTTAAAGGATACAGAAGTAACTACAGTAAAAAGGCCATACTACACTGAAATTCATATTCAATAATGGATTAGATATTAGCCCCATGTGTTTCTCAGCTTACTACTTTGAATAAGTCTTCTACTTAGGACTATAAGATTTTTAAAATGAGACATGAAGGTATATGCATAACATGAGATTCCGTATTCCACCTACTATTGAAAAAAGAGAAATACATTACACGAAGAATATTTACAGGGAAGAATTGACACAGTTGATAGAAAGTCCTAACCAAATATAAGAGGTACCCTTTTACTTTATTCACATGCAAATCCCAATTTAGACTTTGATCCTATATTAGCCCAAGATATTTAATAGAGTCAGATTGTTTAATTACCTCACAGATCTGCAACCAACCTGATGATACCTGATGATACAATCTTTAAGCTCATGGTTTCAATTAAATTCCTTAGAACTAAATGCAGAAAAGTCCAACATAATAGTTTATGAGTTGCAATCTAATGTTAAAGACGCTGCTAGACCTAATTTGTGTATTCCATTGCATACTGCTTCTTGCAAATATCCCTACATAAATTGTAAATGCAATTCCATAACTGAAATAAATCAAACCAAATACCTTGGAATAATTTTGGACTCAAGCCACACTTGGTGTCAGCATATTAATAAATTGAAAAATCACCTCAATTCAATATGTCGGAAGTTATATCACATCCGCTATCTCTTTCCTGAATATATTTTACACTCTCTATATCACGTGCTGATAGAAAGCAGATTACAATATGGAATCGCTGTATGGGGTGGTGCATACTACTCCACTATCAAACCACTTATTGTAGGACATAAATATATCATGAGGACCTTAGCTAAGAAGCACCGTATGACAAGTTCATATCCCTTATTCAAAGAATGGGGGTTTCTCCCACTAAGATATCTATATTTCTATAAAGTGTTGATGATCTTTTTCTTCAGAAGTGCTAAACTTAATCCAGCTAGTAGCACTTATAGCTTGAGATCAACAGGGAACTGGATTCCACCCAGACCCTTCAAAGAAATCTATCGAAGACACTACCTATATTTCTCACAAAGAGTGTATAACATGTTACCCTTAGAATTGAAACAGCTGAATAATATGGTAAGCTTCAAGGTTAAATTAAAAGTCTGGTTATTAGAAACGAATGATGTTGAAGTCTTCTTCAACAAATTAACTTAAATCCTAATAGAAATAATTTTTTTAGACTCCGAAATCTACAGTTGATTCCAATGATATATAATTTAAGTAAAGGACTGATTCTGAATAATATTAACAACACAAAATTAGTAAGTTGTAGCCCGACCAAGCACTGTCACCACAAAATAACAAATTAAATCAAACATTTAATATTTTAATGTAAATAATAAATAAGTTTACCTCAGTTTATTATCTTTTTGTTCATCTACAAATTATAAGTGTGTTTCTGGTTTATTTCTTTATGCTGGGACTCCCATATAGGCCTTTGCCTCGGGAGTACCTAATTATTTCCTTTCAGATGTTTGTGTGTACATGTAGAAGTGATATTTGGTTATGTTTTTTTCACAACATTAGCTATATACAGACTTAGGTATCATTTAACTATTCATACAGTGTAATCAATGTTATTTTATATAATATTGTTTTTTGTTCTTTTGTACACATCTTAATGGAAATAAAAATTATTATTATTGTTATTATCATTATTTTGTTGAGATACGGGATTTTTTTGACACTTCCGTCAATTAGCAAATTGTATATCAAGGACAGAGTTGAAATTTAGCCAGTGTATGAGTGGGGTATTAGTGAAGGATGATGTAGGTTGGTGTATCGATGTGGCATTTTCTAAATATCATGTATCAATACGGCGTTTTATCGGTGCCATGTATCGGTAGGTTCTATCGGAACAATTGGTTTTCTTTCGATATTCATTATTAAGATATGTCCGCACACATGCCGAACCAAACCTGGAACAGTGCAGCGAAGTGCAATTCACTGCACAGCGAGCCGTGCAGCGAACAGCGAATTCAAACAATAAAATAATTTGGTGAATCTTTTTCAATTTTAATAATGAAACATCTTTTTTGTTGATTTATTTTACTAATTTTGGCTTCAAATCGTCAGTTTTCGTAGTGTCAATGATATCTGAAATATTATCGAGACATAATATGTTCCAATCACTGATTTTTTTCTAAACATGATTAGAATATTATTTGATTGAATATTATTCTCTTATTATACTTTCTTGTGAATCAATAATTGATCATCCATTTTTTATCGATAGGTTGGCTACTAAATAAATTAAAACCAATTGGAGAATTCAATCAATAGGCTCTAGGATATTATAATATATTTGGTAACAAAGTATCTAGAGTAGTTATAATAACCTATCACGAAAAATTAATATTATCCACTTTGCTTATCTGGTCTTGATCAGGGTCATTTCAAATAAGCAACATATTGGATAAACTGTTTTCATTGCTTAATGTTTTTGTTTTTAATTATGTACCCGCAATGTAAAAACGCGTTCTTTGTTGTGTTTATATTTGCATCAATAAATTTCAAATCTCTATGATATTTTTATTCAATTATAATTTTTTCAGCCCCTTTCTCATTTAAATCATTAAGTGAAGTCACTGATAGATTGACTGACTGATGCACTGTACAGTCGGCCGAAAACGCTGTGGAGTGTCATGCAGAGTACAGTTCAGTACTATTCTGAATGTTGCAAATCGATGAAAATAACACTTTTTGTGTTGTTGAGAAGTTGATATTGTGGTAATTATTTATATTGAATGAAAAAGACTAAGACATTGTCAAAAACCACAGATAAATAATAAAAATTAACACAATTATCAAAGAAAATAACACTCCCTTATTCCTTGATCAAAACTTAATTATTGACTAGCAGGTAACCCGTGCTCCGCAAGGGTCTATTTTAAAACTTGACAAACTGAAAACTTGTTGTAATGAAAATTTGAAGATTTAAAATAGGCTTATAACCATCCTCGGTTAATTAAGAATCTATATGCAAAATTTCAAGTTAATCAGTCCATTAGTTCAGATGTGATGATGCGTCAAACATAATTTTCCTATCCTGTACAAATATAAGTCAGTTCTTTACTTTATTATAGTATAGATTGGTGAGCCTAAAAAGGTCCTATCCACATGGTGGATTCGCGGAGGATCGGCAGCCTTGATTGCAGGCTGGTTGGTTTGTGCTTTCCTCCCCTTCCCCCTCTCCCAAAGAGGCAAGATAACCTCTCTCCCTCACCCCTCCTTCATCCTCCCCATTTATCTTTCAACCCAGCACTTCGAGAAGCGTGCTCGAGAAGTCAACAACGTTTCATTCCGTTTCTCCTGTTCTGTGGCATTCGAGCTGAACGCAATTACCTCGTTTCATTTCGTGATATATGTACAATATCATATAGGCCTATGCATAAAGACAGGATATCGTCAGCAGTAACTTCTACACACGAGATACAGTCCACTTCCTTGCCAGTTCCAAGGTTAGTGCAAATTAATAGACTTACTTTTGGGGCTGTCAACGTTTTCGTGAATTAAATCTTAACTGTACCCCAATCCATAGGTTTGGGGACAGGACGGGATTACCACATGGTCCTACCAGACCTGGGATATGTTGTATTTCCAAGAGATTTATTTTTCAATTTAAATTTCAATTTGTTAATAGTAGAGTTACTTGTTGATACATGCACTGATATCCATATTAAATCCAGTTACAAAGTTCCTTCCCAAATCTCCTTGTTTATCTAATCAGTTACTTAGTTACAATGGCAATCCCACAAGCCTTGCTTACTATTCGTGTGAAGAAGAAAGAAACTTTGTTTAGCCGTGTTCAACAAGCTTATGACTTGTTGAAGGACATCAATGATCCTAAAATTCAATCTCAATTTTTGATAAGAAGCATATCTATTGAAAATACTGTGAAAGAATATTCTGCACTCTTAGATGAAATCAATGAATTATCTATTCAAGTTGAACCTACTAAAGAACCTGAATATCAATCACTTACCGTTATTGATAATTTATCCTGTGCAATAATAAATGCTCGTGATAAATTGAATCAAATTAAAAATGAGAAACCGAAGGAGAAAAGTGAACCCTCAACCTCAACCTCTCATTCTCCCCGTTTGAACATGATATTACCTCCAACTGAAATAAAACCGTTTGTTGGCTCTGATATTTCAGACTTGCCTAGATTCAAAAATATCTTTTCATCATTGATTGTGGATGATAAATATTATTCTCCTGTTCATAAATCTCATATTTTGCATAATTTGTTGAAAGGCGAAGCAGCCAGAGTAGTGAAATCTTTTCAGATAAGTAGCGATTTTGATTTGGCATGGAAAACTCTATGCAAGCGTTATGAAAGTGATAGGGTGCTAGCTAACTACTACGTAAATGAGATTTTGAAAACTAGTTCAATCCCATTTAAACCTTCGTTACAATTGCTTCAAGATTTTCTTGTTAAAGTAGGTGGTATTACCACTCTGAAATCGTTGAAAGTTCCTGATTTGGCTGATTATATCTTGTACTCATCAGCTATTTGTCAATTAGACAATATATCACGTGAATCGTTTGAGCTCGAGGTAGCTGATAAGAGCTTTCCTTCTTGTCAACAGTTGATTGATTTCGTGAATCAAGGATCACGAAATTGATAAGATCTTTGAGTTAGATCTTATCAATTATTTCAATCTGATGTGTCTGTTAATGAACAAAAATCTATCGAAAAGCCGAAAAATAAGTCATTTCAGAAAAAGGTTGTCTTATCTACTCAGGCTGATAACAGCGTTCGAAATAAAAGCAGCTCAGTTACTTGTGAATTAAATGATAGTGCTGAAACAAAATGCTCACTTTGCAACTCAATGAATCATTCGTTATTCAAATGTCCTGCTTTCTTGAAAAGAGATCCAAAAGCTAGGAATGAATTTATTAAATCATTGAGAGTCTGTTTCAATTGTTTCTCCAAATTTCACGCTGTAAACCAATGCAAGTCTAAATCGTTGTGTTATTGTGGCCGTATGCATAATAAATTACTCCATTATCCTCGTAGTAGTGATAATAGCTGTTCGAATTCTCCTGCTCGTTATCAGAAATCTACTTATAACAACTCTAAAGTTGCTTTGAAATCGAAATCCGTTGATTTGATTACTCAAACTGATAGCACTATGAATGTTGTTGAGAATTCAAATTCTTCTAAGCATTGTGGTATCACTGATAATGTTATTGATAAGTCATCAATTGTTAGTTTAATTCCTAAAACGAGTGTTGTTCTAGGTACTGCTCAAGCAGTTATTAAAAATTCATCTAGTTTGTTTATTGGTGTTCGTTTAATGATTGATTCTGGTAGTACTGCTAATTTCATCACAAAAGATCTTGTTATGAAACTTGGTTTATCTGTTCATGATTGTCAACAAAATTTTTCTTGTTTGAATTCCTCGAGTGTAGGGAATTCTTCTGGTGTTGTGAAATGTTTGTTGAAACCTAAGGGCTGAAATCACCCTCGTTTAGAAGCTGAGGCTTATGTGATTGATAAAATAGTTGGTTCATTGCCCCCTATTTATCTCAGTTCAAAAGTGCAAAATGAGTTGAAAAAATGCAACCTTGCTGATCCTGTGTTCTATGAACAACGTTCCGTTGATCTTCTATTGGGATGTCAGTTATTCAACAAAATATTACGTCATCATAGTCAAGTCTCATCTAGTGGAGAGTGTTCTTTTTGCGTGATTCCTACCGTGTTTGGTGACATTATTTTGGGTGAATTTCCAAATCATTCCGGTCTTCTTAATCAGTCATTGACTGCATTAATGACGTGTCCCACCTCTGAGAACTCGTTGAATAATTTGGTTCATAAGTTTTGGGAAAGTGAAGAAATTCCTAATCATAAATTTCCCAGATGAGTTTTGTGAGAAACATTTTGCTGAAACTCACACGCGTGATACTGAAGGAAGATATGTTGTTTGTCTTCCTTTCAAAGTTGACACTAATCAACTCAAGTTTCATGAATCTCATGATGTTGCTTTAAATTGTTTTCTGTCGTTGGAGTGACGTATGCTGCGTGATGCTCGTTTGAAATCTGATTGTATATCATTTATGGAAGAGTATCTTCTTTTGGATCATATGGAAGTTGCTAAAAAACCAGGTAAATATTTTATTCCTTATTTTTGTGTATTCAATCCGTCATCACCTACAACAAAGGTTTGTGTTGTATTTGATGGGTCTGCTAAAAAGAGTCACATTCCGTTGAATCAAGCTCTTCATTCAGGTCCAAAATTGTTAAATGACACATGTGATGTGTTAACTAGATTCAGACTTCACTCATTCGTATTCTCGTGTGATGCTACAAAAATGTATCGTGCTATCCTCATTGATGAAGAAGATTGTTCTTTCCTTCACATATTGTTTCGTAAAGATCCTTCCAATGATATTGTCGTTTATGAGCTCAAAACAATCACATATGGTTTGAAACCGTCTGGTTTTCTTGCTCAACGTGCTCTCATTCAACTGGCGAAAGATGAAGGAGATAAATTTCCGTTGGCAGCAGCAGCTATTCCTGATGATATATATCACGACAATTTTCTCACAGGTGCTAATTCGTTGGAAGAAATCTGTGAAATAAAATCACAACTTTGTAATCTTCTAAACTGTGCTCATATCAAGTTGAATAAATGGAGCAGTAATTCTCCTGAGTTCTTGGATTTGATTTGTTCTGAAAACACTCAAGTACCACTTCATATTAGTGATGAGCCTAATTCAAATGTGAAAGTTCTTGGCATAATGTGGAACC
Organism: Nilaparvata lugens; assembly: GCF_014356525.2. Classification (NCBI taxonomy): domain Eukaryota; kingdom Metazoa; phylum Arthropoda; class Insecta; order Hemiptera; family Delphacidae; genus Nilaparvata; species Nilaparvata lugens. The sequence continues at coordinate 42,468,725 of NC_052505.1, read as the reverse complement.
CAACTATTGATTGTTTTCATATTAAAGTCTCCATTCCAGAGTTTCAAAAGAAAAACTCTAAGCGCACTGTTCTGTCCATTATCGCGCATCTGTATGACCTTCTCGGTTTTATAGCTCCAGTAATATTCAAAATGAAATGTTTTTTACAAGAGCTGTGGAAGTTGGACATTGATTGGGATACGCCGATTCCTGTTGACTACAACGAATGCTGGAACGAGCTGATGAGAGAGCTTCCTGCTCTAAGTTCAATTTCAATTCCTTGATGCGTTTATGGCAATGCTTTTTCTTGTCAAATACTTGGGTTTTCCGACGCATCGCAGAAAGGAATCTGTGCTTGTATCTTCTTGAGAGTTGTGTCATCAGAATCTATGGTGAAATGCTTCCTGTTGAAAGCTAAAACTAAAGTTGCGTCGTTGAAAACTCTGTCTATTCCTCGATTAGAGCATCAAGCTGCATTGTTGCTTTCGCGATTGTATGTTTCAGTCCTTCCTTCACTGGAAAAAATCAATCTTCAATCTACATTTCTGCTCAGTGATTCAACTATTGTTTTATCTTGGTTGCATATACCTCCTTACAAGTTGAAAACGTTTGTTGCAAATCGTGTTGTGAGAATATTAGAGTTGACTAATATTTCAGATTGGAATCACATTGGTACTGATTTCAATATTGCCGATGTTCTTGGTTCAAGAGGCGTTTCTCCCCAAAACTTGTGCAATTTGCAAGATTGGTTCAATCCTCCAACGTGGTGTTCTAATTCGTTGTCATGTTGGCCATTGTCATTTATGACTTACCCTGCTACTGAAATTCTGCCTGATGTGAAAAAAAATAAAGGTGTTGTTTTGAATATCACCGAAGAGACTGCTGTTATTCAGATAACACGTTTCTCCTCATACATGAGATTGTTACGTTCCTGTGCTTATGTTTTATGTTTCATGAATAACTGTAAAGCATCAATTAGTGGTGTCTGTCGTAAATCAGGCGCACTTAGTGCTCAAGAGTTGAAATGTGCACAAATTTATTGTGTTAAAATTGTTCAAAAGTGTCATTTCAATCGTGAACTCGACCTATTGAAAGAGGGTAAACCTTGTGATAAGAGTTTCCAAAAATTGTCTGTATTCTTGGATTGTGATGGTGTGATTCGTGTTGGTGACAGATTGGTAAATAGTGCTTTAGGATATGAAGCCAAGCATCCTTGTTTGATACATAAAGATAGTCATTTTACTAAACTCCTCATTGACTATTATCATATTTCTCATCTTCATGCTGGACCAAGAATAGTGCGTGCTCTTATTCAGCGTTATTTTTGGATTGTTGGAGCACACAGTGTTATCAGAAATGTGATTTTCAATTGTACTCGTTGCCATTTATTCAATGCAACTCCTGTTGCTCCCGTCATGGGTGATCTTCCCAGCTCTCGTGTTGTTCCCAGTGCTCCCTTTCTGAAGGCTGCGGTCGATCTAGCTGGTCCTTTCACTGTCAAAGAGAGTATTCGGCCCAAAGCTTGTATGTACAAGGCATACTTTGTACTGTTTGTCTGTCTGGCAACAAAAGCTTGTCACATTGAGGTGCTTACAAGTGTTTCATCCAAAGAGTTTATTAACACTCTCCATCGTTTTGTTTCTAGGCATGGATTGCCTAAAGAAATATTCTGTGATCAAGGGACGAATTTCAAAGGTGCTGCGCGACAATTGAAGGAAATTGTTGAATTTCTCAGATCATCAGAAAATCAATCCAACGTCTGTGATGCGATGTCATCTCAAAGCATCCAATTTTGTTTTAATATTCCACATGCTCCTTTCATGAATGGAATCTGTGAGTCTAATATTAAAAATGTGAAATTCCATTTGTTTCGTGAAGTGGGAAATTCGGTCCTAACTATTGTTGAGCTTTCCACTCTGTTGGTGAAAATTGAGGCAATACTCAATTCGAGACAATTGTATGTGCTCTCTTCATCTCCTGATGACTACGAGGCGCTGACTCCCGGACATTTCCTTGTTCATTGCCCTCTGTTGGCGGTTCCTGAAATTGACGTGAGTGATGTCAACGAGCACAGACTGTCTCGTTGGGAAAAGGTTAATCGCTTCACTCAGAGATTGTGGAAGAGGTGGGTGAGTGAATACCTCCACACTCTTCAACAGAAGAATAAGTGGTTTGAGAGTGACACAAACCTTCAGGTAGGGCAGTTAGTATGGATTAAAGAGGACAATTCATCACCCTTATCATACCTGTTAGGTAGAGTCACCCAAATCATAAGTGATGCTAAGGGTGTTGTGCGCTCAGCTCACGTGAAAACTAACTCTGGTGAGTATGTTAGGCCAGTTAGGAAACTTGCCCCCATACTTCCCTATTAGTTTAACCCACACACCAAGTTTTCCGTTTTCCTTTCCTATTTCTTTTTCCCTTTGTTTTTCCTTTTCTACCATTCAGTGCATGTTGTTTTGTTTTTCTTTTACTTTTAAATTTTAGTTTTTTTGAGTTTATGTTCTTGGAAATGGGGCATTCCAAGGCGGGCGGAGATGGTGGATTCGCGGAGGATCGGCAGCCTTGATTGCAGGCTGGTTGGTTTGTGCTTTCCTCCCCTTCCCCCTCTCCCAAAGAGGCAAGATAACCTCTCTCCCTCACCCCTCCTTCATCCTCCCCATTTATCTCTCAACCCAGCACTTCGAGAAGCGTGCTCGAGAAGTCAACAACGTTTCATTCCATTTCTCCTGTTCCGTGGCGTTCGAGCTGAATGCAATTACCTCGTTTCGTTTCATGATATATGTAGCCTACAATATCATATAGGCCTACGCATAAAGACAGGATATCGTCAGCAGTAACTTCTATACACGAGATACAGACCACTTCCTCGCCAGTTCCAAGGTTAGTGCAAATTAATAGACTTACTTTTGGGGCTGTCGACGTTTTCGTGAATTAAATCTCAACTGTACCCCAATCCATAGGTTTGGGGACAGGACGGGATTACCACCACATAAGTAAGTTTTTTGTGTTGCCAAAACATAGACCAAACCAGACACCTTTAGGGTAAATTATTTAACTCTACCCACTTTTTTGTGAAATAACAATGATCAATGTTCTTACCAACGAAAATCGATGGCAAGTGGAACATATTTATAAAGGTGTAACTTTTTGTGAGTTAGTATATGCTGTTAGTATTTATTAAAATAAATAGGATATGGAAATTATAGAATCTATTCCAGTCAACTTATATGGTTAGTTGGTGAAATTAATTATTAGTTGAAAAAAATTACAATTTTAAAAGGAAATAATTGTCATGATACTGAGTTCTTGGTCAACATTATTTTAATATTTCTATCCTGTCATGAATTTTTCAGAAGTTATTCCATTTGTATTAAACATTTTTTATCGATTCCTATGAATTTATTATTCATGACAACGAATTGTTCAAAATATAGATTAAATAAAATGAGAATGAGAAGAGGCCTGTACTTTATTATGGCCGGGACGCACATAACTGCACCAAGCCCGCGCCGATGTACGGCCGAGTGTCGGACCTACTACGGCGAGTGAGAAGACAAAGGCTTTCAAACATGTAGGGATAAATACAACCGCCCAGCGCCAGCACCGTGTTTGTTGCCCGAGCTGTGCCCACACCGACTAGTTCAGTTTACTTTTAAGCGGTGATGGTGCGGCTTCGTTTAACATAGAGAGTGGAAAACTTATTGAAGAGATACGGAATTGTCCAGTTTTGTATGATCAAAGTGATGAGAAATATGGTTGAACGGGAAAATAAGTTAAACCAAAAGTAAAAGTAGAACCAAATAAGTTGAGGCTGTGCAAAGGCAAAAAATAAACCTTCTACTTGTGATATTTATCAAAGTTTTTCGATTTGTATATTTATAGGAAAACATTTTTTTTTCTGATCATTACAGTAATTTTTGAGATATTAGCGCCTAAAGTTTAAATTTTTAGAACAGAACATTTCAAATTTGGTAAGAGATAAATCCATAAATCCATTATATTCAGGGGATTGATTCTTCATGGTATTGTTGATCTAGTAAAACAAAAAAATCCTGAAAATATCAGTTCATGGTAAATTAAATAACTTTTTTCAAAAATTGATATTTTCAGAAAATTTTTGTTTTAATAGATTAACAATACCATGAAGAATCCATCTTCTAAATCTCATTAATTTATCTCTTACCGTATTCGAAATGTTCTGTTCTAAAAATTCAAACTTCAGGCACCCATAAAAAAGTAATAATCGGAAAAAAATATTTTCCTGAGAAAACTTTTCATTTTGATAGCTTGATGATATACAAATCGAAAAACTTTGAAAAATATCACAAGTAGAAAGTTTATTTTTAGCCTTTGCACAGCCTTAAGCCAAAGGTATAATAGACATAATATGATAAATAATAAAATAAATGACAAAAAGTATAAAAGAAGGAACCAGTTACTGTGTCTTAAATTTTAAATATAAAACGAATAATATTATTAAAGTATTTAAAGTATTAAGTACTTAAAATATTATTAGTTTTATATTTAAAATTTAAGACACAGTAACTGGTTCCTTCTTTTATACTTTTTGTCATTTATTTTATTATTTATCATATTATGTCTATTATACCTTTGGCTTAAGGCTGTGCAAAGGCTAAAAATAAACTTTCTACTTGTGATATTTTTCAAAGTTTTTCGATTTGTATATCATCAAGCTATCAAAATGAAAAGTTTTCTCAGGAAATAGTTATTTGTGCAACTAGTGCACAAAGTGACAGTTTGCTGCACCGAAAGAAACGTTTACGCCCGAGCCGTAGACGAGGGCGGAATGGCTTCTTGAGTGCAGCAGAGGAACTTTGCACACGTATTTCACATTTAATTTTCCTACAGTTACCATTGAATATGAGAAGTGGTTGATTGAATGATTATGGGTAAAATGATGGCTGAAATCCATCAAATGTTTGAATTCATTTAAAAATTAATAATCCAATTGAAGTTGAAAATTATCAGCCAAAGTTCTCATTTTTATTCATTCAAGAATCAGAAAAAATACAGATGGAACAAAAACTTCACATTCAAAATACACGCCAACAGCTTGTTGCCATGTTGGCTGAACCGAGATGCAAGATGGCTGAACACAACAAGATGGCTGAACCGACAAGCGACAAGCATGTTACCTAGCGGGAAGAATCGTACCTAAGTTTGTTTCATCCAGCTAAAAATTACTGAAACACGATTCAGAAATTTAGACTTTGGCTCAAATTAACGAGAAAAATGCTCAAAGTAAACTGAAAAATATTTATAAAAATAACATAGACAACAGAGAATATTTATTGCAGTATAGTTATGTTTTTTATTATTTTTATTGATATGAATATCAAACGGTAATCATTCAACCTCAAAATTCGAATTTTATAAAGTATATTTGCTACTTTTCTCATTTCTTGGAGTTGAATAATAATTATCAATAGAAAAGAACTATTATTAATTATTTAATGATGAGAATTAGTAAATAATGATTATTTAATTATTATTTAGATGAACATTATTCTTGTTTTGGATTTCTAGATTGGGATTTTATCATAAATGTAGGGTAGCCATTGAAATGATTCTTATCTAAATCTAACCACAGTCATTTTTACCAACTTAATTTTTGTTTTCGTGCACTAATCCTCCATATAACCCACCAACTATTTTTTGTTGCCATGTTGCAAATCTGGAGTGCAGAAAAAATTTTTCTCACACTAGAGCGGAAAAGTGAATCTTTGCGTTCTGTAATCAGTGCAGGAATCGTCACTTTTCAAGGTACCTAACTGTAGGAAAATATTTTTTTCCGATCATTACTTTTTTATGGGCGCCTGAAGTTTGAATTTTTAGAACAGAACATTTTGAATACGAAAACTTTAAAGTGTCTTCTGTCATGTGCTATATATATATATATATATATATTATATATATATATAGCACATAACAGAAGACACTTTAAAGTTTGTAATATAAATTAAAACAGGAGACACGATACAAATAGATTGAAAACTCTTAAAAACTTACATTAGAAATGGGGGAAATTTTCGAGACTGTGTCTCCTTTCTCAACAGAGAAGACTGCAGTTTTGAATCCAACGGTTGTGTGACCACAGAGTACACACGGAGCCTCAATTGTAGTAGCAGAAACCACAGATTATGCGGTGCAGACGGATGGAGAGAAAAAGGGTACAGATTCAGGAGACATGGGGTATTTAGGTGGCGGTTACAAACGGGATATTTAAGATTTGAGTGAGTTGTGAATAAGGAAAGGTGTAGACACAGTCTCCGAAAATTTCCCCGATTTCTAATGTAAGTTTTTAAGTGTTTTCAATCTATTTATATCGTGTCTCCTGTTTTAATTTATATATATATATATATATATATATATAATATATATATATATATATATATATATATATATATATATATATATATATATATATATATATATATATACACATATAAATTGGATCTAACAAGCTTTTTAATAGTGCTATATTATTAACAATAGTTTGAAACATTCAGTAATCAGACCACAGTAGCACTACATAATTGAGACACTGCTGTCGCCCGTCTTTCGCACGGATATGTGTGTTATCCTACCACCATCAACGTGTCGTGGGCTTAGCTCGGCCGTAAGTCGGCACGGGCTCGATGCGGTTATATGTGTTCTGGCCTTCAATTTTCACGAAAGTATTCACATGTTTTCCACTTGTGATGGATAGCAAGCTGCACGTCGAATTTTAATCGAGGGCTCTGATTGGCTGAAAAGTTCAGCGTTCGGCGAACGGCGTAGTAAAGAACGGTTAAAAGAGCGGCTAGTAGGGACGCTAGTAAGGAATATATGGCTAATGTTCGCTGCACGACTCGATGTACGGCGGATTGTACGACTCGCTACGCTGTTCGAGGTTCGGTTCGGCATGTGTGGAAATACCTTTATATCCATTTGAGGTATAGTTCTGTATCTGGTGTAGGTATTATCGGTGTTGTAATTATTGATAGTAAATCAAATCACACATATGCTTTTCAGAACCTAAAATGTTCTATTTAATATCAGTCCAGTCAATATAGACATGAAAAAGGGGGTGTGCTTTCAATATAATATTGTAGTTCTGATTTTTCATAATATTGTTTGTATACATAATAGAAGTCCAGAACCAGTTTTTGCATGCAAAATTTCCTTGTGCTAGATACAGAATGGCCCAAACACCTCGTATTTTCGGTTCATTTTCTAGTTTTCAGCTCATTTCCACCAAATCTAGTCTTCGGAAAGTTAAATTTGCTCTCGCCTTTTTTCAGATTATAAAATTCTGAATAAAATGAAATCATCCGGAGCTCTCTATATCTAATGTGTTCTGAGTTAAAAAAAAACGAGTAAAATTTCAACAAAATAATAAATTTTAATGAATTTTAGTTTTCAATCAACATTATCTTTTGATTGCCACAATTCAAATGTATAATTCAAAATCCCTCTGGGTGTAATTTTGTGCGCTCTCTGGTCTCAGGTTGAAGAGCACAAAATTATGCTCAGAGGAATTTTGAATTATACATTTAAATTGTGGCAATCAGAAGATATTGGAAATTTCGCATGCAAAATTGGCTCTAGACTTCTCTTATGTATCCAAACAATATATTGAAAAATCATAACTACCTACAATATACAGTATATTGCAAACACCAGTGTATATACCGGTAGTAACTAGACTATGTTTTAAAGGGTAAAGTGTAGGTTTGGAAGTTTCGTTTTTCTTCTAAATTTCCTTATTTATATTATTCGAAATACAGTGTACAGTTATAATCGTATAATGGTGCTACATTTTGATGAAAAACATACTTGTGCACTTTTCAAATTGTTATTTAAGAATATTATATTTTTACAAATTCACCCCCCTTCTGAGTAGACCCCCCACCTATATTTTTACTTATTAATCATGTGTTTTAACCAGCGAGGAAAAACGTGAAATATACGGGAAATGTATGGGAATTGTACGGGAATTTTCTGAGCCTGATTTAGTGGACACCCTGATTAAGGTTTGTCTCCTATATTTTTTCAAGATTAGGTCGATACTTGATTCATCTTAGTTGAGAATGCTTTATTTTGCAATTGTACAATCTCTGTTAAATTATGGCTTGGTGGTTTGGGGAGGTACTTATGACACTCTTTTGTTACCACTATTCATCATCCAGAAAAAGATCATAAAACCGTATTAAATAACCTTTATTGCTCCCTTCAAAAATGAAAGTCATGTCAATCCGTCAACTCTATGTGCTTAACATATTTAAATAGTTCAATAAACAAAAAGCTCATTTTCAAGAATTAATGTAATTCATAGAGCAAGATACAATTTACATAGGCCTAGATATGCTTCTTATGATTCTAATTTAACGGTAATTCGTAAGCAGCTGGTATACATCGCTCCAAAGATTGTAAACTGCATCCCGAACGAGCCCATCAGTAAACCTTTCAAGTTAGTTCCAATAAATATTAAAAACTGGATATTGTCTTCTTCTTCCTTGCTTTTTTCCTGTAACAGGTAGAGATATTAAAACATTACCTCACACCTGACATCATTGTAACCGGTGGGAGGCCAAAGGGACTTTGTTAGCACCCCATTCTGTAACAAGGAAAAATTATAATAATTGCTTTTAAAATCTCCACTTAACTATTAACCTGTTTAAACTATTTGAATCCACGGTTTGGAGCTTTGGATGGATTTGTTCATGCAAATGCCAAGATTTTCACTATTACAGATGGAATTAAATAGAGAATGCAGACAATGCATTCTCCATTCAATTACATCTGTAAACTGGTTGGCCTCTATGGCTTCGTATAAAATGATCGCTGCTATCCAGAGATTGTCAGTTTGGTGTAAGGGTAAGCATTCCTGACTGGCAATTGGGATGTACCGGGTTTGATTCCCGGGCTGGCAAATAATTTTTGGATAGAAGTTCTCATCGAATTTCCATCTAGCTGTTAACCCTGTTGTCAATGACTGCAGTAGCAGAAGTCTTCGGGGTGATTTACAGCATTTATTTAGGATTTTCGTTAAAATAATAATTATATTTTCACTATTGTTTTTCAACTCCTGTTTTAGCAACTAAGTAACTTATCACCTGCCAGGAACGTCAAATAAAAGATTTTGTAGAAATGCCACTGAAATTGATTTATTAGTTTTATTCAAACATAAAATTATCAGTCATCTTGACTACCAATAATAAATAATCTTCATTGTAAACAATCCAGTTATTTTTATTCAATTACTTGTTTCAGAGTTACATTAAAAAAATAATTCCAAATAATATTTCTCAACTTAACATTTTACCGCAATGATTCATAATTAATATTTAGACAAGAATTTGCTAACTCACTCTTCAATAAATTTAGGGCCTCGGTCAATTTATCTGGTCAATCTATTCGAGCTTAATAAAATAATTTTGGCACTCACCATGGAATCGAAAATTTAACAAATACATTGGCACTCACAATCACTCACTTTTACATTTTAACTACTATTCTCCAGACTACATGTTTTCAAATTATACAAAATAATAATAACGATGTTTTCCATCTACCAATTAGGCCGAAGCCTAATTTTAGAGGCCGAGACTTGTTCTCTGACTACATCTTCTTGCGGTAACCACTCGATTAGAACTGCCGCTCTTCCACTCAAATTTTCAAGAAAACACGTAGAGCGCCGGGCCTAATTTCAGTTTAAACGTCGTGGGGTCGCACGGTTCAAATACATTCCTAAATACGTTTGCATTAATTTCATTACAAAATCCAAGCGAGTACTATGAAAATGCTAGAAGACTGCAATTATTCGGATGAATAAGAAGCAAGTTAGCAAATCTTTTATGGGAACACAAAATTTAGCTGCTTACTTTGTGCATGAATAAATTCTGTAACAATCAAAAACAAGGTTTACTAGAGTTCATATTGGAAAAATTTAGTTAAATTTTGATCAGTTCAACAACCTGAAAGAAAGGTACAAAAAACTACAATTCAAACCTCTCAATATTCCCCATATTACATTCCCATTATTTGGGGTCGGCCTTGATCCAAGTCTCCAGTTCGAACGATTCTGGGTTCATCTGATTTGTCAGGTCCAACTGCTTCATATTTTTATGAACTAAACCTAGCCATGTGAGACGGGGTATGCCTCTGCTCCTCGGCTGTGTCTCCATATCAAGTACTTTCCTTGTCATATGATTGGGTTTATGTCTATTCACATGTCCGTACCAGCGCAATCTTCTTCCTTCCATTATCTTCTCATAGACTGGTGCCACCCGGAAACTGCCCCGAATATGCGTGTTTCGAATATGGTCCAGTCTAGTCATATCAGTCTAGTCAAGTTCCATCTTGATATTGTTTGAGATGAAATTTTTTTTCAACTTTAAAACTTCATTATTTCAGGATTTATAGCATTGATAGCATTTATTTTAAATATACTTTCCATTGTTTGCAAAAAAAGATTCAATTTTAAATTATTAGCTAAAGATTTAGTAACAGTTGATAAGTCTCTACTTCTACTGGCGAACAAGTGTTTCACTTATGACAGTAGTTCTTCAACTTTAGACGTATTTTACAGATACAGATATTTGGAATAATATTTTTTTCCAATTGTCAAATCATTGTATTGTTTCTGTGTTTTTGGTGAAATAAATTGAATTGAACGAATATCATGTTTTTGAAACTCGTTTTTAAAACGAGTTCTTGAAACGAATATCATTGAATATCATGTTTTTAAAACTATCAAGTTTTGAATTGTTCCACAATTCAAAACTCACTTGAGGAATTTGCTACTGGAGAGGTGCCTGTATTATGTGGGAGAGTTTTTGTATAAGACCGAAGTTTACTGTGATATGTTGTTAATGGTGTTATGCGTCTTATTGTTTATTGTTTTTGAAGGGATGGTTTAAAGGATCCAAAGGTTCAAAGAACCTTACACGTCAACCGAAGCTTATTGTGTACCGTAGTAGTATGTTAGGCAAACCAATACCTGTGTCCTTTATAAAAACTAGGAGTTTTTCCCTTTACCAACATCCCATTCATAACCTGGTTGCTTGTCCCAATCCAGTGTGATATGCTTGGCAGTCTCTTTAGACTGATTAGTCCTCGTGACGTACGTGAGTTCCACTCCTGGCATTCTTTGAAGGTCCTTCCGCTGAGTCAGGGGTGGCCAAGTTGCCTCCAGGGCGCCCGGCCAACCCTGACTCAGTCTCTTGACTCAAATTTGTGCCTGGAGTTTCACCCATCTCTGGTCTCTTGTGTTTTTATTTTTGCACCTCCGAAACTCTGCAGGGTCAAAAGCTTCACCTTTCCCAAGAAATTTTGCCTGAATGGCCGCCCTTCTTTGAGCAGTGGTGAAGTTTGGTCTCTCCACCCAAAACTCTTGACCTACGTGAGTTCCACTCCTGGTCTTTTTGTAGGTCCTTCCGCTGAGAGGGGACGCCAAACTGCCTCTAGGGCGCCCGGCCACCCTTGACTCAGTCTCTTGACCCAAATTTGTGCCTGGAGTTTCACCCATCTCTGGTCTTTCGGGTTTCTCTTCTTGCCCCTCCGAAACTCTGCATGTGAAGTTTGGTCTCTCCACCCAAAACTCTTGACCTACGTGAGTTCCACTCCTGGTCTTTTTGTAGGTCCTTCCGCTGAGAGAGGGGATGCCAAACTGCCTCTAGGGCGCCCGGCCACCCTTGACTCAGTCTCTTGACTCAAATTTGTGCCTGGAGTTTCACCCATCTCTGGTCTTTCGGGTTTCTCTTCTTGCCCCTCCGAAACTCTGCATGGTCTAAAGCCTCACCTTTCCCAAGAAATTTTGCCTGAATGGTCGCCCTTCTTTGAGCAGTGGTGAAGTTTGGTCTCTCCACCCAAAACTCTTGACCTACGTGAGTTCCACTCCTGGTCTTTTTGTAGGTCCTTCCGCTGAGAGAGGGACGCCAAACTGCCTCTAGGGCACCTGGTCATCCTCGACTCAGCCCCTTGACCCGCATTTGTGTCTGGAGTATCACCCATCTCTGGTCTCTTGGGTTTTTCTTTTTGCCCCTCCGAAACTGCCCTGATGGGGCAGATGCCGTGGGTTTGAAGGCAAGGCAACTTCTGGAGTTGCCTTGGGGTCCCTTTTAGTCGCCTCCTACGTCAAGCAGGGATACTGTAGGTAAATTCTGGTTTCCAAAAATTCTTGAGTACAATGTTCGACTTAGAGCTCCCCCAACCCACAGGGGCGTTATGCGTCTTAATGTTTGCTATTATATATTGTATTATTATTTTTCTGCCGCATAAATAGTTGTTATTTGTATAGGTTATTGTAAACGAGGTTGTTTGTAACATTATTATGTTTCTTTACAATAAAAGATTGATTAACTTGATAACTCAATAGTTGGAGCAGATATGCCTATATCTGAACATGGCTACCCGAAGGTTAAAGGCGGGACAGGAGATAGCTATATGAGTGCAATCAATTGAATGAAAAAATTACCATACGGCAGTTGTCTCGGGAAAAAGAAATAATTTATAGAAATATTATCCAGAAGAGGATAGGTACAAAATATTCAGATAGTTACAGAAGATAGAAGTTACAAAATACTTTGTCCCAAGAGGTACCGGGTTTCTTTATCCCAAGAGGTACCGGTTTTGCTTATCGGCGCGTACCCTCACAAAAACAGTCCTACCTTCAGAGTTAATGGGGGCAGGTCTACTGGCCAGGACATAATTGCTGAAATCAAATTTGATAAATGGATAATTAGAAATCTTAGTGTAATAGCTAAGAATTTTAATGAAATAGGATTGCAAACTGATATTGGTCGATTAAATAGTAATGCTCAAGAAGGATTTGCTAATTGTATGTCAGCACCAAATCATAGTATGTTCTATCTCCAACAAATGCAGATGAAGCTCTATCCATAATTCAGACAATGGAATCCTACCACAGTTGAAGTTGACTAATGAATATAATTGAAAAATGTTTTAGGGAGCTCTTTTCCCTCTAATCAATATAATAGATTCGATGCTTAAACAAGGAGTATTCCCAGCCTTAAAGTGTCCAAATCCACTCCTATCTACGGAACAATTGATATAACTAACATTTCTAAAGTTATTGCCCATTTCAATACTGCCTGCTTTCTCAAAGATTTTCGAAACAAGTAATATTTTACGATTAACTAGCTATTCCAAATTTAAGCTTATTTCTTCCTATCAGTATGTTTTTGCCAAGGGGAGATTGACAGTTGTTACAGCAAGGAAGTATTGGATAGATTAGACAATGAAAACTACTCCTCAGCTGTACTCTTAGAGCTCTAAAAGGCTCTTGATAAAAATACGACTGTTCCAGACATTTCATGTTCGGGAAATTTTCTCAAATTTCAAAGAACATATCTGTTTAACACATATCTCAACTGCTACAGTTACAGTATAGTGTCACACTTTTTATAAGGTATCGTTACATTTAATCAATTGTGTTTTTAAATGTTTAGGTTCATAAATAATAATATAAATGATCATTATGGTTATGTTACAGGATGATATCTGACGTCCAACTCGCTGTGTTCGCCAACTTTCTTGGAGTGTCTCTGTTCCTCCTAGTTGTGCTCTACCATTACATAGCTGCTAATTATTCAAAGTCATAATGCCAATCAATCCTTCATTCCATAATTAAAATGGCTGTCATCATTAAAGACGGTAATTATTCATTTTGGTATAATTTATTTAGTATCAAGCTAATTCTTCAGTAATATACATAATACACTGCAAATCCCTAAGAATTCTTTCATGTTGTGTTCTTATCTGAAAGTCGGATCCCAATATTTCATTTTCAGACACAATTTATATTCTTCCCAATTCACATCATGGCAGCATATTAAAATGATCAAACTTGAAAAATGTACTAACTGTCAAGGAGATATTGTACTGCTTTAAATTCTTCAAAAAAATGTTACTAGTAGTTCTGTGAACAGTAGACCTCGCTCATGAATACAACTTTCAATCTAATGAGAAGGGCCAGTACAGTAAGTACAGTATATTGTGAAGATTTAGCCGTGCCATCTATTATTTTCTCCATTGAAAGTGCTAGAGACACTGTTTGCAGGGACACCGGACTTATCAAGGAGGTACCTTTATATCGTCTCCATATTTACAATATAAACGTATATTACAACTTTTCTAATAATTAATTATAAGAAATCGGTCAACTGACGGAAAAATGGAATATGCAGTAGGCAATTTAGATGATGAATCGTCTCACAGACGATGATGAGACGGAAAATGATTGTAGGCTAAATAAGATGGGTTTGTTGGTGACAATGACAGGACGTTGCTAATGATGTTTTTCATGAAAAGTGGATTCAATGTTATGGCTTGTTATGCTTATTCAGAATGTTAATGCTCACAAATCGGTTTCCGATCTCATACCAAAAGGAATAAAAAGACTTGACACTTTAGAGCGACACAAAAATGCACAAAAAATGCATACAATACAATAACTATTGTACCTGATAAACTGAAAATTCAGTTAAAAAGTAACTAAAATAAGAACTGACAGTTATGAATAAAAGAAGTTGGAGATTAAAGAAATGTTTATGATGTTAAATATTGTCTACAACTAAAATAGTTGTTGATTTATTAGTTGATTAATTTTTATCATTACAAAAATTGTCCACAATTAAAATAGTTCAGTTATTTGTAACATAGATAATAATAGTTATTTATGTATTGATATTAAAGATTTTTAAAAATAATTTATCCAATTAATTTGATAAATAAATTTAATAATAATAAGATGATTCGATTTAATTATTCTATATAGTCATAATAATAATAATAATAATAATAATAATAATTTTATAATGATGTATTATTAGAATAAGATAAAACAATTATTAGTATTGGTATAGATTTTTCTGCAAAAAAAATCTGGTCGGAACGAGATTTGAACCTGAGCCCCACAGTGTGATAAACTACGCTCTAACTGACTTGTACAACATGCCCTGGTAACAGTATATGCGAAAAAGTAGGAGAATTGCTGTATCTTCAAAGTAACTTTTGAGGTTATTCTAGTTTTTGAATATTACAAAAAACCGGAGGTCTCACCAAAAATCGTTATACATACGTTTCTGCGCCTTATTTCAAAGAACTTGCATACCAAATTTCATCCAAATCGGACAATAACTGCGACTGTAACTGCGGTACAAACAAACAGATAAAAGCCGATCGAGTCGAAACTAAGACCTCAGCTTCGCTTCGGTCAATTAATTCAAATAATAAATTTTATTTTGTTTCGATACAAAAATTGCTTTGGAAATTAAATTTAAATTTCATGTAATTTCTCATTCATTTCTTCAAGCATCATCAATAAACTTACAAAGGTGATTTCTTCCATAAAAATCGTACAACAGATTAATGTCTAAATCATTATGGATATGTGGAGGTTTTGGTTGTTGGGATTATTTTCAATTACTGGGCGATTCCAGATAATAAACCTTCAGGTTCAGGCCAGAGCCAAGCATTTTATTTAAGATAACTCTATAATTCATTGCAAAAGTAACAAGCCCACTGCAACTTCATATTTCCATAACTTGAGAGACATTAATGACGCAAGTTACTCTTATAAGTAATGAGAGTACTCACGTTGGAGAGAATCCATTACTTATAAAAATAAAATAATGTTTGATTATTGACGCTCTAGCTACTATGATAAAGAGCCTTTCATATCTAATTTACAGAGTTTCTTGTATGACTCGTTGATGTTTATGTGGAAGAGATTCTCCTCAGCCCCTGGAGAAATAGGAAAAGG
This sequence comes from Nilaparvata lugens, assembly GCF_014356525.2. Lineage (NCBI taxonomy): Eukaryota > Metazoa > Arthropoda > Insecta > Hemiptera > Delphacidae > Nilaparvata > Nilaparvata lugens. The sequence continues at coordinate 42,452,953 of NC_052505.1, read as the reverse complement.
AAAAAACGAATATCTGTAAAAAATACCTGTTGATAAAAATGGATACCTGAAAGACACAACTCACACTTACGCGACTCAGGTCGAGAAGAGACTCGACTCTAGTCGAGAGCATGTGTTTCCAAATTGTGACACTCAGACCAGTCGATTCTAGCCTCCGCGACGTCACAATTTGAAAAAATATGCTCTCGACTAGAGTCGAGTCTCTTCTCGACCTGAGTCGCGTGAGTGTGAGTTGAGCCAAAAACTACCACAATGGAATAATAACAAAATTCAAGCTATCCTTACTTTGAAGTTGAATTGATTCAATCCACATTTCTTCCAAAACATAAAAACTGTTCTTTTAGATTTTTGCTTCGATCTCTTCCAAATATCATACTTACGGTACTTGCATATTTCATAATATTATTATTTACTAATGAATTCTGTTTTTTTTTTGCAGGGCGCTGCCTGTTCAAACATAATTCTTTTCTCCATTTTTCTACTCAATTTGTGTCTAATCATGTTAAATTAAAATTATGAATACATATTGGGAAACTTAATAAGAGTTCTCATTGGAATTGGATTGATACCCATTCACATTATCTATAATCTATCTATAAATAATTCAATAAGAGAAATAATTTTGGCTTCATACACGCACGGGATAACATCATCACGTCTGAACTACTGAACTGATTAACTTGAAATTTTGCTTATTGAACCTTAATTTTACCGAGGATGTAATTGTCAGCCATGATGTAGTTTAATTACGGGTTGCTTCTTTAATATTCAATGTATAAATTTTGTCACCTAACTATTTTCATAATGACATCAGTACTTGCTCTGCAAAACATCGAAACAAACAAACTACAAAACAAAACATCGCTTAGTTTTGATTTATGAAAACGTTTGAAATGTTTTATAATGTATATTGTATACGGAACAGTACGATATATTAAATCATAATAAGAAATATCAACTATATTATCTAGGTCTATCAAACTATCTAATTAATAGGCCTATGTATATATTTTTCACTTTTTACTTTCCTTGCCCTACTACCATAGGTAAGGAAAGTATTGCTTTCCAAAAAAAATTAAGGTACCCCAATTTCAAGTTTTCTATACGTTTCAAGGTCCCCTGAGTCCAAAAACATGATTTTTGGATTTTGGTCTGTGTGTGTATGTGTGTGTGTGTATGTGTGTGTATATGTGTGTGTGTGTGGTGTGTGTGTGTGTGTGTGTGTGTGGTGTGTGTGTGTGTGTATGTCTGTGAACACGATAACTCCATTCCTAATTAACCGATTGACTTGAAATTTTAAACTTAAGGTCCTTATACCATGAGGACCCGACAATAAGAAATTCAATAAAATTCAATTCAAGATGGCGGAAAAAATGGCGGATAATTACTAAAAAACCATGTTTTTCTCGAAAACGGCTCCAACGATTTCCTTCAAATTTATACCATGGATAGCTATTCATAAGCCCTATCAACTGGCATAAGTCTGATTTCAGGGAAAATTTCAGGAGCTCCGTAATATTCTTGAGAAAAATGGCGGATAATTACTAAAAAACCATGTTTTTCACGGTTTTCTCGAAAACGGCTTCAACGATTTCCTTCAAATTTATAACATGGATAGCTATTCATAAGCCCTATCAACTGGCATGAGTCTCATTTCTGGGAAAATTCCAGGAATTCCGTAATATTCTTGAGAAAAATGGCGGATAATGACTAAAAAGCCATGTTTTTCACGGCTTTCTCGAAAACGGCTCTAACGATACTCTGCAAATTTATACCATTTGCAATAGCCATAGGGCTATTTATAAGCCCTATCAACTGACATGAGTCTCATTTCTGAGAAAATTGCAGGAGCTCCGTAATATTCTTGAGAAAAATGACAGTTACTAAAAAACCATGTTTTTCACGATTTTCTCAAAAACGGCTCTAACGATTTTTTTCAAATCTATACCCTGTATAGTCATTTATTAGCTCTATCAACTGACATGAGTCTTTTTCCTGGGGTACTAATGGGGGGTCCACCCAATCCTTGAGAAATGGACTTTGTAACCTCCTTCTCGTGCATGAGATAGGTAGGTACACGGTTTTTACTTTTTCTTCTTCCATATACCGTGGGTACGGTAGGTAGAGCAGTTTATAAAAAGAACACAGTCATAGTCAAGATATTTCATCTGTAGAACAGCTGTTTTGACGAATTTCAAAAAAAAATCATCGATTTTCACAATTTACATAAAGGAAAAAGTACTCTGAAAACAATTGTATATATACACATATACAGTAGTATGATCGTAGTTGCAAATGTTGCCGTCAATCGTCATTATGTTATTCCCCTAAATTATTCTCGTTTGATAATGAGGCTTATAGTTCAATGAGCAAGGAAAGTTGTGTGAGTGTACCACACCAGATTTTTATAGCTTCCAACATTCCATGTTGATAGTCCAATTTGATAATATGAATCTTGATAATTCAACGAATCAATTGATTATTAGTATTTCGTCATTTAACCTTGATTGATTACTTCAATACTGTATAATACACAGTTATGGTTATGATAATAACATCCTCAATGATTTTTAAACTGTAGTAATATGATACGGGTATCTGAAAGGAAATTACAAAAATGGTGACTATAACGTTTTGCGTAGAACGTAATTATATAAAGCAATTTCTGCAGTACAGTATTATGTCTGTTATTTGTCAATTTCTATTCCTCTACAACTTTTACATTTTTTATGAATCTCACAATAAAATTAAATAGGTAGCGTGATATAGTTTAATATTCTATTAATAATTATCATTAGCCTATCAATTATAACAATGGGCATTATAATAGTGAGTAATGTGTGAGCTAGCCAATTAGATGACACAAGATCATGGTGTACCGTATTGATGGATTAAAAGTAGTTAGGTACCGTCTTCTAATAAGACTCCAACAACAAAGACTAAGTGGATCAGTAAGTTTCATATTATCCATTATCTAGTAACAGGGTGGCCATGTCGGCTTTAATTTTCCAATTTCGAAGCTGTTGTCATATCTGATCTTGTCAAATGTGCACGGTCAGAAAACAACAGAACACGTCCACAAAATGGAAGCCGACATTCTCCTGAACTTGCTGCAGTTCCATTAATTAACTTATGTCACTCCAGGTTATTTCCTGACGAATAAATTTGAACTCATATTATGCATTTTACAGGGTAGCTACTCAATTGGGATGAGTTACTAAAGTTGATCACACTACTTCTTTTATTACTTAAGCATACTCTTATAAGTACCGTACTCAAATTTAATAAAACTTACTGATTTGTGGTTTGGTTGTAGATCACTCTCAGCTAAAGTGATCTCACAATTTTTTGTTATTGATTGGATCTCACTATCATCGATGCGAAAATATTGCAAGTAGCTTGGAGTTGAGATTTCAGATCTTTTCTATGCTAACTTAATGGAAAGCTATGTTCCTGAAAAAACAAAGTTTGAACTATTCTCCTTGCAATTCTATATGCAATATGCAATCTTTTCATAGGTTCATGAGAGCGCTCGTCTTAGGCAATGTAGGCCTATAGGTGGAGACATGTCTTCCTTTGACGCGTGTTTTGTATTTCAAAACGTACTCATAAAAGAACAAGAAGGAAAAAACTGATGTAACTTCCATCTTTGAAGTAATTATACTAGAAGTGTGAATTTCTAACTCCAATAGGCGATGTAAGTGATGACGTAAGCCGTTGCTACGACGCCATTTTGGTTTCTAAACAAACAGTTGCTATGGAGAGAGAGCATGTTATTCAAATGGGACTAAAACATCACCTTACATTTACGAGTATATCAATGGAATAATAGATTTCTAAGAGTTGAGAATATTTTTTTCAAGTTCTACACACTCAAATCATCAACTCTCAGTATATATTCAGATCAATAAATTTTTTTGGGACAGCCAAAGCAGAAAGTCTCACAAAGTAGAGCTTAGTACCATGTCTGTAGTCTACTGCTATGGAAAACCTACCTGTAGAGAAAGTTGAAGTGCAATTTGAATTATCACCTAGAATTTCATTAGATTGTTATAAAGTTGTAATTTAAAAATTCATATGAATGTATTCTGTTTTCCTATTGTTTAGTGTACCTAACTGTTTAGAGTAGACTAAAGCTTAAATATATAGGTTAGGTGTTTTGGTTTAGCCTAGGTACTTATTACTTATAAGTTTGGTGTTGAGGTTTTCTGAAGTATATAATTGTTTTCAATTGATGTAAAATAGTAAGATACCGTATTGAATGAACTCAATACAGTAAAAATAATATTTTACATAAGATTATATTATACTACATATTATGTTGATGCTGTGACCACTGATCATGTTGTATACTTCCTACATTCTAACTAAATGGTGATGATGTTTACAAAAATTTAAAAGGGGTAAGTGAACATGTAAAGTAAAGCAAATAATTAGACTATGTATTTTATGTGCTACATTCACTGTTAACATAATTGTATTTGAATTATTGTATTAATAATTTCACTAATGTAGTTATTCTAGATAAATTTGATTTTTATTAACAATAACATAACCTAAATCACAGAGGAAAGAAGCACTACTTATGCTACTACTAGAAGCACACTATGTATGCTTATTCCGTGCCTAAATGAAGTAAAGAACTTATAGAGGCGAGCTAGACCTTGGGATTTTCAGGAAATCTAAAAAAATAGTATGTAGCCTGCCTTTTCACTGTAATGTTTACAGTAAGGAACAGAGAAAATGTTAGTTTGCTTCAAACCATTTTCATTTGTGATCGAAATCAGACAGATATACATTTTCAAATAAGCATTTCTAAAGTGAAACAGCAGACTGTAAAACTTCCAGTATATGCTGTGAAAGTAAACTTATATTGAAAACAAAATAATAATTAAACATTTCAGGTAAGAATTCATGTGGCACTTTAACTTTCTCTTCAACTAGGCTTACCATAGCAGCCTACATACATAGTACTATGCACTACTTCGTGAGACTTTCTGCTTTGGCTGTCCCAAAAAAAATTTATTTGATCTGAATAAATACTGGAAATTGATGATTTGAGTGTGTGGAACTTGAAAAAAATATTCTCAACTCTTAGAAATCTATTATTTCATTGATATACTCGTAAATGTAAGGTGATGTTTTAGACCCATAAGAATAACATGCTCTCTCTTCATAGCAACGGTTTGTTTAGAGACTAAAATGGCGTCGTAGCAACGGCTTACGTCACACTTACATCGCCCATTGACAAAGTCATTTTAATGCATAATAAAATTTGCTTACCTTGATTTTTAATTCTAAAGATAATGTCAACCCTCTAACAAGACAAAATAAGAACAAAAATTTTAATTTAATAATAGTGTAGTCAAATTAAGGTTTCAGATGCAACAAAATTTTAAAACGAGCGCCTGGCGGAAATAGTAGCTTATAGCTTCCTTCCCAACGTATAAAAAGTCTACCACCATATTTATTTATGTTATGGTAGACTTTTTCATGTTGAAAAAGAAACTAAAGAATTGTATTCATAGCCAAAGGCTTCAACATTCCATGACGCCACCCAGACTGTCTTAAGAATCAGCTGTTGGCGAGAATTAGCCAATAATATTGGTGGATATTCTAAGAGGCGTTTTGACTTGTTGGAAACGCACATCAGCAGCCTACCAATTTATAAATCGGATCAGCTGGTAGTTTAAACTGGAAATGTGGATTTGATCAGGACTTCCTATATACCTAGTAGTATATAGGAGGTCCTATAATTTGATTCATTGAAGTACTCATGAAGATTAACATTGACGTGTACAAATGGCATTGTTATTCTTCCCATGGTCTGTAAAGAACTGAAAAAACTAAATTAGATAAAAGTCCAACTCTAAATTGAACGTTTCTTTACTCAAAACTGTAATGATTCGATATTGTAATATATCGATAATCTAATATCGATATTGTATAGAGTCGAGAGTCGAGGTTTGTCTCATCTCATCGTCTCATCAGTTTGTCACTTGTCATGTCTGTCTATGAATTATACCGTACGTCTCATATTATATCAATCAATTTATTATTTATCCTTCTTTCATTAGTTTAATGTATCAGAAGTGAGTATACAACAAATTGGCGACGAGGATTCAAAAAAATAAAATGTTTTCGAACTACAGTGATTATAAAATTATGAAAATTTTCGTTTGGAGGTTAGGATTTCGTCGTTTTCAAGCAGTCGTTTCGTGAACATTTCAAGCAGTAATTTTCATGTCTAGGCTATGAACGAGTACAAATTTGTTGTGGTGTCTCCTGATGGTTTGTCCTGAAATATTTTGTCGAATTACCCAAAAATGGTTAATGAGGAATTGGAAGGTAAGGTGTCTCGAGCTTATTCAGTCTCAAATTTTTCCAAATTTGATCCAGATTCAGAACCGATTGAGAACTTTCTTGAAAGACTTGAATCCTATTTCAGACTTAATCTTGTGTCCGAAGCTACCGTGAAAGTTGACCATTTAGTGCTATTACTTGGTAATGAACAGTATAATGTACTAAAAAATAAACTTGCACCAAAGAAAGTTAGTGATTGCACATTTAACGAATGTTCTGAGTGTCTTATTAGTCATTATGCTCCAAAAACCAGAGTTATTTCTGAGACTTTCAAATTTCACAGCCGTGTTCAAAAAGAAGGTGAGAGTATCACAGAATTTATTATGGACTTGAAACAATTATCTATCAAATGTGAGTTTGAAACTTATCTTGATCGTGCGTTACGAGATCAACTCATAGTAGGACTTAACCCTAGATTACTTACACATCGTCAATATGACGACGCGCCATTTGCAAATTGGCCATCCCCACCAACATGGTCGAGTGGGAGAGCCCATATCCTTAGTACCTCCCTCATTCCAATCACATAGCTCAGTCCTGGAGTAGCATTTGCATAGGTCATTTCTGTCTCTGTTATTCTGGGCTTGCATCGTCAATTTGACGACACATAAGTGGTTGTGTAACTTTAATTATCAGTTGATCATGTTTGGATTGTTATTAGATTTTATTGTTTTATAGTGTTTTTAGTCATTTTTGTAGTACTTTTTTCCAAAAATGGATACAGAAGATGAGCGTATGGCCAGTCAAATAAGACAATACCTACAAGAGCTTAGTGAAGAAGAAAATGACCGTGCTTCCAACAGTGATAGTGTACAAGACAATCAGTATGAAATCGATGATGTAGAGGATACAGATGCGGATGATACAGATAATGATAAAACCTATGCTCCATCAGCAAAAGACCTACAAGAGTGTGAGAGAGAATCGTCGTCTGATTGTGATTTTGAGTTGGAACCAAAGCAAAAGAAGAGCCATAAGTGTCGTGTTTCTCATGTCAATGTGACTAATAATGATATATTGCCTGATGCTGTATCTGAACCTGAGGCAGAGTCTAATCCAGAACAATTTCTCCCTGATCCAAATATTTTCATCCCTAATCCCAATATTATAAGAGCTAAGAACAAGCATGTATGGCACACTAATCTACAGCCCATCAATACTCGTACTCCAATGAGAAACCTTGTGCTTTCAAGACGTGATGTTGTGGGAGCTGCCCGTGAAAAAATACTTCCTTTGTCGTGCTTCCTTGAGATATTTGATGAAGACATGATAAAAACTGTAGTGCAGTGCACAAATGAAGAAATGAATCGACAGAGAACTAATTACAGCAATCCGGAAGTGAATACAGTTCAACCTACAAATGTGCAAGAGATGAAAGCTGTGATTGGTATTTTAGTGAACTCTGCATGGTGCCATGACAATCATCTAGCTCTTCGAGAAATGTTCAATGTTGAATGGAGTGGTTCCCGGTACAAATGTATCATGCCCTGTGATCGTTTCGAGTTCATCCTGCTTTCACTCTGTTTTGACAATAGAGCTACACGTGAGGAACGCAAAAAGATAGACCCTTTTGCTCCAATCAGAGAAATATGGGAAGCATTTGTTGAAAACTGCAGAACAAAATATAAACCTGGTAGTTATGTAACAGTGGATGAACAGCTCCTAGCTTTTAGGGGCAAATGCCCATTCAGGATGTATATTCCGAATAAGCCCACCAAATATGGCATAAAGATTGTGCTTTGCTGTGACACCACTACATATTATATGGTCGATGGCACACCATATTTAGGTAAGAAAACTCCAACTGAAGGCCAAGCTGCAGCTGATTATTTCGTAAAAACTGTGACTAAGAGCATTCATGGGTCCAATAGGAGTGTAACCACTGACAATTGGTTTACAAATATACCACTTGCTGATGAGCTGTTGAAACCGCCTTACAATCTAACCACAGTGGTAACAAAAAAAAGTGTGATTATTGCTTTGTGAAGCATAATCAAAGTGCGTGTCCTTCGCTCAAGTGGTTGTGCTATACGTATGGATTCAAAGGTCATACATCGAAATATTGTGTCAGAAATGTCAATAATACAAATCTTATCAAATATGCATGTAATAATTTGAATTCTTCCAAAGCTGAGCCATTGAATTTATCTTTGAAAATAGGTAATAAATTCATTAAATTTGAAGTAGACACAGGTTCAGTATGTACACTGATTCCTTTGCATATTTTCAAGGAAAATTTTCCAGATGATACAGAACTGTCAAAATTCAATGGAAAACTAATTGCAGCAAATGATAATAATTTACCTATTCTGGGTAAAACGCTTGTTGATGTAGAGTACCAGGGTAAATCTCACAAGCTGAACCTTGTGGTAACATTATTACTAGTCATAAATCATTGCTAGGACGTGATTGGTTGGAAGTTTTTTTCCTAGTTGGAGATATTCATTTTCAAAATCAATGTCTGTTTCAAATGTCGAAAGAGAGTCTGCTTGTCAAGTTATTCCGAAAAAAACTGTATCTGATTTAGTAAAAAAATATCCTGCTGCTTTTTCTCAGATTAATAATGAAAAACCAATCAAACAATTCAAAGCTGAAATTAATATCAAAGATGATTGTGTTCCTATTTTTTGTAAAGCATATATGATGTTCCTTTTGCCTTGCGAGACAATGTAAAAGAAGAGTTGAAAAATTTAGAAAATCAAGGAATAATTTCTAAGGTAAAATATAGTGATTGGGCATCACCCCTTGTCTGTGTACCCCGTAAAAATGGTAAGTTACGCCTTTGCGTAGACTTGAAAGTCACAGTAAATAAATTCGTCTCTGTCGATCAATATCCATTACCAAAAATTGATGATATATTTCAAAAATTTCACAATGCAAAAGTTTTTTGTAAAATTGATTTGTCTAATGCTTTCTTGCAAATTGAAGAAAGTGAAAACAGTAAAAAGTTCTTAACAGTCAATACTATTAATGGTCTTTATGTATTCAATCGTCTATGCTTTGGTCTATCATCTGCACCTGCTATATTTCAATCAACTATTGATAAAATTCTTGAAGGTATTGAAAATTGTGCTGCTTACCAAGATGATGTTCTTATTGGTGGTGAAAATCATAAGTCATGTGAAATTGTATTGAATAATGTATTGTCTAGGCTTAATGAGTTTAATGTCAAAATTAATACTGAAAAAAGTGAGTTTTTTGTAACGTCATTGGAAATGTTGGGTCATACCATAAGTAGTGAGGGTCTTGGCACTTCAAAATCAAAAATTGAAAAAATATTGAAAGCTCCTTGTCCACAAAATGTTACCCAACTCAAGTCGTATCTTGGTTTATTCAATTACTATAGAAAGTTTGTTAACATGTCATCAGATATTTTGGAACCTTTACACAGATTATTAAGAAAAGACACGGAATGGTCTTGGTCTAAAGAATGTGAGGAGGCATTTCAAAAAAGTAAGTCAGTTATCTCAGAGAAATCTTTGCTTGTACTTTTCAATCCTAGTAAAAAAATTATTCTTACTTGTGACAGTAGTTGTTATGGAGTAGGAGCAGTGCTTAGTCATGAAATAGATGGTATTGAAAAGCCAATAGCTTTTGAATCTGCTACTTTAACTAAAGCGCAACGAAACTATAGTCAGTTACACAGAGAAGCCTTGAGTATTATATTTGGAGTTACTAAATTTCACAAATACTTAGCAGGTAATTCCTTTACTATTGTGACGGATCATGAACCGTTAGTGTCATTGTTTTCTGAAAAGAAATACCTACCGAAAATGTCTAATGCTAGATTGCTCAGATGGTCAATAATTTTGTCATCTTATCAATATAAAATACAATATAAAAAAGGGTCACACATTATGAATGCAGATTGTCTGTCTAGATTACCTGTCAGTAGCAAAGTTGACTTAGCAAATTCTAATCTTGTTCAATTGTTGGATGAGAATTATGATTGTAATTTTGTATACCTGTCGACACCTTTAGTATCGCACAAGGAAGTGACAGAAAGTACAGCAGAGGATGTTGTACTTAGTAAGGTCGTTGAAATTGTTCAAAACGGTAATGTAAATGAATTGAAAAATGACAATGTGTTGAGTAAATATTTTAAAATAAGAAACTTATTATCAGTACAAGAAGGTTGTTTAATTTATGGTAATAATAGGGAAGTCATTCCAAAAGTGTTAATTGCGAAAATATTAGATATAATACACTCTGATCATGTTGGTATCACTAGAAGTAAGCTACTTGCCAGATCATATGTGTGGTGGTTCAATATGGACAACGATATTGTTCAAAAAGTTCAAACTTGTAAAGTATGTCAACTTACTCAAAATAAAATTAAAAGTAAATTCAAGTCTTGGCCAGAATCTAGTGGTCCCTGGCAACGTGTTCATATTGATCTGCTTGACACCCACAAAGCAAAAATGTTTATAATCATTGATGATTATTCAAAATGGGTAGAATGTTTCATTGTAAATAATACTAATGTGAATACTATTATTAACAAGTTGAATGAATGCTTTTCAAGATTCTCAGTACCATGTGTAATTGTCTCGGACAACGGTCTGCCATTTCAGTCTTTTCAATTTAAATCTTATTGTCAAAATAGAGGAATAAAATTGTTGCAAATTGCTCCATATAATCCAAGATCGAATGGATTAGCTGAAAGAGAGGTACAATCTGTGAAGAAATTTTTAGCCAAGCCAATTCTGTCAAACAATAACGTTTCACTAGAAACCAGCTTGAACCAATGTTTATTCTCTTTAAGGTCTACACCATCTAGTGTAACAGGTGTTTCACCTATGAGTGTTATGCTTAATTTCAAAGCAAAAACTCCAATCTCTGTGTCAAATCCCAATATTGTAGTCAACAATATAGTTCTTTGAAAGATCAAACAAAAAATTCAATTAGGAAAAAAGTATCATTTGATTTGAAAAATGAAAAAGATTTTGTTCTTGGTGAAAAAGTGCTTGTAAATTTGTCTTACAGGAAAGGTCTTGTGAAATGGTTTCCTGCAACTGTTATGAAAAAACTTTGTAATGTCATGTATATAGTCAAATTGTTATCTGGTGAAAGTAAAAAAGTACATGTATCACAATTAAAAATTAGTCGTCTTGATGAAAAGGATCATGAAAGCGATGTTTTTTTGTATTGGCCTGTAGTTGATGAAGAAAAAAGCAATGATGTAAATAATGAAAATGTTGATGACAAAGTGCGACCGAGCAGGGTGAGCTCCTGTGAGGTTCTCTCATAGCATGTATCAATAATGTAATATGTAATTGTCTCATTATAGGGGAGAATAATGTAATGATTCGATATTGTAATATATCGATAATCTAATATCGATATTGTGTAGAGTCGAGAGTCGAGGTTTGTCTCATCATCTCATCAGTTTGTCACTTGTCATGTCTGTCTATGAATTATACGTCTCAGTCATATTATATCAATCAATTTATTATTTATCCTTCTTTCATTAGTTTAATGTATCAGAAGTGAGTATACAACAAAAACATAATCATCACTAACTGAACAAAAACAAGATAACAAACTTTTTTCCAAGGGTTGCCAGGCAACCAAAGTAAATGATATGGTAGCCATGTGTAGTGTCATAGCCTACTATAGATAGATCTAAAGTAAGCCATGGTAGTGTTCCAAAGCGCAATCTCTGAGCGGGACTATAAAAATTTGAAGGTGGGGAACACCAACATAAAAATCTCCCTTGAGGTAGCAGTGAGGAAAAAATGGGAGGACCACCCACTATTGGGGGCAGTGGGACCCTGAAATAAAATTTTTATGACAGACAAAGGGCAGTATAGTATAAAGTTAGCCTAGCTAAAATATTTGGAATTGGATCGATCAAAATGAAAGACATGAATGGTTAATAGATCGAGAATATAATAATAAAAAAGATGAATATAACATAACAGTAATATTTGATACCGGTAGTTACTTGATAAAATGTAATGACATTGCATATACCTGAAAAATAATTCTAAAGATTTAATTAGAATTGCAAAGTATAAAATTTCAAATACAAATTTGTAATAAGATTTGAGCAGTAAGCTAATAGATACCGGTAGTGATAAAAAAATACAATGTTTGAATAGAATAGAATCTTTATTTCAGCCTTAACTTAGGTCTTCAGATACATGGTATAGATATTTCTTCTTCTATATATACCGTGTTGCCGTGTTCAGATACAATACAAGAGTCAAATATATACAACACAATACGTGATACAAAATACAAATATATTACATCAGTAAGTTACACTGTCAGTACCCTATGATAATATGTCACCTAATTTTCAACTTATAACCCAATATTCCTAGCTAATGTATAAAAATCTCTAATCTTGTTTGAAGGGTTGGCTGCTAAGAAACGTTTTCATATGATTTTTAAAAGTTCCATTCTCAATATTTTCAAAATGGCGGCCATTTTGAATTTTCGATGGCGAATTTCACGAAAACCGTTCACTTAACAGAAAATTTAAAAGTGACAAAAAAGGTAGCAAATTTTATCAAGATTTCAAGGATATCTTATTCATCAAGATTGGTCAAAGAATAACAAAGACATCAATTCTTTTCGTACTGCATGCATGACCACTTTTCACCATTTAAACATCAATATTAAATTTTCAATTCCAATTATTGTATTTGAGATGAAGGTTTGAAACTTAGTATGGCTCCATATGGCCATACAGCTGATTTTGCAATGTTTATCAGATGATCTTGTTTGTCTTGTGCATGCATGCAGTACGAAAAGAATTGATTTCTCTGTTATTCTTCGACCAATCTTTATAAATAAGGTATCCTTGAAATCTTGATTAATTTGATAACTTTTTGTCTCTTGTAAATTTTCTGTAAAATGAACAATTTTAGTGAAATTTTCCATCAAAAATTTAAAATGGTCGTCATTTTGAAAATTCACATCGAAATTTTCTCATTCTATTTTTTAAATAGAGTTTTGGACATTCCAAATACATTTGTAGTCTTGTAGTCTCCTATCATCCAGGAACATTACCCTAAAGTGTTTGACACTACTTCTGAAACACTCTGTATACATACATACAGGAATGACTTGTGAGACGTACACTCGTCATTCTGAAAATGCTTGCCAATTCAATAAGAAACATTTCCAAGTCAGTTGGATTCGGAAAGAGAAATAGTTTAGCCTATTTCATTTCTTTCATTTTATGTTTGCAGTGATAGAAGTGACAAAATCAACAAGCTTTTCTTCTGATTATTGAATTCATAGAATGTGTGAAACAGTGTATGTGATTGTACATTTCCCCGCCCGCTTCAAGCCGGTTTAAATGTTCAATAGGGGATTGGTTGTCAGAGAGCTTGGTTGTCATTAGCATGCGAGGAGCTTAGTTGTCGGGTACGATCACGACAACCAGACCTCTCATATCAGCAGTTGGGGAGCTTGGTTGTCGCCGACAACCTTGCTCCCCGGCAGCTGGTCCCTTGCTCCTTCGTTCTAGTTGGGGATTAGCTGTCAGGGAGACTAGTTGATGGTAATGGTATATTTTGCCAGGTGATTTACTGACGCCTGTGATCAAAATTGGGAGGAGCTTAGTTGTCGGGGAGACAGATGGGTGGCGACCCGGTTAGTTTCTAGGGACGCCAGCATTGTGGAAGACAAACTGGGTCTTTACATCTATTATTTTTTGGCAGCACTGAATTCCTCGTAGTTTGTAGTAACATTAAAAAGGCTAAACATTGAATAGGCCTATTAAACGTGTTTATGTTTATTAAAGGAGTTATTAGACTATTAGTTTCAGTGATATTTTTATATTGTATTGACCGAATTTGAGTTATGATGGATGATTTTGAACCGCCTACCGTACCAGGGGTGCTCAGAAGGGGGGGCATGGCGCAATTTGCGCCATCAACATTTTTGGGGGGACATGATTTTTTTTATATTTTATGTTGACATTTTTAACCATGGCTGAAAAATCAAGGTATTAAATAGAGATATCCTAATTTAGTTATAATTTCAATACTTTTTCCCACCTTCACAATGTTATATTTTGCCAAGTGTAACTCAATATAAAGCATAGAAAATACAATTGATAATATTTTGTATGCAGGAATTTTAGTAATTCTAAGTCTATGAGTTTAAAGGTAAATCTTTGACAAAAATAAATTATAACTTCATGATCCACTATTATTCTGATCTCCGTTGCTTAATTTTAATTTTCAATGGTCCTGTGTTTGAGTTCCTTGCTGTTGCAACATACTTTTCTTAAAAGCCAATGATAAGTTAAATTGTAATGTACATTTTAATCTAATGATTATTTTAATTTAGAGGGCGTTTCATGATGATATTGATGTCTCTGAAATGGGAATGCATTATAAAAAACATCGCAAACTCTAGTGAATTTGACAGAAGAAAAAACTTCTCTTGTCAAAACTATCAAATGAAGCCAATTCCAATCTTTCAAATTTACATCCTATTTACCACACAGTAATCAAGTAATTATTGTAATGCTTCATTACTTTTTTCTTTTTTTTGTATAATAGTCCAGTCAAATGATCGTTTCTCAGGAAACTGCCCCGAAAGAATTTTTCTCGACGGTTCTATAATATGTATTTGGGGCGCTGAATTCTAATCTGAAATTTGCTGACACGCCAGAGGGCGGCTTCACCCCAAAACCCCCAAAAATCCTCAAAATTTCGGACTTTTTTCAAGTTTTCCATTTAATCTTGAGAACCTTCAACTTTTCGAGAAAAAGCATTCCCTAAAATATTGAAGATAATAAAATTGAGTGGTCACGCAGGACTACGATTTTTGGTTCCGGAGCTACGAGTTTTCAAAAAAGGGGTATTTTTAAGGGTTTTTCAAAATTATGCAAACCTACCACTTCTACCCTATACAACTAGGATCTTTTTCCAGTAATGATAGAAAGCCACACATCATGTGAAAGAACAATATTAATTCTGAACAGAATTCCTTGGGTATTTTGGAATTTAGTAGTGGTGGGAGGGAATACACCCAAAAATAGAAAATCATATCCTACAGTAAAAATTCAAATTTTCATTATAATAACTTTTCAAGGCCTTCCTAACAAAAAAAAAAAAAAATATTTCGGAAGAAATCACCTCACGAGGGTTATGTTCTATGAGAATCACTCGTTAGATTTCAGTATTTCCTAGTGGGGGGCTCGCATAAGGACGTCAAGGATCAAAACTTCAAATACTTATTACTTTTTATAATCACATCTCCTCGTACTACAGCTTGTTCATATCAGCTCGTCAAGGCGGTTAAAAATCATGTATCATGTAGAATTTGTTAAAAAAATAGAAAATTCCTTCTTTAGTGTATTTTAGCCCATATTCCAATGCAAAGAAAAATGGCCATTTTCTAAATTCAAAACTGTGTGTCTCGGTAACTCAAAATGATACTTGGTCTTGATTTGAAGAAAAGAATCTCTTTATGTGAGGTGAATGATTTTTGTAATAATATAATCGTGAAATAAGATACGTTTGTTTCAAAAAATCAAGAAATTTGCGATATTTTTCTCATTTTCAGTCTTGACAGTTTTTCGATAATCAACAGTAATGCAAGATCAATAAGATCAATTTAAGGCAACTCAGCTTATAAAGCATAAAATGTTCTCTCATTTAAGACCAATCACAAGCTTCTATCATTTATTTTACTCGTTTTAGAGACTCTTTAAACAGTAAAATAGCAAGAAAAATGAGAAAATAAAAATCATCATTCAATTGGCTGTAACTTTTGAACGGTAACAGAAGTATAATTCATGGGAGTGAAAATTCATCACAACCTCGATTACTTTTTGGATTTTTTATCTGAAGTGTTCCACAAGATACGCAACGTTGCATATACGAGACTGTGAAAATGGGGGAAGTATAACAAATTTCTCGCACATTCAAAGATGCGTATCTTGTGGAACACTTCAGATAAAAAGTCCAAAAATTAGTCCTGCGCGACCACTCAATTCATTGGAAATTTGATCATCTTTAATATTGTATAGATAATGCTTTTTCTCGAAAAATTCAAGGCTCTCGAGATTTTAAATGGAAAACTTGAAAAAGTCCAAAATTTTGGTGGTGAAGTCGCCCTCTGGCGTGTGAGCAAATTTCAGATTAGAATTCTACGCCCCAAAATACATATAGAACCGTCGAAAAAATTATTTCGGGGCTGTTTCCTGAAAAACGACCATTTGACTGGACTATAAGTTGTTATTGGTATTAATAGATAGAATTTACAAAATGTACTTGTAAATACAACCTACAACACAACATCAGTGACAACCTGTTCCAATTCATGATAATTTATTTAGAATACCTAGACTTGTCGGAATTATATTGTATGAATAAAATTGTTCCAAATTTGTATGAATGTTTAGGTACCAAAATTGCTATGCAATATTCTTTTGCAATAAAGAATTATCAATTATATTATTCTTCAACTTTTTGTAAGTAACCTTAACATTTAAAAGGCAAAGCCTCCCTTACTTATCTTTTGATATCCGATTAAAATATTTGTCATGTAGTTTTTCCTGATGTAATGTAGTACTTTGATAAACATTTGTACTGGTATATAAATTAATATTAAAAACTTTAATGATTGTTTACTACTTTTCAGTCCTCCCGAACAAGAACGGGTGCACTGCTATCTAAAAAATAATATCAAAAAGGTACTTTATTTCTATTTTAAAAGAGATAAGAAACTTTGGTATATATTTTTTACAATATTATGAAAACAGAAAGAATTCCTCACAAGACCAAAGGTGAATAATGTCCTTTGGAAGATTGGAATGTAAGATGTGAATTTTATTGTCATACACTGACTAATGTTAAAAACTAAAGGGTTGAAAATTGGGGTACCTTGGGGGGGGGCATTACACTTGGATTGGGGGGCATGCACCATATTGCCCTTGGGGGGGGGGGGGGCTGGGCACCCCTGTACCGTACGATGAGATTCGATGATTGTATAAAAAGTTATGTGTGTTTGAAACTTTGATCCTTGAGGTGGTCTTGTGTGCGCTTCTCCATAAAATTGAGTGCATCTAACGGGTGATTATCATAGAACATGATCTCCTGAATTTATAGCATTGTGTGAAATCTCAATGTTATGACAATGGAGTTTGTTAAGATGGTTGAAGCTGAAACTTAGGTGTTTTTTAGATAGAGTGCTTTATATTTGGTCTCAGATTGTAGAGCACAGAATTACGCCCAGGGGGATATTGAATAATCCTTTCAAATGGTAACAAACAGAAGATATTGTTTATCAAATACTAAAATTTATCAAAATTGATTTTTTCTCTGAATTTTACTTATATTTGAAAAATTACTACTCAGTACTCATTAAAGATAGAGAGTTCCATATGATCATTTTGTTCAGGATTTCATAATCTGGAAAAAGCGACAAACCTTTTAATGTCTGATTACTGGATTTAGCGGAAATAGCTTAGAATAAGGCATTAAAATTTCAAGATCCTTACAAACAAGGCCTTGCTGCATTAAATTTGGTGAGGACTATTGATATATTTTTACCTTATGAATGAACTTAGTCCAAACGAAGCTGCAATCTTGATAACTTTTCTCCAATTATCACTACAGTTTTCATCTGTGGAGAACTCGTCAATTCAAATTTCCGTCACTCATAAGTTTGTAGGAACTGTTGGTGTTTGAACTTTATGATTACTTCCAGTGTCAATGGATTTTACTGGAGCGTATATTTAGAGTTACTGTGTGGCTCATCTGAACTGTAGACTTTCCAAAAGCTTGTTGAACTCTGAAAATGGTTCTGTAATGTTTCAGCTCTTGCTTAACTATTGAATATTGAATTTCAGTGTGATATTTAGGGAAGGTAGTGAAGATCTATGTAATTATAAACTAGTAGCTCTGTGAACAGTAGACCTCACGCAGTTATGAACCACAGCCTCCTCTAATACAAGTCCATCAGAGTAAATCCTGTCCTGACATGTCGCGTGTCGGCGAGATATCGGTGTAAAAAGACGCCTAATGGCTGATTGGGATGGCGTATCAATAATGCTAATCATCAGTCGTAAAAAACTATCACCAAAAGCTTATTTCTACAAGACATTCTGTCAACTGGTCAGCCCGAGTTGAAAGCAGTGAATGGTCGAGAGAAAATACTATGTATTTTTGAGTTATTAATAATTTTTATGCAATCGATAATGCACTAGACAGTTGATTGATTATGCATGATTCTATTATCTGATTGAGTAAAACCTATCTCAATGGGGGAATGGAACGGTCAAGGAAGAACAATACAACTGCAATACCCTTTTGCTGGTCAGTAAATTTAATACATTTATGATCCTTGTGCAATGAAGCGTTTGCCCCATCAGGTTGCTTATATTTTAGTGACTTTATTCCTCATTCAAAACTTTACTCAGGGATTTCCATTTCCGTAGTCTGCACAGGTTTATCGACATAATAATTTACAACAATTAGACAGTCTATACTCTTTAGCTCTTGGTGCAACAAAGCTTATCAAGATGCGAAAACTCTAAACGTGAATCTGAATGCGAACAGAAAATACTCCATTAATGATGAACTCATAAGTTTATACATTATATATTTATACATTTTAGTTTATATATCAAACTTATTTACTTGGTGCAACTTGATATTTTTCACGATACATGTATTATGTCGAGTTGAAGGGTATGTTGCGGACCAGAGTGTTGGATTTTGGAGTAGGTTTTGAAAATATTTCTTATATGTTACTAAAACGTTTTGGATGGGAACATGAACAGACCTATCATTGAATATTGACATGGATTGAAAGTTATTGTTTCCCATTCCACCGGCGTTGAAGGTACCTCTCCTTGTAGAATATTCCCAAAGCTTCAAAATTACATCTAGTTGAGGGCTGTAAGTTAATTTTCCACGGTCGGAGCGTCATTGGAAAAAGAGAGAAAAGTACGGTTCGCAGCCAAAACCATGTTTTCCCTCCATATTAGGCCTATGCCAAACCTGACAATACATTAGAAAACCGTGTCTCTCAATAATCCTTGAAGGTATCAATCTCTTCGTTATCATGTGTATAAAAAGAATAGGGTATCCATGAGGAAGAGAATATCTTAAAAATATTTGTCACAAGCAGGTAACCCGTGCTCCGCAAGGGGCTATTTTAAAGCTTTACAAACTGAAAACTTGATGTAATGAAATATTGGGAAATTGAAAATAGGTCTATAACCATCCTCGGTTAATAAAGAATCTTTATGCAAAATTTCAAGTCAATCAGTCCATTAGTTCAGACGTGATGATGCGTCAAAAAATCATTTTCCAAATCAGTTACGTGTATATTTCTATTATTATAGTATAGATAGATGATTTATCAGTATCTTTAATGAGAGTAACTTTTGAACGGTTCGAGAAATCGATGTGCGGCTTTCACCATTGAGTACGATCTGGGAGGACCTGATCCACTGCCACTGGTGCACCGGTGGGGGGGCCGCGGAATTGGAAATATTTGGAACTCAAAATATCAATGTTAAAAATGTCCTATGCTTGAAAACTGTTGCTGGGTGGAACTCCGAATATTTGTCAGACAGCGGAATTGGAAATATTCGGAACTCGAAATATGTTGCAAGGCGGAATTGAGAGTATCTGGTACTCAAATTATTTGTTTGTCAGATGGCGGAATTGGAAATATCTGGAACTCAAAATATCGGGCCAAAGTGGGAGTACTATATAGTAATGTGTTTGTGATTGAGAAATGGTTCAAGTCTGACTTATTTTCTGGAATGATATGGACTAATTAGCCCACTTGGGGTAATTCATAGCTCATTTTGTTTTTTTCACTTAAAAATTTTTATCTCAAGAACGAAATGTTGTATTGATCTGAAATTTGGCATGAATATTTATGCTATAAAGACTCAACTATAAAAAATAAAAAAAAAATTTTTCGTTGAAATTTTTCAAAATGGCGGCCATTTTAAATTTTTGATGGCGAATATCTCGAAAACCGTCCATTTTACAGAAAATTTACAAGAGACAAAAAAGTTAGAAAATTTTTTCACGATTCCAATGATACCTAATTTATTAAGATTGGTCGAAGAATAACAGAGAAAAAGATCAATATTAATTTTTTTTATAATTTCATGAAAACCGTTCTTATTACAGAAATATACAAGAATAACTTTCCTCCAAAGTTTATTTTACATTGAAAAATATTAATTTCACTCAAATCGGTTCACTGATACTAATGCAGCAATTGCTCAAAATGCCGTCCTTCAACTTGATTACACAGTCTGCACCTTTCAATCATGGACCGTCGAACTGCTATAAAAGCATTTTCATCATCTTGAATGGCACCTGCTGCAGCAACCACTCTTGCCACAAGGTCTTCTTCGTTTTCTACTGGCGTGCTGTAAACGAGGTCTTTCATATGGCCCCAGAAAAAAAAATCTAAAGGGTTGAGGTCAGGTGAACGTGCGGGCCACGGTACTGGTCCACCCCGCCCAATCCACCGCTGACGATAGGTCATGTTCAGAAAGTCCGTAACAACATTTCCGAAATGAGCAGGGGTGAAACCAAATATTATATCTGTTTGCAAGAGGCGCATCTTCCAAAAGTTCTGGTAGTATGTCTCTTAAAAAAGTAATGTACGTGGGAGAATTCAGATGATTAGGAAGAATGTATGGTCCAATCACGCGATTACCTAAGATACCCGTCCAAACATTCAGCGAAAATCTATGCTGATAACCACGCACTTTGACCTCATGAGGATTGTCTAAGGCCCAGACGTGACTGTTGCGAGAGATGAAGATTCCTTCTCTTGTAAAGCTGGACTCATCGGTAAATAACACATTTTCTAGAAAATTTGGTTGGATAATGTCTTGCTGAAGAAACCAACCCAATCAGCAAAATCAACTTGAATCGAAATCAAAACAAGCTCTTTTTGTCAAACGTGAGGGCTTGATTCAAGATTTCATTCGCATGCGTTTTGCTCGAAATGAGTTGAATTCAAGAGTCCGTTTATACATCGTTCAAGCCAGTTTCGAGCTCGAAATGCAGGCTCTAATCAGGCTGGTGCTGCGAGCTAAAATCAAGGTCGCGTTGCGAGCTCGATTCAGGCCCGAGATGCACGGTCGAATCAGGATTGAGATGCAGTCTTGACTCAGGCTTGAAACGCATGCTGGATGCAATCCCCCCATTCAAGGCCACCTGGCACACCTTTCACGAAATGCAAGCTCGATTCTATTGTGATTCTAGATCAATCAGAGTCTGATTCAAGCTGTATGTTTGGAGTGAATCAATCCTGATTCAAGGCATACTGCCTTCTTGAAGTGAGCTTGTTTCAGCTTCGAATCATGAATCTGATTCAAGGCCAGTGCAATCCAATATCAATGCTTAATCATAATTCAAATTTCATCCAGAATTTGAAATGAATCTGTAATTCTTATTATTCATGATTCAATTATTCTTCCAAACTAATGCTCCAATCTTACTATTGCCTTAATAATCAATTTCTTTACTCAGTGGACATCCATACATTCTATATATATATATATATATATATATATATGAAATCTATATAATATATAGATTATATAATAGATATATAGACTATATAATATATATATTTTGTATAGATTTCTTCTATATATAGAATGTATGGATGTCCACTGAGTATAGAAATAGAGTATTAAGGCAATAGTAAGATTGGAGCATTAGTTTGGAAGAATAATTGAATCATGAATAATTACAGATTCATTTCAAATTCTGGATGAAATTTGAATTATGATTAAGCATTGATATTGGATTGCACTGGCCATGAATCAGATTATTAATATATATTTTATATTTTCAATATTATTCAAATTGAAATATTCCTTAAAATTCTCCTGTGAATGGCAAATTACTTATTCATTCTCTCCTGTCAGGGCAGTCTATAAACTGTCTCTGTAGCTGTATTAATTGAGTCGAGATCGACCTCTGCTAACCAATAACAGCTTGCAGACTGTCCTGAGAAGGAGCAGTGCATGAGTCACTCACCATTTGATGAATTAATTAAATCAAATCTGCTCCAGTTCAAACAGCCCTCTATGCTTGCAACACCTCAAATGGAATACAGTTCATATACATCTGAGTAACACATCAATATTATTACTTTGAATATATATTAAAATATTAAATATTATATATTAATATCTATATTAGTTTATTTTCTTTAAAGCTTAATTCCAGAGTATATCATTATGAGCGAAAAATGTAAATAAGAAAACATTATTTTCAATAAAATGCAATGATTTTTATTAAATATTACAAAAATTGAACTTTTAATTTATAACTTATTATATATTTTTACTTTGAACTGCTATCGTCCTCGATTTGAGCTTCATGAGGCGTAGTCTCTCTGCTCTTGGTCCTGTAAAATATGAAATGTACAGTTTAGTGGGATAACTTAATAGGTTATTATGAGTAAAATATGAAATTTCTCGGTAATCTATTCTCAGAATGCTGATTATGTAGCTTATCAAATCATACAGAGTGTCCCAAAAATACATACATCAGTACTACCACAACCACGGTATTCTATTCTTCAAGGTATATTCTGAATCCTCCATAGTTTTCATGTAATCCGGCATTTGATTTTTTAAAAATAATCACCATATTTATTTAATGGATGAACATTTTCCTTAGAAATTTAGAATGGTATCATGTCTACATTGAAGTTTTAAATTTAAGTTTACTGTCTGAATCATGGTTCAATGGAAATGTGTATGATGAGTAAAATTCAGAGCTTCCAATTCTCAAGAGAATTATGCCTGATTTTGAAAATTCCTATAATAAATTACTGAGATATAGTTATTTTTGTCTTCTAGCATTGTCTACGTGTCCTCGAAAAAACTTAAGGGCAAGGTACCATATGGTTCTTTTCAAGGTACCATATTTTAATTCTCTTAAAATGTAAACAAATGGGTTCTTTTCAAACTTCAACCCATATAATCATAAGTCAGAATTTATTCAAGAGAAACACAGAATCCTATTGATGCAAAAATTGCCACAAAAAAATTCTAATAAAATAACATTCTCGTATGGTATGAAAATGAAAATATTTTAGCAAAACCTTGATCCCCCGCATCAATGAGCAAGAAGCAGCATAGGTTCAGCCTTACAATAGACCATAAGAATTATTGTTATGCTCTTAATTGTAGAACTAGTTATAGCCTAATAGATAATTTTATGACAAAAAATAGCATTTCAATGCTATAGATAATTTTGATTTAATTTCTTAAATGCTCTTGTCTCAAAATTTCAAATTTTAGAATTATTGGTTCTTGTTCTAAGGTACAGTTTCAATGTTGGATATGTTACAAGAAGTTTGACGAATGAGTGAACTGGCAGAAGTGTTAACCGCGGCTAGAATGCCACCTTTAATCTTAGTGTTGTGATTACCAGAATAGTCCAGTCACTATATATATAGTGCTTGCAATTTAAATTGTAGTTCTGATTTCTTAATATATTGTGCGGATACAGAAGAAAAATCCAGAACCAATTTTTTCATGCAAAATTTCCTTTACTAGATACAGAGTGGCCCAAAAACTCGTATTTTCAGTTATTTGTTCAGTTCTCAGCTATTTCCAACATATCCAGTAATCGGACAGAAGAACTCGCTGTAGCCTTTTTTAAGATTATGAAATTCTGAATAAATGATATTATTCTCAACTCTCCAATGAGTACTGAGTTGAATTTTTCAAGAACGAGTAAAATTTTGAGAAGAAATTAATTTTGATGAATTTCAGTTTTTGATCATCAATATCATCCAATTGTTCCCATTTAAATGAGAAATTCGAATTCTCTCTGGTCGTGATTTTGTGCTCCACAATCTGAGATCAGGTAGAGTGCTCTATCTCATATAGATTTGAATGGTAACAATCGGAAGATATTGATAATCAAAAACTAAAATTCAACAAAGTTGATTTTTTCCTTAAAATTTTACTCATTTTTGAAAAATTGTAACTCAGTACGGTTCTCTTATTAAAGATAAAGAGTTCCGAGTGGTCTCATTTTTTTCAGAATTTCATCATCTGAAAAAGGCGAGAACGAATTTCTCTGTCCGATTAGGTACTGGATTTGTAGGAAATAACTGAAAACTGGATAAATAATCAAAAATACAAGGTTTTTGGGCCACTCTGTATCTTTATAGCACAAGACTACTCTTGAATAATACATAAAAATAGAAATCTAAGAAAAATAGGAATAGTATAATATAGAAATAATATTCTAATATTTTTATTTATAAGAAAAATATTATCATGAAAATATTGGTTGGTTCTGAATTTATTTATCCATTTGTGGATACAATCTCAAATAATATAAATATAATTGGGAAACAATAGCAGGCTTTGCCCAAAACTATTTTATTGCCAAATATTGATAGGTAATGGATAATGTACCAAAATGTTTTTAAGTTTTTACTGCTGAAAGTTCAAGTTTAAATTTCATTGATGTATCAAAAAATATAGTTATTAAAAATCAGAAATAGAATATCAACTGCCAGCAGGCCCCCTTTTTCATGTCTATATTGACTGGACTAATATGGTTGCAACTTTGAGCAAGCTATTGTGAACGCATTACCGTACTGGGAAAAAACATACCTATAGTCTTTTTTCTTTAGGGCTACTCTTGAATAATACATAAAAATAGAAATCTAAGAAAAATAGGAATAGTACCTATAATATAGAAATAATATTCTAATATTTTTATTTATAAGAAAAATATGCTAATTTTAAAATGGGTACTTGAATTTCTGTTTGTTTTTATTCGTACATAGGTACCTACAGGTATGGTTTGAAAAACAAATACGGCACAAATATGGTTTGAAAATACATCTACTACAGTGCAGTGTAAATATGGCCTAAAACGCTAACCTTGCTAACATATAAATTAACATACAATAAAAATAAGTAACATCCATATTTACATAACCAAAAATGTCATATATTCGACTATAAAGGAATACGGTAGCCTACTTACTCAGTATGCATTTCGATATCTCACTCCCATGAAATGGAGTTTTTGTGTTCCCGTTTGATGCACGGCCAGTATATGAGAATTTCATGGCCAGCTCATCAATCATTAATCTTCTCAAGATATTATTGACACATTGGCCAATATTAGCGCTCCCCACTGTCCTCATATGCTTTATCTAAAAAAATCAAAACAATTTTATTAGTACTGTGTAAAATGATCAGTCATAAATGGTTTGCGAAATGAAGGACATTCATTCCGCAAAAACGTTATTTTTGAGTGGAGCTCAGTTCTGTTTAACTTATAGTAAGATTATTCTAGGAAAGAAGCTGAAAGAAATCTACGATGTCTCTCAGATGACGTTCCAAAAATGATGCAGTAAAATGCGCGCGTGGGGGCCCTGCACTCTTAGACTCCCTATGTTCAATACAAATTAACAGAAAATTTCATAACTATACTCACTATAGGGGTTATCTTTCCTATTAGTTGAAGAGATCCAAACATACAGTTACAGTATTTGACAATTCAATGTTATGTCTTCATGTAATCACGATTTCCACGGTTTGAGTTAATTTTAAAGAATAATGGTCATTAAATTTTCTCAGCATTGAACTTTACACAAGTTCTATCCTTTCAAGATACAAGGTTATTATTAAATATTCAGTTATATTCCTTCCAAAACCTTGCGAATTCTAATAAACATTGAAGTTGAAAATATTTTACTAGTTCTGTTGAATATCCAAACAAATTTTGCGTTGGAAATAATCGATTCATGTCATCATAATGTCTCTAAAAGAAAAAAGTTATAAATTTGATAAGAGATCCTTTTCTATTCATTGGAAATTGTATCGGTAGATGCGTTCCTTTTTTGAATTAAAAGTTTAAAATACTCCTCTGAAACACTTTGTATAACAAGGCATGAGCATAATGTACCTAGATTGTAAACCACATCGTCTTTGACTTTGGTGTAGGCTACTTATCGGATAATACACTAAATGGATAAATAACTAATTGAATGAATAAATCAAGACATACCTATATAATATTTTTTCGTTGGGGCTATTCTTAAATAGAAATAAAAAATAAAACTCCAAGTACCCTTTTTTTAAATTGTTTATTTACGAAATGTTTCGACCTTGATACCATTATCATGTAATTGAATAAAATAAAATGAATAAAAAATAACATTGAATAGATACTATTACAAGCTTCTTATTTCTGATCATAGCTAGTACATTCATATGATTTTTCAAACTGTTAATTTTGAATTTATATTTAATAATGATAATAATAATAATATTATTATTATTATTCTAGGAAAGAAGCTGAAAGAAATCTACGATGTCTCTCAGATGACATTCCAAAAATGATGCAGTAAAATGTGCGCGTGGGGGCCCTGCACTCTTAGACTCCCTATGTTCAATACAAATTAACAGAAAATTTCATAACTATACTCACTATAGGGGTTATCTTTCCTATTAGTTGAAGAGATCCAAACATACAGTTACAGTATTTGACAATTCAATGTTATGTCTTCATGTAATCACGATTTCCACGGTTTGAGTTAATTTTAAAGAATAATGGTCATTAAATTTTCTCAGCATTGAACTTTACACAAGTTCTATCCTTTCAAGATACAAGGTTATTATTAAATATTCAGTTATATTCCTTCCAAAACCTTGCGAATTCTAATAAACATTGAAGTTGAAAATATTTTACTAGTTCTGTTGAATATCCAAACAAATTTTGCGTTGGAAATAATCGATTCATGTCATCATAATGTCTCTAAAAGAAAAAAGTTATAAATTTGATAAGAGATCCTTTTCTATTCATTGGAAATTGTATCGGTAGATGCGTTCCTTTTTTGAATTAAAAGTTTAAAATACTCCTCTGAAACACTTTGTATAACAAGGCATGAGCATAATGTACCTAGATTGTAAACCACATCGTCTTTGACTTTGGTGTAGGCTACTTATCGGATAATACACTAAATGGATAAATAACTAATTGAATGAATAAATCAAGACATACCTATATAATATTTTTTCGTTGGGGCTATTCTTAAATAGAAATAAAAAATAAAACTCCAAGTACCCTTTTTTAAATTGTTTATTACGAAATGTTTCGACCTTGATACCATTATCATGTAATTGAATAAAATAAAATGAATAAAAAATAACATTGAATAGATACTATTACAAGCTTCTTATTTCTGATCATAGCTAGTACATTCATATGATTTTTCAAACTGTTAATTTTGAATTTATATTTAATAATGATAATAATAATAATACTGAGGATGATGCCCACATAAGCTCATAGGCTTGTGCGTGGGTAATGAGTGAGAGGGATGATGATGAGAGGTGACTACTTTTTAGTTAGTCAAGACCGTCGGCTTATCGTCTCCTCTGAAAGACCATATCTATGTGATTGTGCTGTGGTCAAAAACTTTTGCCCCCGGTCGAGATTAGAACTCGGGTTCTCTTGATAATTAGACCGGTTCATTATCACTTACTCTAACGAGCCATCCAGTTAAATTTGCATGATTTTATAAAAAAAGGATTATTGATGTCCAATTGAACTGAATTTATTATTTTATCTCTGTTTAATCATGGAAATATAAGTGTAAAACTGGGGCCCTGAAACCTGCACTGAATGTTAAAGACGAATTTCACATTTATGCGCCGGCAAATTAATAAGAGATAAAATAATAAATTTAATTCAATTGGACATCAATAACCCTATTTTTGATAAAATCATGCAAATATAAATTTAAAATTTACAGTCCTAGTCTGGAAAATCATATCAATGTACTAGCATAAGTGATCAGGAATAAGTAGCTTGTGATAGTATTTATTTAATGCTATTTTCTATTCAATTACATGATAATGGCATCATGGCCAAAACATGTCGTAGGTATATAAAAAATTTTAAAAAAGTGTACTTAGATTTTTATTTTTTATTTCTATTCAAGAAATATTTATTATATAAAATATTATATATTGCTGGAGTTACTCACAAACGATTTTCTCCTCCCATTCTGACTGGAAATTGACCATCTCTCTCAATGGAAGTAAAGATTATCTGATGATATTTCCTCATCTATGCAAGCTCTTGTTATTTCACTGCTGTTTGGACTCGCTTCTTCGCTGTAATAGAAACAATAACTGAAATTAGGTCATGATTTTTTAATTAAAGATAGCAATTAAATTAGAAAATTTCTCGTAACTTTGGTACCGTATTACTATTAAAAAAATGAGTTGATTGAAATTAGGGATTCAATATTAAAAGGGAAAAGAAAATGTCAAAAGTTTCCTGATAACATAAAATGAAGCTTGATTGATTGATTACTTTATTTATGTAGATTACAATATATACTGGCTTATAGGCCTACACTAAACTTATACAATAGCTTACAATACAGCAAAGTTTTAGATGAATTTACATAACATAAACTAAGAAAAAAATTATTGAACTGTACAATGGTATGAAAAAAAATCAATTTGGAATAACTACCTATACAAGATAATATTGTAATGCATCTACATAAATTGGCGGAGCTTTGGACATATCAATGTCCATTCTTTGGAAAGAATATTAAAAATATCCTTCCCAGTAACTCTCTACCAAGTGATCAAAGATTATAAAAACAAGGAGTGTCCTATTCAGGAATATTGTATCCCAAATTCAAATCCCAAAAGCAGTGAACAACTAGTGTTCAAAATTTGAATATTTTTCATAAAATGGGATAGACATAGAACATTTTTGAAGAGAAAATAACTGTGGATTCATTCAACTATAGGTATTGTCTTAATAAGCTATCAGACTGAGTAAAAGATCAAAAGCGATTGCATGAAATTTTGATTCATTCTAACTCAACATTAAAAATAGAGTTGATACTATTTCAAATAATTTGTAGATAAATAAGAAGTGGGCAATATTTGTAAATTATTTAAAAATTGAGAAAATTATAAAGAAAGACGACTTCATTTCCAAATCTATTTGAAACTTCTGACAATACTGGATCTGACGACATCAAATAAGAATTTTCAAAACAATTTTGTTTCCAATACAATAAATCAAGTTGGTACCGTAATAAAAAAATATGGTTGTAGTTTTCATTTACCTGCACTGACACTGTAGACTCAGGAGCAGACACAGTAACGAAGAGGAACGAAGACAAAAATGAAGAACACAGGAAACAGGAAAAACAACAGATAGAAACTCAATAATTAAAACAAACCTATACACTACAACTAACTATCTCACTGGATTACTGGAGCGCACTGTGCGATATGTCATCCACTTTAAAGCTTTAAAGTTTAAACCGTAGTGAAAAGTGAACTAACAAACAGAAATTCTCGAATGGAAGAACTCTTGTCTTGTCTCAGAAATTCAAAACCAAACCATCATACCCTCTCCACTTCGTACCTTGGAGTTGGCCGTTGGACACACTATAGCACGTATAGTGGAGAAATATAGTGGTGACTGGAAAATAGAAAGTAGAAAGTAGGTGCATGTGCGTTTGTGTATGTGTGGGACTGTATGTGTGTGTGAGTGAGAGAGAGAGAAAGTGTGAGTGAGTGAGAGAGTGGGTGTGAGAAAGTGTGTGTTAGAGGGAGAGAGAGTGAGTGAGTGAAGGAGACTGCTAGAGGGCGAGTGTTGGATTCCTGTTTTCAGCCCAAAATGTCACTGACAAAAAGCTGTCTTCCCTTTTGTTTGAAAATTGAATAGGGTAGTGCAAATTCCTGACCATGAAACAAAACATTTTTTGTTGCATGTTCTATCCTTCAGCAGAAAACTGGAAACATGCTCCATGGACTGCTATATAGATCGCTGATTGAGAAGCTCTATCAAATATAAGAAGCAGTTAATATTTTAATTGAATTAAAGTTACGTTAATTTCTAGCGTAATTTTGGGAGGATTTGAAAACATTTTCACCAAAACATCCTAGACCTTAGTAGAGCGTATGTCAAATTGTAACATTTTATTAAAAAGTTCTCAAAAAGCTTATTTAACATTTTATCACAACCCCCAAGCAGCAATTAGATTTTTCTTAAATGAAGGGTTCGCCCTTCATTTAAGAAAAATCTAATTGCTGCTTGGGGCTTGTGAGAGGGATTCTCACAAATGGTTGCTTTTTGTGTAATTTGAAACAGATAAGGTTTGCTACCCAGACAGAAAATCTATTTCCAATTTTTTATTTTAATCTTGTTGAAAAATAGTGATCATTAACATGCTTGCATTTCTCAGCTTAGAATCAGATTTCTGACGAATTTCTCTATACCCATAATATACATTTCATATTATGCAATTCACGATTATATTACATTATTATATAATGCATGATTTGAGTTTCATTCTATAATGTGTATAATTTTCCATCGAATATGCACTTTATTGTATAAATACCTTTTAAGGAATTCATCTGTAGTTCAGTATACTCTTGTACTGAACTATTACAACAGTTTTCAATTGAATTTTGTATTTCGTGAAGTGGGGGAATATCAATGCCACAAATCAGGGAATTATTTAACATTTTATCACAACCCCCAAGCAGCAATTAGATTTTTTAGATTAGGGCCAAGCCTGTTGTTCCTTCCCAATCATATTTATATGATTTGTTATTGTATCCACGTATAAATAAATAAATAAATATTCATTGGCGAATTTTCATTTCTAATTAGCTAGTCTACGGTGTAGAATCTTAATTCAGATAGCAACTAGGTCTATTGCTTGGTAGGATTGAATGGAATTATTAATTATCAATTGGGAAAGAGTTCAGCAAGTGACTTCTTCATTTCTTCGTCATATTCTCTGATGTGGTGCGATCTTTTCAATTTTTGAGGGACAAGACGTGCCCCTCAAAAAGGTGGAATGAACATAAAAAATGAAAGGAGAGTTGAACAAAAACATATTTCATATGGACTGAATGGAGGTTTCTTTGGAATCTAGTAACATAGCATAAAATAATATAATATATAATCTGAAACATGATAAGTCTGTACCTATATTTTTCTCTCATGACTCACTTTTACGCCAATTGTCTAATGACTCATCATCCATGTCTAGTCTATTCTTTATTCAAATGTTATTCACACTCTTATTATCTCAGTCACTGAATTCACTCCTTATCCAATGTCTCAGTTTTAAAAGTTTACTTAGTTTTTTTTAAGTTTATCTCCCTTTTCTCCTTCCGATTATCAAGATTTATTGACTGATCCTCTAACCTTCAATTATGATTATTATACAATTTCAGAAGCTTCAATCAATTAATAATCAATGTAATTAGTGATTCCATTCAGGGTTGATTTCGATCATGAACTTCAATAAGAGTTCCAGTTCTATGCCAATCACCAGTTCAAATTTTAATCCACCAAATCCGTAGGCCTATAAGCCTACATGTTGTTTGATTAAGACTCTTGAATAAGCGGTCAACCCTTCAATAAATAGCTCTGATCAGTAATAAAATATAGCTCAACTACTTAGTAATAAGTAAGAGACAATTATTGTCTAGAAAGCCTTATACCGTGAATAAACAGGTTTTCTATGTACTATCATCATAAAAAATTGTATACATAACAATCGATTGAACAATAACATTGATTTCATTCAAAGTCTACCCTTAAAGAAAATCTTGATTTCATATGAAGATGTGTCAAATAAATTATTCTCTTGTATTTTTTCTTCTGTAAAAGGGGACTCAATTAATGAAACATAAGAGTCACTATCTTCAATATAATATTAGGGCATTTCCAGCAGCTGAATAACTTTTATAACTGAATACAATGAAAACATACTGAATCAGACCAATTCAGCATTCAAAAAAGGCGCTGCACTAAACTTTAGTTCAAAATTCCAACACATGAACACTACAGGTTGGTCTCCTCTCCCCTGTATTGGAGGAGATTTTGGAAGGGAATATCCAAAAAGACAATGTAAAATAGGCTACTCGAGGATTGTTTGACACTCGCAATAGAAGCAAAATTCAAGGGAATGCATAGCAAGCCATATTCAAGATCAATTCAAATCGGCTTTAACTGACAAGGGGTTTTCAAGGCAAAGTCAAGACTTGTTTGACCCATGCAATAAAAGCTAAATTCGAACGAATACCTATCGAGCCATATTCATGATCAATTCCTATCAAGTCTGTCGGCTTTAACTGACAAGGGGTATTCAAGGCAAAGTCAAGACTTGTTTGACCCATGCAATAAAAGCAAAATTCGAACAAATACCTATCGAGCCATATTCAAGATCGATTCCAACCAAGTTTGTTAGCCTTGAAAAACAAGGGTATGCTGCTTTCGATTCTAGTATGGAAATTCAAGGGGATTCCGAGTTGAATGTCAAGCAAGATCGTTTCCAGCTGGATTCAACTTCAGCCTTGATTGGCAAGTGAAGGCTGCTTCTAATTCAAGCCTTGAATCAAGCCTTACTGCTGACTGGGCTATGTCGAGTTGAAGGGTATGTTGCGGACCAGAGTGTTGGATTTTGGAGTAGGTTTTGAAAATATTTCTTATATGTTACTAAAACGTTTTGGATGGGAACATGAACAGACCTATCATTGAATATTGACATGGATTGAAAATTATTGTTTCCCATTCCACCGGCGTTGAAGGTACCTCTCCTTGTAGAATATTCCCAAAGCTTCAAAATTACATCTAGTTGAGGGCTGTAAGTTAATTTTCCACGGTCGGAGCGTGGAAAAAGAGAGAAAAGTACGGTTCGCAGCCAAAACCATGTTTTCCCTCCATATTAGGCCTATGCCAAACCTGACAATACATTAGAAAACCGTGTCTCTCAATAATCCTTGAAGGTATCAATCTCTTCGTTATCATGTGTATAAAAAGAATAGGGTATCCATGAGGAAGAGAATATCTTAAAAATATTTGTCACAAGCAGGTAACCCGTGCTCCGCAAGGGGCTATTTTAAAGCTTTACAAACTGAAAACTTGATGTAATGAAATATTGGGAAATTGAAAATAGGTCTATAACCATCCTCGGTTAATAAAGAATCTTTATGCAAAATTTCAAGTCAATCAGTCCATTAGTTCAGACGTGATGATGCGTCAAAAAATCATTTTCCAAATCAGTTACGTGTATATTTCTATTATTATAGTATAGATAGATGATTTATCAGTATCTTTAATGAGAGTAACTTTTGAACGGTTCGAGAAATCGATGTGCGGCTTTCACCATTGAGTACGATCTGGGAGGACCTGATCCACTGCCACTGGTGCACCGGTGGGGGGGCCGCGGAATTGGAAATATTTGGAACTCAAAATATCAATGTTAAAATTGTCCTATGCTTGAAAACTGTTGCTGGGTGGAACTCCGAATATTTGTCAGACAGCGGAATTGGAAATATTCGGAACTCGAAATATGTTGCAAGGCGGAATTGAGAGTATCTGGTACTCAAATTATTTGTTTGTCAGATGGCGGAATTGGAAATATCTGGAACTCAAAATATCGGGCCAAAGTGGGAGTACTATATAGTAATGTGTTTGTGATTGAGAAATGGTTCAAGTCTGACTTATTTTCTGGAATGATATGGACTAATTAGCCCACTTGGGGTAATTCATAGCTCATTATATATTACATTTGAACGAAAATATTGGACTTGAACTTTAAACAGTAAAAACAACTTGGCTGATCTTTTTGGACTTGTTTTTCATTATTAAAATTTGGGAATAAAATACTTTTGGACCTGGTCTGTCATTCTTTTTTAATTATATTCATATGATTTGCGATTGCACCAAAAAATAAATAGAAATAATATAATATTTTCTAATAAAATATAATAGGTACCGGTACATATTTATTTTTTCTAGAAAATTTAATATGTTTTCAATATAATAGCATTACGTTTATAGGTTATGTTATGCATAATAATAATAATGTAAAGTACATTTGTATTTTGCAACAGAAACAGCTTCTTATGGAGTAGGCCTACCTATTCCTATTGTTTTACAGGCTACTATTTTTTCATGTAATGTATTCAAATGTAATTATAATTAGGATTGGGATAATGCAAAAATATACTTTTTGGTTAGTGATATCTATTAAATTGTTACAGAATTTTGTTTCTCAATAATTCTCATTGTGAGGTAAGTTTAATCTGGATGTTAGTTACTAAAGTTGAAAATATTATTTTAAAATAGCAAATTTAATTTTTTTATAATAGGCTAGCAACTTTTATTAATCTCTTTGTTCTATCATTAGAATACTTGAATCATATTAGAAGTATAGGGTAGGCTACTGAATAGGTTAGGTTGAATATATTTAGACCTTATTCCCTATTGTGAGATATTTATGAATTTCATCTTCTTTCTAATACTGTAGTTAAGTTACTGCATCATTTATTCAATAAATTAAGAAAAAGGATTTGCTAACATAAGTGATTATTTAAGTGGCACATGTAAGTTAGGCCTACTGCAGTCAGGCTACTTGTTGGAAAATCCATTTAGAGAAATGATTCGAGATTAAGCTTAGAGTAGTTTAGCCAAATGTGGATTGTTCTATAAAATGAAGTTTTTAAGTGTTTTATAAAAAGTTTTCCACTAACCAAATTATAAACTGAATGAGAATCAACCAGACTCACTGAAGCCCTAGAGTTGATTGGATTGGTTGTTTGAAGATAATTTATATACTCAGACTACCGTAATTTGTAACATCATAGAGAAACAATAGCATAAAAAACACCCCATGGTGTTTTATTTAATGGTATAGTATAGGGCGTTTATGTTTTAAATTTCACTGTTAACTCAAGCCGCTGATATTCCTATGGTATTTTTGCTTCATGGTAACTCAATATAAATATAATAACTCTGGTACTGTGAGGTCCACCTAATGGCAGCATTTGATTAACATTGTTGTTGCTAATCTTGTCTATCATTTGACAAATCAAATAGCTTTGGAAATTGAAATAAGTTTAGCGCTGTTACAGCTACCAAGGTGGGCGCAATAACAAATTACTTAGTAGCTTCTACTGGTGGAGCCAGGTTGGACTGAGTGAACACCAATTGAAACGAATACACTTTTATTAATAATCGGAGGACCAGACCAACAATAAGTTGATCAAATGAATATTACTCAAACAAATAAATCAAGTTCAATACAACAAGGTGGTGTAAAACAAAGTATTTCATACAAATGTGGGAATCTCACATCTAGGTGGGAGCGCAACTTGCTTAGTTCTATACTGTCTTTATGAATTATACTCAACAATAATAAGTCTCAGGTAGATATTGAAGCGGTATCACAGTAATAAAACACTTGAAGCAGATTAATCTTGTAGAGAATCGACATGAATATAACTCAGAGCAGGAAAACGACACGAGATGTAGCAGGAAGCAGGGTCGACTTTGCACTGTGTACTGAGAACAATGACTCGAGAGTGACTCCTTCAAAAGAATGGTTCCTTGGCGAATGATAGTTCAAATAGCTCTGTAGGAACTAGAGGCAGCACTTGTAGCGGTTACTTACCGCAACTGAACTGGTTGGCGGTAGCATACTCCCCCCGAAAACGGACAGTTTTCTATCTGCCTAGGGGTAAGCAGGCAATGATTGGCGGCGATCTCATCACTGGAGGCGAGTGAATCAGCGTGCAGCAAGAGTGGGCAGCGAGCGGTGAAGTAGGGCAGCATGGCAATGGCAGTGCGGTCATCACTCATCATTACAGGCGGCAGGCGGCAATAAAACAGTGCAGGCGGTAGTGGCAAACAAAATAGCTCATGCGATGCGGTGAATCTTGCTAATAGCTCTGATGACGTTTCCAGATGCACATTTGATTGTTGCCACTCGTACAAGTCCATCTATGCCAGGGTGCAGCGCGACAATTCTACCCAGTGGCCAGCTGAGAGGCGAGGTGTTCATTGCCTTGATGACCACCAGATCATTGAGTTGCAGATTTTCCTTTGCAGCTTTCCATTTTGAGCGGTTCAGCAGTGTGCTTGAATATTCCTTAGACCAGCGGCTCCAGAAATGTTGAGTCATCTGATTTAGATGTCTCCAATGGCAGGTGATGAGTATCTCTTAACTCTCAATTGGCTGTGGCGGTGCAGTAAGAGGTCCACCAACCAGGAAATGACCGGGAGTCAGGACTGTGGCGGCTTCAGTAGGCTGTGAGGACAATTCAGTAAGTGGGCTGCTGTTCAAGATGCTTTCTATTCATGTGAAAATTGTGGTGTATTCTTCATAGGTGAGGGGTGCATCACCTATACAGCGGTGTAGCAGATTCTTGGCTGACTTGATGGCGGCCTCCCAGAGGCCTCCATGATGTGGAGCAAAGGGGGGAATAAATTTCCAATTTATTCCATGGTTTGCCAGAAAACAAATCAAATCTGAGGGAAACGATATCATGAGCATTGACACTTCTTGTATCTTTCTAGCAGTAGCTATGAACGTTTTAGCATTATGAGAAAATAAAGTATGGGGCATACCTCTTTGGGCAATGAAGTGTAGGAGAGTGGCCATAAATGTGTTGGTTGACATTGAGGACAGAAACTCCAAGTGTGTAGCTTTAGTAGCAAAACATACAAAAATGCATAGATATCCTTCAGTGGTCTGAGTGCGTTTCAGAAGGGAGGTTTTGCACATGAAAGGGCCGACAAAGTCCAATCCAATCACATTGAAAGGCTTATTGACAGTAACTCGTTCAGCAGGTTAGGGAGCCATCTGTTGCTGTAAGTTCAAGCGGCGGAATCGAATCCATGGATTGTGCAGCGTACTTGACTGCGAGCAGATATAATCCAATACTGTTGACATACCGCAGCTTGTGTAGTTCGAGTCCAGCATGACAGTTTTTGAGATGTTGATGAAAGATGATAAGTTTAGACAGATGCTCATCTTTTGGTAAAAGAAGCGGATTTCTCATATCACTGGAGATTCGTTCATGTTCAAGTCTGCCCAATAGGCGAATCAGTTCATTCTCATCTATATAAGGCTGTAATGATAATAGATGATTGGGACATTTATCATTTTTCAACATAGAAATTTCTTTCTGAAACTTCATTTTTTGTACAACAGATACAAGGAGTTGCCTAGCAATCTCAATTTCATGAGTAGTGACATCAGCTGATATTGGACGATTATCAGTTCCAAACTGTATGACAAGTTTATTGACATAATCACGTTGAGGCCGTTTGATGCAAGTGATGAAACAGAGCACATAATAAAAAATGTGGCAAATCTTCCCAAATTCAGACACATGTTTGATAGCGGTATATAAGCAGTTTTCAAGTGGTTCTTCCTCGACATTGGCAAGTATGTACAGGGGATTGGCTTTTATTTCAGATACTACAGGGGAGACGAGATGACTGGACACAGGAAAGTCTGTGGAAGGACAGCGAAATGCCGAGGCAGCATGCCACCAATCTTGACAAGATACAATTTCAGTAGGAGTTAGGCCTTGAGAAGCAACATCAGCACAATTGTTAGCGAAGGCTACATGATGTCATAAATCAGGCTTTGTCAAGTGAGTGATTTGCTGCACTCTGTTAGCAACAAAAATTTGCAATTTGTAGGTGGGCATGTTGATCCAATCTAATGCGGTCTTGGAGTCAGTGTAGAGTTGTATTTCTTGTAGCTTATACTCGGACAGTGTGGGTAGAATGGTGGACAGTAGTCGAGCAAGTAGTACTCTCATCAACTCCAAGCGAGGAATTGTCATGGTTTTCAATGGAGCAACATGACTCTTAGCGGCGATAAGGTGGCAGCCAATAAAGTGGTCTTCCTTTTCTTCATGAAGATACAGACAAGCGACAAAAACCCTTTTCTGAGGTGTCAGCAAAACCAAGAAGGCGGATAGTAGAGTGGTTGGAAGCAAGCAGGCATGGTATCACAACATTATTCAAGTGGTGAATTTCCTCGTTCAGGGATTTCCAGTGAGTTTGTAATGGGATAGGAACTTCAGTGTCCCACCCTAGTTGTTGAGACCATAGAGTGTGCATGAACAGTTTGAACAACATGATAAGTGGTGTGAGCCAACCCAGTGGATCATAAACTCGAGCAATGAATGACAGAATACTTCTTTTGATAATTTTCCCTTCAAACTTGGAAATGAAATGCGAAAATTGTCAGCTAGTATTTCTCCTCCAACTCCAGTTTGAATGGAAGCGTGATTACATATCTTCCTTCATCATTTCGGTAGGTGGTGGCTTTATACAATCTTTTACATAGTTCATCAGCGGGTGAAAAAATTTTCACATCTGAGCAGACGTCTTCAGTTTCCCAGAATTTGTTCATAACAGTAGAGAGCAGTTCTTCTTGTGCAAACATGGTGCATATCAATTGCATTTCTTTGAGTGGGGCAGGAGAATCTTCAACATCTAGTCTTCCACTTAACACATAACCAAATATGGTGGAAAATGCGGTAGGATTTCCAGGTATAATACAACGTCCTGATGTCACAAAAACATTGGGATATATGTCAGCTCCAATTAACATATCTATTCTGGCAGGCTGGTCAAAAGTGGAGTCAGCAAGGTCCAAATGAGAGAGGGAATTTTTCAGCTCACTGTCGATAGGAAATGCGGGCAAATCTCCAGCTATTTGTTCCAATACTAGAGGGTCAGTTTCAAGGGCAGTTTTGAATTGTGGTCTAGACAGTAGTGTCAGGTGAGCGGTGCCTTTTATAGCGGTTCCTTGCTCAGAGATGCCATTGAGCCGAATTTGTGCGGGTGTAACTTTCAATCCAAGTTGCTCGGCAGCTTTTGCAGTGATGATGGATCTCATGGAGCCACAATCTAGAATGGCGCACAGGAAATGTTGTTGATTGTACTGGTTAATGACAGCAACTATAGCTGTGCCTAACAGAGCAGAGGCATGAATGGCCTTAACTTGAGCACATTCACCGAAGACATCAGCAGAGGACACATGAGTCATAACGGTGCTGGTGGAGACTGGCGGCGGCCTGACAGGTTCAGCAATAATATTGGCCATGGGCGGTGATGCAGCAGGTGGAAAGTAGTTAGTAGATATCGCCGAAGAGAGAGCAGCCAAGGGCGGTGTAACAACAGAAGAGGCATGATTGTAATTACTTACAGCATTGGTTGAGTGCACATTGCCAGGAGCAGGGGCAGACAGCAAACCATAAGCGACCGGCGGCTTTTGCATAGCAGCTCTTGTGGGCGGTTGACAGTGACAGCTTGAGAATACTGGACAACCTGATGGTGGCATCAATGAGGCAGGTGGTGACATCGATGAAGCAGTGCAGTTGTAATCAGAGCAGGCGTTTCATTTCTCGGTGGCTGATAATGAATGAGGATTATTAACATTATTACAGAGCAGCGTGTGATGATGCATAGATCTACAATTTTTGCAACCGATGGTTGAATTGAAATTAGCTTTTAGATGCGATCCCAAACACACAAAACATCTTTTGTTTTGTCTCACAATTAGTAGACGCTTAGCAACTGTTTCTCGCTTGAACTGGTCACATTTATACAGTTGATGATTGGCCTTGCATATCACACAATTGCTACCGGTACCACTGATGTGGGTATGACTCTGGAAATTGCCAGGTTGACTCTTCATAGCATATCTGGAACAAGCGGGTTCTGATTTCACAGCAGAAGGTTGCACATACTGAATACTGGCATTGATAATCTGCTCCTCATTGCTAGTGAGGTTAGTTACCTCCAGACATTTTTCTTGATTGGCAACAAAACTCATTAATCCATCAAATGTAGGTAATTGATCATTAGGAATGAAAGCTTCAAACTCAGCTTGAATATTCAGTGGTAATTTTGGTAGACAGAGCATTGTAATCAGAAAATCAGCTTGATCAATCTTCATATTAAATAAGGATCTTTTGGCTGATCCTAGCTCAATTGAAAATTCCTTCAATGTCTTGGTAAGCAATGTGGATGGCTTGAATGAATTAATTTTATTATACAAGCAGTAGGCCTAATACCTAGCATTGTTGTTATGGTTATGCAAGCTATTTTAGGCAGCTTGATAGCAATTTTCAGTGTTGGCTAGATTTTGAACAAGCATAAGTGCATCCCCAGTTAGGTAGGATGTCAACAAATGATATTTCGCCTCATCTTTCGCCACTCTTGGCTTGAATGCACTACTGCATCAAAAACATTCTTAAAAGAATTCCACTCATTGGGTTCTCCAGCAAACCTGGGAATTTGCAATTGAGGCTTGACAAATGCATTGATAGCAGAAAAACTTGAAGCGTTCTTGGCTTCTACTTATCTAATTTGGTCAAATATTTCTTGAAACTGTGCGGTCAACTCAGTGAATTCTAAAACTTGTGCTGGTATCAAATTGTTTTGGTCAATTTGTTCAAATTCGTCAATCAGTTTGTCAAACTTTTTATCTAAACCGAAGTAATATTCACTGCAACTCATGGGAATATTATCCTGATATTTCTCAGAAAGTGATAAAATGGATTGATTCAATTGTTTCAGTCCATTGAGCGGTGTAGAGATTTCCATGTTGATAAAATATGTAGATACTTGCAGTCACACTTCAAAAAAAATCTGGTGTGGTACACTCACACAACTTTCCTTGCTCATTGAACTATAAGCCTCATTATCAAACGAGAATAATTTAGGGGAATAACATAATGACGATTGACGGCAACATATTTGCAACTACGATCAGACTACTGTATAATTATGTGTATAAACAATTGTTTTCAGAGTACTTTTTCCTTTATGTAAATTGTGAAATTCGATGATTTTTTTTGAAATTCGTCAAAACAGCTGTTCTACAGATGAAATATCTTGACTATGACTGTGTTCTTTTTATAAACTGCTCTACCTACCCACGGTATATGGAAGAAGAAAAAGTAAAAACCATGTACCAACCTACCTCATGCACGAGAAGGAGGTTACAAAGTCCATTTCTCAAGGATTGGGTGGACCCCTCATTAGTACCCCAGGAAAAAGACTCATGTCAGTTGATAGAGCTAATAAATAACTATACAGGGTATGGATTTCAAAAAATTCGTTAGAGCCGTTTTTGAGAAAATCGTAAAAAAATGGTTTTTTAGTAACTGTCATTTTTTTTTCAAGAATATTAAGGAGCTCCTGCAATTTTCTCATAAATAAGACTCATGTCAGTTGATAGGGCTTATAAATAGCTATCCATGGTATAAATTTGAAAAAAATCGTTGGAGCTGTTTTCGATAAAACCGTGAAAAACATGGCTTTTTAGTCATTATCCGCCATTTTTCTCAAGAATATTACGGAGCTTCTGAAATTTATCATGGTATAAATTTGAAGAAAATCGTTGGAGCCGTTTTCGAGAAAAACGTGAAAAACATGGTTTTTTAGTAATTATCCGCCATTTTTTCCGCCATCTTGAATTGAATTTTATTGAATTTCTTATTGTCGGGTCCTCAGGGTATAAGGACCTTAAGTTTAAAATTTCAAGTCAATCGGTTAATTAGGAATGGAGTTATCGTGTTCACAGACATACACACATACACACACACACACAGACCAATACCCAAAAATCATGTTTTTGGACTCAGGGGACCTTGAAACGTATAGAAAACTTGAAATTGGGGTACCTTAATTTTTTTTGGAAAGCAATACTTTCCTTACCTATGGTAGTAGGGCAAGGAAAGTAATAGGTTATGTTGATGTACTGACAATTGATGATGTCAATAGCTAGTTCATTCGATAGTCACAATTGATACTCTGATGTCGATAACAAGTTCATTCAATAGTTACAATCAATACTCCATGAATAATCAATAGTCGATATTCATTGTGCAAATCGATATCTAATCTCAAACTTTTTCAACTTGATGTATAATTTTTTATACTCACAGTCTTTTTATACTAACTTATCCATAGGTCTCTTGGTTCACTTTTATCTGGCTCGGGGATGGACCAGGGTTTTTGTTACGGCCACCAATAGGGTTTTTAGGTGGGCACAATAACAAATTACTTAGTAGCTTCTACTGGTGGAGCCAGGTTGGACTGAGTGAACACCAATTGAAACGAATACACTTTTAAATACAATTAATAATCGGAGGACCAGACCAACAATAAGTTGATCAAATGAATTACTCAAACAAATAAATCAAGTTCAATACAACAAGGTGGTGTAAACAAAGTATTTCATACAAATGCGGGAATCTCACATCTAGGCGGGAGCACAACTTGCTTAGTTCTATACTGTCTTTATGAATCATACTCAACAATAATAAGTCTCAGGTTGATATTGAAGCGGTATCACAGTAATAAAACACTTGAAGCGGATTAATCTTGTAGAGAATTGACATGAATGCTACTCGGAGCGGGAAAACGACACAAGACGTAGCAGGAAGCAGGGTCACAAAGTAGGAGGAATTCTTTGTGGCAGGGTCGACTTTGCACTGTGAACTGAGAACGATGACTCGAGAGCGACTCCTTCAAGAGAACGGTTCCTCGGCGAACGATAGTTCAAATAGCTCTGTAGGAACTAGAGGCAGCGCTCGTAGCGGTTACTTACCGCAACTGGTTGGCGGTAACAAGCGCTATCCTTATGTTGCTTCATATGATTGTTTTTTTTACAATGTGAAAATATAATTAATTAGACCTTACAAAGAGTTTTAATTTAAATCATGAAAATTTATGAATTACTAATTGAACAATATATTTTCTTGATGAATAAAATATTATTCATTATTATTAAATAGAATGAACATTTAATACCTTTACACCTTCTTCTTCATCTCCCTAGTGGAAGTGATCAATAGAGATCAATAAAAAAAAATATTGATATCAATAGGTATTTGGGCCAATACACATCAATAGGTATCCATGGATTGTATTGATGTGTATTGGCCCAAATATCTATTGATATCAATACAAATCAATACATATCCATGGATATCAATACATAACCAGCTGTATTGATATCAATACAGATCAATAGCCATCTATTAGCAGCCTGTCCCCTTTATAGAAAAAATCCTCTTTTAAATCTAGGAGAGCAGCTTAGGATGAAGATAACATTTGCAAGGATTATAATATTCTAAACCAGCTGCGACTAGCATCAGACAAGGGAGTATACCTGTTTAATTACCTATAATCAATATAAGTAAATTGGATTCAGTGAATAGATGTCTATTGACATATTGATGAAAAATTAAGGAATGTAAATAGATAAGACAAATAATGTGAAAAGTTGTTTATTAAAATAACCCTTATGCATGTCATTTATCTATGAAGAAAGGTCCTTATTTTGGTGCTCCAGATTACTTTATTCTCTACCTGTCTAAAGTAGCAATTTTTTGAGCTACATACCGGTTTATGTTACTGCACCTCAATTCAATCTCAATTTTTGAAGCATTCAGATTTTCCTCCAGGATCCGGTGTTTGAACATTATTATAGAATAAATAACAGTTCAAAGTATACGATCTTGAAAAATTAGAAAATAAGGATTTTATTTCTTGAATTAATCTGCTAGCAAATTTATTTAATAACCTAAAAATGTATTTGAATATGCATGACTCTCCCTCGCATGGAAGGAAAGTCCAAGATAACACAAGAGCGTTTTTTTCACGTAAAAATTATGTCCTCACAGTTTTACGTCATATTCTGGTGGAAAAGTCGAGAAAACACCATTTTTTCACGCGAAAAAAGGTGGAAATGTTCCAACTTTTCACGTGAAAAGTAGGCTAAGTGAAATTGAAACTTGGAAATAACGTTTTTTTTTTGTTTTTACATTTTCACGTTATACTGAACATGTAAAAACTCTCAGAAAAGAACATGAATGAAACGTTTTTTCTACATTTCTTGCCCCACATTTGGTCATTTCTTTCGCATGAAAATTTCCAAAAATTCACATGAAAATAACGTTTTTAAAAATACATTTTCACAATATTTTATTGTGAAAAGAGAGAAGGATTACCTTTATAATTCTAAATAAATAACCTTTTCAGTTCTTTATTTTTACATTAAAAAACTATAAATCTTATAAAACTTTTGAATAACCACAATATAATGTAAAGTAAATTCTCTACCCCAACTGTACAATAATTTTACACAAAACTGAATAAAAATTAAATTGAACCATCAAGTCCTATTCAGACAAATGGATTTTTCCTAGTAGGTGATATATGCAATCTAACAGCTGGACACTATAATTACAAAAAGAAAGCTCATTTTGATTTGTAATCATTCAACAACTGACAAATTTCAAATATTTTTCATGTAAGCTTATTTTTTCAGCTGTTGGACTTTGTATCAACCATTTGCTTGTATTAGCTTTGAATCACCCATTGGGAAAAAACATAAATGTCTGGATGGCCAATAAGGAGATTTTTGCTTTAATAAAATGAAGAAACAACAATAATTTATATTAAAATTATATTTATTTTCAAAACATCACAGTCTTCAACCCTTCAATAAGTTGGAGACTGTTGTAGATATAATACTGTAACTTTCAGGATGAGTTATTGGTCGAATAGCCTACTCCACCTTTTGACATACAACTCAATTTCAACCTCTCATAAGGGGGTTGTAACTCAAAGATTTTGAATGTAAATACCCATTGTGTGATACATCATCTTGAAAGCCTTCTCAAAACGAG
This sequence comes from Nilaparvata lugens, assembly GCF_014356525.2. Classification (NCBI taxonomy): domain Eukaryota; kingdom Metazoa; phylum Arthropoda; class Insecta; order Hemiptera; family Delphacidae; genus Nilaparvata; species Nilaparvata lugens. The sequence continues at coordinate 42,408,063 of NC_052505.1, read as the reverse complement.
AAAGATGACATCAATAAAAATCGTCTATGATACTTTTATCCAAAATGGCGGCTGATTGAAGTTTTAGTTTTTAAAGAAATAATTGATGAAGTTCAATCAGCCGCCATTTTGGATAAAAGTATCATAGAAGATTTTTATTGATGTATTCTTTCTAGTTTTAAAAAGGCATTTATAATGATGTATCACACAATGGGTGTTTACATTAAAAATATTCGAATTACAACCCCTCACTTATTTACAAACTGTAACTTCAATCAGCCACCGTTCTGGATTCAAGTTTCATAGTACATTTTAATTGATGTTATCTTTCTTGTTTTAAAAAGCCCTTTGAAATAATGTACCACACAATGGGCGTTTACATTAAAAATACTCGAGTTACAACTCTTAAGTCACCATATTATATATTCTGAACCTAGTCAACCCCTTATGAAGGGGTTGAAATTCAGTTGTATGTCAAAAGTTAGAGTATTTGACCAGTAACATATCCTGAAAGTTACAGTATTATATCTACAACAGTCTCTAATTTATTGAAAGGTTCCCATACATATGACTCACTCTGTATAATTACTAACTATTAATGATTAGCACAAGCCTAGAGCTCATGTGGGCAACACCCATAGAAAAAAAAATTTGACTTTATATTCTGTTTTAAAATAATCAAAATTGATACTTACTTAGATTTCTCTTTGCTGGTAAACCAAATTTTTGAAGACTTCAGACAGTCTTTACTGCTTCCATGTCCTTTTCATTTTTGTTGGAAAATTTTATCACCACAGCTCCTATCAGAAATGGAACAAAAGTTTATTTGTGATTAAACATATTCCAAACAATATTTCTTGACTGGAAAATTGAAAAAACACACATGTTGCAAACACACAGTCTCACTCTCTCATTATATAAAATAAATATTGCTTAAATGAGAGGACTACAACTAGTTTTTCTAAATTGGAATAAGAAATAGAGCTAATAATATAAATAAGTGAATCACTTGCTTGTTGAAAAAGTCTAAAAGAAGCCTTCGGCACCAGCAAACAACTGAATAAATTCTAATAGAAAGCAATTAAATGATATCTACTGGGCTACTTCAATTCAAATAAACTATTCAAAATTATTCGAAGTATAATATAAAGATATCTTATAATAATGTTCACTATTCCATTAAAATTTATCTAGCCATTAGTCATCTTATCTATCTATCCACAGTCATATATTGCTATTAAGTTCATTATATTAAGATGAGTGTAGATTAGGCTAATAGCCTACCTATGTGGTGACATGACTTCTTTGAAGCACCCAACATTTTTAAGAGGAAAATCCGATCAATGTAAAACATGCTCGAGTGATACAAGTTCTAAATGTTTTTTCTTTTGACAGCTGCAATATACCAAGGCCATGTGCCGTTCTATTGCACGAAAATGCCTAAGCATACTTACTAGTCACTTGGCGCCATGTGGTGGAACGGGTTGGCTACAGTAGCGGCTCGTGATCTTTTAACTTGGGGGTTCAACCTCATGATCTATTGGGGAGAAAGGTCAAGAGGATAATTATAGAGTATTGAGCATAATCAAGTTTAAGGTAATCAATAATAATTTCAAGGAATTACCCCCCAAAGATTAAGCATATTTTCTACAAATATAGATTTTTTGTCCTGTTCATATTTTTCTTGTTTAATTTTTACTTTGGGAGTTAATCTAGCAATCCTATCCTCAATATAAATTATGTTTGTCTTTAACAAATACTGAACCTTATTCATATTTCTTCATCAAAATGCTGTTACGGTACCTAACACAATAAATTATATTCACACTCTCACTAAAACAAAATGGACATACTAGAAATACTAACGAATACACGTAACACACTAGAAATTACCAGTCCATATTCTTCAACACTCAAAACAAATTTATAAAACAAAAAATGCAGTGAAATCTATCACAACTTTAAACAGTATATACCCGAAATCGTACCGTATAACCTCAAAACTGTCATGCTAAATGCTTTCTACTTCTTGTTTACCGCTTTTTTACTGTTTACTGCCTCCAAATTTGAATTTATTGGTTATAATCGAGATTGCACTGCTACTGAATACGTATCACGAATACTCACGATTCCTTCCGTGGTTTACCAAATGCTTCACTTGCCTCGGCTAGGTTCGGCTACTCTCGGATGAACTCGTGGAAACGTGGTTCAAACAGGATTGTGAACCAAATCCGTGCTAGCAAACCGATTCCCCTCCTCTGTTCCACTACCTCACCCAGCCATGTTTTGGGTTCACATCGGGGAATGAACACTGCTTTTAACCACCACCCGTTCCGTCATGCCATTCGGTGCTGTTTCAAGCAAGCCACTCTGGCACTGGCCGCAAAAAATCGACGTTAAGTTTACGTAGATAAACATTTTGTGATCTAATTTCATGAGTATAGAATAAAAATATAATTATATGAGTAGAATTCATCATTCTATAGGAGTTGGTTCAATTCTGGGTGTTCAATGAACCATTGAACACATAGGACGAGCCGCCACTGGTTGGCTATAAGGGGTGATGTGGAGGCCAACTATTATTATTATTATTATTATTACATCAATAAAAACAAAATCACTTGACTCACGCTAAACTGGATCTTTCACAAAAATCACAAAACAACAGACACCAAAAAACCATTGCAATCCAAATGTTGCATTGCCAAAGCCATTCCTGCTATTGACCAACAACTGCCTTTACATCATCAATAAACCCACTATCGATAAACCTACTATGAAAATATTGATATTTGATTATTTATAATTATATATTTTCAAAATTGTTTGGGAATGCATTATTCAAATTACATATTTTAAATAAGTAAAAGTGGAATACTGTCCTAATTTCTACATTGTTTAATGCAATAAACCCAGTTCGCCCCATAAAAAAGTTAGAATTTTTTTGTTTGATATATCAATTGTTGAAACTTTGATACATTCATCTCATAGTATTAATATATTGGTATTTTAATTTGATACCATAGTAGGCCTATGGATGGTGGGAATTTCAAAATTAATGATATTGACAATCTTATTAAAAAATTTGATATTTCAGTTGCAGGTTAATGATTTTTATGGGGGGACATTTGTGCTTGACACTGAAATAATGTTGGAATCGATAAATAGTAGAAGTAGTTATTATTGGAATATTTAAAGTGAGACTTTTTTGGAAAATTCAAAAAATTTTCCAGAAACGTGGTGTAGCCTACTACCATATTAATGACTTTTCATGATGATTTTTAATTATTTAAAAACATTGTTGACATTCTGAGCCTCCAGGCTAAACTTGGGGTCGCTGAGAACGAATCTGCAATCAGAATTTCTCTATCACAGAAAATAACGAAAAAACCCAGATGTTGATCTTCCGGCAACCGTTAACAGTCATCCTGCAATGCGGCCGAAACACTTCCAAGCCAGACACCCATCTCAAATGACAACAACGCCAAGCTGTGAGAAACCATCCTGCACAGTGTAAAGTTGTGCTCCTTGGAGGGGTTATCTCTTATGATAGAGCCCCATGTTGTGAAGCCATTGTGTAAAGTGGTAAATTGCAAATCCTTCACAGATGATACGATGTTCTTGATATTTATAAGAGCAGTTGCTAAGTTCCCTCTTTTGCGAATAAATTCACAAAAAATTAAGGCCGTCCGGCTCGCAAAATTGCTGGGTTCAAACCTCAGCTCTAGCTCAGGGGTAAAAACATGAATTTTCTTAATATAATTAGTCACCATAGGGTTCAATGACCGGTGATTATTAATTCTTACCGCTGCTTCTTTGAAGTTCTTGAAGAATACCAAAGAGGAAATCAAAAGAATATTTGATGACTGATTATCAGTAACCATGTACACAATAAAGAATAATAAAGACCAACTATAGTTTTTCTAGTTGATCCTTAAAACGCTTGTCATGAGTACAGGTATTCACCAATTTACTCTTCTAAAATTCCTTAGAACTTACAACGCCAGTTCTTGAAGCTCTCTGGATCCTTATGTGATATTACTGGAACCTTATTAATATAATTTTCAATATACTTGTTCTGGCAGACTAAAATGCATCAAAGGATGATAAATACCGAGTGCTCTTAATAAGATCAATATTAATTGATTCAATAATTTTATGTGATGCTGAATATTTTATTGGTATCAAAACAGCTCAAACTGTATATCACGAGATGAGTTAGGATATAGTAAAAAATTCTATGATTTTGTATGCTGACATAAAACACAAAATATATTCCCATCAAACAATATATATAAAATATTCGATATCTATAAATTTTTCAATATATATAAAATTTCCTTATATCTATAATTTTCTTTAAATAAATTCTTTTCTAAAATCTGAACAATTATCACAGGGTTTAATAGCTTTCACAATAGTGAGTTTCAAATTCATAAACACATTATATTTAATACTGATGCTTGGACTTCCAGTCAATTCAGAATTCTACAAATAAAAACCTGTTTGGTCTATAGATTTGATATGATATACTTTGCTCAATTAGCAAAAATAATAATTAACAAATTAATATTCAAACATGAGATCTCAGGGATTTATATGAGTTCGGGCCGTGCATGGAAGTAAGCTTCCTACATATATCAAATAAATTTATAAAATGTTCTTATGAACTATGTGATATCACTCAACACGTTGTGACTTTTTCTTTAATTTGAGTTGATTTGAATAGCACTTTTTGATTAATTCCCCCACTGTACGTAGAAAGGCCTTAAAAAGAGCTCGTTTGACTTATCACTCACATTCATGAAGTTCTTGACGGTCTCGTGGATTGAATTAATTATTTCCAATAATTAATTAGGCCGGTCTCTTTCGTCACTGCTGGGCTAACGCATGGTCCAGATTTCTCTTAGATTTCTTTCTAAATTAAAGATATATTTATGGGGAATAATTACAATTACGAACTCTTCAACAACACTGAGTTCACAGATAATTTAACATTTAATACAAATATTTCACATTTAAAAAAGGGTTGGCCTGGTAATTTTTGAAATTTAAAGGAAGAAAGAACCCTAAACTCTATGTTCATCCTCTCAGGTCAAGATCTTAAGCCAGAAGAAGGTGGTTTTCAGAAAAATTTTATCTCTTCCTTGAACAATTTGTAAGCTTCTTTCTGATTGGCCTTCAATTTAGTAAATTCAATACAATTGGTCGCTTCAGAATCAGGGCTTCTTCAACTTTATAATAGAGAAAAAAGAAAAATCAAATAAAAAGTTTTTCTGTAAATATATGGAGTGATTATCTTAAATTATATTCATAAATAAATCGCGATATACGATGTTAATAAACAATATACATTTAGTTTTTTATATGAGTTTTGTATACTCTGGATTTTCGTGCTTTTTAGATTATAATAAATATTTATACAGCAATAATAGTTGTCCGTATTTCTATACATCAACCTTCCTTAGTATATATAATACATCTTTTGTGAGTAAATTTTTATAATTCAACCTATATTGGTTGATCGACAATCAGCTGATTTGCTAAGTATTGATTCAAATAACTATCGATTTATTCTAGATCGATTGATTCATTTAAAAGTGTAAACAAATAATTCTAACCTCAATGTACATACAAACTTTTATTTTTTATAATCCGCCAATAATAAGTAAGCTGCTTTATAATTTTTAATTCTGCCAATGGATTCCTTAGTTGTTGAATCACAGTTATGCATGTTTTTCCTTATCATTTTAGATAATACAATTACTCTTTATCGCTAACAATATTCGATTCAAGTGGATTGATCCTTTGACTAGGTCTAACTTCCTTTTCCATTTTATAATTCTATTAGAATTCACTGGTTCATTTCAAAATATTTGATGGTACTAAAATACCACGTGACACAATACGCCCTCTGATTTCTGATATAAAACGATAATTCGAGAATATAATGTAATTTTATGATCCTGTTGGTTTTGGATCAGAAATCACACATGTTACAAAGCCTGTTAATAAATCTACTGAGAATCCTGTCTCCTAACAATTCAACAACACATATAATAATGAATAAATTCAATTCAAATACATACGCCTTACATTGGCCAATCTCCTACCACATACAATACATAAGTATAAATTATCTCCTCCTCCATACACATCATAAATATTTTTTTTCCAATCCCCACTCCACCCTCAGGCTGGAAGCACATTTGAACGTTAGTGCAAAATCATTGCCAACCTAACAATGCTATAGTTCTCCGACTTGCAAAATATAAAATTTCTTCTCCCTCGACATAGAACAGTGGCTTGTACATTTTGATTTCTCTCTCTTAATTAATTTGGGCTTTACGTTTACACAATGAATATTTTTAATGGCTAATCTTTGGTAAATTTTATTAACAAGAACTTCTTATTCATTTGATACATGAAACTTTGGCTTAATATTCTTTGGTGGTAACTAGGCGGTTTTATCATTTGGCAGATAATTTTATTTATTTTCTCCCTTGGATTTACACATTAATAATAATAATATAATACTTTTTACAATATGTTTATATTTAATTCGCATTTATATGACACTCGAACCTTTTTTGGGGTATCAACTTAGGCGATTTATCAGGCATTGGCTACTTTGGTTCTTGCGGTGAACAGGCGATTTTTGTTGGCTTCTGTTTATCAACCGTCGCCATTTTGATGCTCCTTCATCGATATACGGTAAGCTGGTTTTTGAATTGGAAGTTATTTATTCTATTGCTTTATTAGTGAGGATGGTATTAAAGGTGGTTTCTAAATTTTCTATTTCTTTATTTTCAGGTGTTGCTGGTCGAGGTGGATACTCGTCTGCTAATTAAGTGTATTGTTCGGCGTTCGTCTGGTACGAACATCACCAGTGATGTTCCATCAAAATATTATTATTTACTTCCTTATCGCTTAGTGTCTCGATAATATGGTCTGAGATTAGAAATATTGAGCTTTGATTCTGTGAATTGTTCGTCGGTTCTGACGACCGGTTCTCCATCAACACTCTTATCTTGGATAACTTAGAGTATTTGCTTTGTCTATCATGAACTGTTTTGAGTTTCAAATTAGTTTTGAAAATTTTTGAATTGATTCTCTCAACATATATCACGCCCTCATTCATCAGTACTTTAACAATATTTTCTTTAATTGCTATCACAGCCATAATAATCATTATCACTAAGTAAATCAATGTATTTATTGTATTTCTCCCCACATAACCTTTCCATAAACAACAATCGTATAATTCCATTTTCGATAAACAATGTACTATTCCTTTCGATTTTAGTTCACACGTTTTACCATCCATTATTATATTTGCAACATAATTTTTAATTGACATCATTTTCATACCAATAATCATAACAAAATAAATCAGCATACTTGTTAAGCTTGTAACATAACCTCTTGGTGAACAATAAACAGATGTTCTTTCCTCCAATGAACAATTCATCCCTTCCTTCAATTTTAATGCACACAATTCATCTTTCCATAATTCCATATAATAATTCCTTCCTTTATCATTTTCTAGGCCTGTATCCATTATTAAATTTTCATTGTTTTTAAGCATATTCCTTTCCTTTATTCCGTAGTTGCAATCACGACGGTAAGCTGCTTGCTTGAACCACGTGTGCTTCGGGTGCATGTTCGTCCAATTATTCATCTCATCCTGGTGCCGGTATTCCTCTCTGTATGCTGCCTTCTTTCCCTGGTTGCTTGGTTTCTTAATGTCCTTTTTGCAGTGCTTGAATTTGGCATGCGGATGGTAACCTCTCTTCTGTGGCCTTCCCTGTTGTTTTCTCCGGTGGGCCTTCCGGTGTTGGACTCTAGGCTTCACTCCGACGTCGTCCTGCCGGTCACACTTTCGGCTTGCCTTGGTGGTGGTTTGCCCCTTGAACCTAGTGTGCCGCGGGTAGATCCAATGGTGCTTGGGTGGTGGCTGCTCGAATCGGGTAGGTTGTGAGGGTGTTGCATGCTTGTATACAGGTTCGGTGCATGGAGGCGGTATATCATTTTCTGATGTTATTATTGGCAACTCTTTAATTATTTCTGTGTTAATGCTGCATGTTATTTTCGGTGGTGGGCTGGTTATTGGTGGTAGATCCTCGGGGGGAAATAGTAGGCTTAATATGGGTTGCTTTTTGCAGGTTGAGTTTGATGCATGTTTGGCTTCTTTATTTGGTGGCGGGCTGGTGCGGTGGTGGATTTGTTCTGGTGGTTGATTTACTGTAGGTTGTTGTTGGTCTGTTTTTATTGTGTATGCCACTGTATATGATGTATCTGCTCTGTTATTATTTTGATTATTTTCGTCCTGTTTTGTGAAATTTACTTCTTGTTTATTGTTTCTATTCAAGCGATCTCTGTTATCATAATATGCTCCTTTATCCGGTTGTTTATTATTTTAATATGGGGGTCTATTTCTGGAATTATTTTCAAATGATTGACCCCTGTTAATGTTTCCGTTGTGTTTTGGATATCGAGTGTTTGCTCCGGCATTTTACATTTGATTATCACCATTATAGGTTCTCTGTAGGCTATTGCTATTATGCTGAAGAGAAGGATTGTAATCTCCTGCACAATCATCTATCTGACCTGATTCAGAAGTAACAGATTGGATACAATGTAAATGTTCTATCAGTTCTTCACAACTGGAAATCGAAGATACTGCCAGTGTCATATGAACATTGAAAGGAAGCTTTTTTGATAATATGTGGACCAGTGATGAATCAGCTAGAGATTTGTCTAACTGATAGTTTCTATTCATTATGTTAGTCACAAACTCAGTATAGGATTGTCTGCCTCTATTATCATATGTGCATGATATAATTTCTGATAGTGGGTCATCCGTTTATGCCTGTTCCAATATTGTTGCAGGAACTGGGAGAAGAAATCATCCAGGCTCTGAAAATCTCGCACTCTGCTCTGGAAAAACATCAGCGGCTCACCGAGTAATAAACTGGACAATTGGAAACGCCACATTAACCAAGAGGTGGGCATCAGTTCTTGAACGCCTTTTATTTGATCCACAAATGGTTTGGGTTGCATGTGACGGTAGGAATTATCGAATTTTCTAATACCTTTTCCTTGACAGTTCCCATGATAGTGGTGCCTAGCTCCTTACCTAATACATCCACCTGTTTTCCTACTTCCCTGGGTACCTCATCCAACCGCTCATTCACTTGGCATGTGATATCATCTATGCGGGTTTCTAACGTTTTTATGACTGCAGATTGCGTATCTATCTTGATGTCTATCATGTTTTTCATTTCCTCCTTGAATTCAGAGAATTTTCCCTCAACTTTCTCTTCCATTTTTTCCACACTTCCTTGTACAGCTTTGACATCTTTTTGGATGATTTTGGTATTTTCTTCCCCTTTATCCTGGCTTGCTTTTATCTCTTTCATCAACTCTGCCATAGCTTGGTTGATCATGAGTTTAAACTCACTCGAGGAATCATTCATTAGGTGATTTGTAACACAGCCGACTGAAGAGTCTAAGGTAATATTGCGTTTTTCCAGGTTGGTGGTGGCAGATGGCAGTTGACTGGTCACATCGGATGGCAACTGGATGGCGGCCTTCTCTGTTCCCTCGGCGGCGCTTGGAGCGATCTGCGGAGACGTCGGTACCGGGTTGAACGCCCTCACTCTTTCATCTCCGCCAGCTGGATTCTTATCGGAATTTACCACATCGACGACATTATCAATTCCAGTAGAAGACAATTGGGCCAGGTTTTGCGGGTCAAAATTGATGGAGCATATGCTGCTTCCCTCTCTCTCTCGTGGGGTCTCCGCTGCATTGTCCTGGGGTTGTTGATTTGCCGGTGTCATGGTCGTAGGGTTTTGGGGGTGGTCGCTAAAGTAGGAAATTTGTGAGTTAGCCGGTGACTGGTTCATGGTGACATTATTATGTATTACTTCAAATAAATAGCCAAGTGTACTACCAAATTACCAGAATATTAAAATGGACTCACTGATAGTGCCTATTCTGGATAAAATTGTGTGGTGTTAAAAGTTTCAAGTGTCATGTACATATATTACGAAAATAACATCTAGTGACAGGTATGATTGCCAACATGTATATTTTACATTAATATAGTTCTTAAAATTTTAGGTAGGGTCTTATCTTCCTTAATACTAACAATGCGGTTGTATTTCAAATAATCTATAACCCTGGTCAGCATACAATATCTAGATTAAAAGATCAAGATCAAAAATTTGCTGTAAAATTTTATGGAAATTTCCATCCAATTTTTCTCTATTATGCGAATTACGTTATCCAACTCGTGTGATACAGTTTGTCTGTATTTATGCAGCTTGAAAAATTTCAATTTGAAGAGCAACTTACTTATTTTAGCCAGAAACTTACAATAGATCATCAGATATATCTTGTTGAATCAACTTCAGATTATGTTTCTTGCAGCTTTCCATTTTATCAATAATTTCATTAATCATTGATAGTGTGATTGAGTAGGTAAGCTTTTCATCATGCCTCACGCTTGTGGTGCCATTGTGTAAAGTTGTGCTCCTTGGAGGGGTTATCTCTTATGATAGAGCCCCATGTTGTGAAGCCATTGTGTAAAGTGGTAAATTGCAAATCCTTCACAGATGATACAATGTTCTTGATATTTATAAGAGCAGTTGCTAAGTTCCCTCTTTTGCGAATAAATTCACAAAAATTTAAGGCCGTCCGGCTCGCAAAATTGCTGGGTTCAAACCTCAGCTCTAGCTCAGGGGTAAAAACATGAATTTTCTTAATATAATTAGTCACCATAGGGTTCAATGACCGGTGATTATTAATTCTTACCGCTGCTTCTTTGAAGTTCTTGAAGAATACCAAAGAGGAAATCAAAAGAATATTTGATGACTGATTATCAGTAACCATGTACACAATAAAGAATAATAAAGACCAACTATAGTTTTTCTAGTTGATCCTTAAAACGCTTGTCATGAGTACAGGTATTCACCAATTTACTCTTCTAAAATTCCTTAGAACTTACGTACGCCTTAGCGTTCTAACGTACGCCAGTTCTTGAAGCTCTCTGGATCCTTATGTGATATAACTGGAACCTTATTAATATAATTTTCAATATACTTGTTCTGGCAGACTAAAATGCATCAAAGGATGATAAATACTGAGTGCTCTTAATAAGATCAATATTAATTGATTCAATAATTTTATGTGCTGCTGAATATTTATTGGTATCAAAACAGCTCAAACTGTATATCACGAGATGAGTTAGGATATAATAAAAAATTCTATGATTTTGTATGCTGACATAAAACACAAAATATATTCCCATCAAACAATATATATAAAATATTCGATATCTATAAATTTTTCAATATATATAAAATTTCCTTATATCTATAATTTTCTTTGAATAAATTCTTTTCTAAAATCTGAACAATTATCACAGGGTTTAATAGCTTTCACAATAGTGAGTTTCAAATTCATAAACACATTATATTTAATACTGATGCTTGGACTTCCAGTCAATTCAGAATTCTACAAATGAATATACGGGCGAAAGTTTTATGTGACAACGACTTAGAGTGGTAAAATAATTTTAATGTGAATATTCATTCGTATAGTAGGAAGAAGGATGAAGTAATAGTAACAATTTAAAACATTTATTTATACAAAGAATTATATTTAAAACATCAATTTATACAAAGAATCTCGCACTGAATTTCATATTCGTGGCGCAAGTAGTGGCGCAGTTGCAGGAGATTGCTTGCGGCATCTGCACAGGTTGACAGCTCCGTTTCACTCTCTCTCCAGGTGAATGCTTCGGGTCGCTGCTGGTTGCTCGCCACTGCTCCTATTCGTGCTCTTTCCAGACGACCGTGAACCGAAACGAACGCTCTCACTCGCTCTCATTGTGAGCGCATAACGTGGGAACGTAACACAGTCTCTTGAAGTGTCACCCGGCAAACCAATTTATAAGACGTTGTCACGTCAAAACCTGTTTGGTCTATACATTTGATATGATATACTTTGCTCAATTAGCAAGAATAATAATTAACAAATTAATATTCAAACATGAGATCTCAGGGATTTATATGAGTTCGGGCCGTGCATGGAAGTAAGCTTCCTACATATATCAAATAAATTTATAAAATGTTCTTATGAACTATGTGATATCACTCAACACGTTGTGACTTTTTCTTTAATTTAAGTTGATTTGAATAGCGCTTTTTGATTAATTCCCCCACTGTACATAGAAAGGCCTTAAAGGAGCTCGTTTGACTTATCACTCACATTCATGAAGTTCTTGACGAACAACAGTGGCACTAGGTTTAGAGAGGAACATTTGTTGACCCAGGAACATGAAGCTCTTCTTTTTCCAATAGCTTTGAAAAAGCCGATTTTTTGAAGATATTAGGCCAGTTTCACACGGCAGAGACCTCACTCCTGGAATATCATATTACGGAAGATCATATTTCATATTTTGCAGCTCTCACACTGCTCTCACATTGCAGAACACACTGAACAGTGTTCACGTTTTTTTGTTGAAGTACATTGAGTCAAATCGTGTCTTTCACATGGTGACTCCTATCCAGGAACCTCGTTTTGTCATGTCTTTTCCCCTCAAGGCAAGCAGAGGCAAGATCTAACAACTACACCACTGTTTGCTCAAAGTATGACTCATCACTTTTTACTCAAAGTCTAACTTCCTTAAACATATAGATAGAAGATTTCTGATTTCGGATTTGGACTCAGCCACCCAAATTCTTTAAAGCATAAGTCCCATTTTCAAAAATACCCGAAAACAAGGGAGTTATAGCTGTTTTTAATATAGCTTTCCATTATCATATGATTATATAGTACATACTAAGATGATAATACTCCTGCCTCACAAAGGGACAGGCAAAGGTTTTAAGAAGTTTTTGAACACCTGAGAAGTTTATACATAAACATTTTTAATTTTTAAAAGTTCTAGTTTTCCAAAAAAATATTGAACTATGAAAAGATGAATCCAAATATGAAATCATAAATCATCTCCACTCATTACCCAATAAAATAGGAGGAAAAGGAATGTTGTACAGTAAAATTCACTGAATTTCAATTGTCATTCAACAATCCAATTTATTGGGTTCAAATCGTTGAATATCACTTTAAATTCCCAGCAATTATTGACTATTTCTTTTTACAATAAGAAAAATCTATTATGAACATACAGTATAAACATTGTGCTGATCTGAATCGATCTATGGTAATAATAGGAATTGAAAGAATAGAAAATGTCATGGCATTCCAAGTAGTGATGTCTGTGTATTAGAACTGCTGAGTTGATAATGCATACTGAAAAAAAGTCATGAATAGCTCAGACCAGCCTGGCAACTTTGATGCTTTGAAACCAGAATCTTGTTTTATTTTTATTAAAGAATGATACGGAATGAAAACCATGTATCATAGTACAAAGCTTTGTATCATGAGTAAGATTGACAATCATGGCTTGTCGATTTTAGTTGGTAAAAAATCAATTTTACGAAATTGATGTACATGTAACTAGTAACTGGATTTAGAAGATCAATACGATAATGTTCTCTATCACAATTTAATCATAGAAATGTTTAAGTGAAAAGGTTGGGCGCAAACCTTCTGCCATGAGGAGACAAATAAATTTATGAAAAGCTTGATAGCTTGAATAGTGATATGATATTTGTTACACGTTTTTATCCTAAGACATAATATGTCTTAGACTAATTTTTAATGTTTCTTCAATCGGCAGGAAAACTTTGGTTTTTCAAAGTTATCTTACTCCCTTATTTTGGGGTATTTTCAGAAATCAAGATAAATAACCTACCAAATTTCCTACACGAATACAGTGTAAGTTGTATTATAATAGCTACAGTACTTACGTACTGTATAGTACAAGTAGCCTTATATCGACAGTTCAAGGAAGAATTTTTGCGCAATCCGCGAGAAATAAGGAAAATTTTTGCGCAAATCCCCCTCCCCCCTCCCCCCTCCCCCTCTGCGCATGCGCCCCCCTCTCCTCCCCCTCTCCTCCCCCTCTCCTCCCCTCTCCTCCCCCTCTCACTCTCCTTCTCCCTCTCCCTCTCCCTCTCCCTCTCCTTCTCCCTCTCCCTCTCCCACTCCTTCTCCCTCTCCCTCTCCTTCTCCCTCACCCTCTCCCTCACCCTCACCCCTCTCCCAGTGAGGACGAGGGGGAGGAAGAGAGACAGTGAGGGAAAAAATAATTTCCCTTTTTGGAGGAAAAATTCCCTACTGTCAAATTAAAGTGAATCCATCTTTCTACTGTCAAATTAAAGTGAATCCATCTTTCTACTGTCAAATTAAAGTGAATCCATATTTCTACTGTCAAATTAAAGTGACTCCATCTAATGTTATACTGACAGTGAGAGTCAACCTTGGAAGATATGCTCAAATTATTCTCTCAGTCAGATCTTAAGTCAGCATCATGAATCTCTAAGAACCCAATTCAACTTATACTGACAGATTAAATCCCAGTCTAGTATAGATAAGAAACTCTTTTGTAGATGTGCTAAAACCCTATTACTCTTTAAGTTTCTCGTTCTAGAGTTAGTTGCAAGGATCTTTAAGTGCAAGGATATTACTTTAAATGCAACCCTAAAATCTTTAAATGCAAAGTGAATCCATCTTTATACTGAGTGAATCTGTTACATCTTTATACTGTAAAATTATAAAGTGATTGCAAATTGAATAATCCGGAGGGTACAAGAGAGTGTGATACACCCATCGTTTCTCTGTCTCTCGCATAAGCTTAAAGATTGTGCAAAAAATTCATCTATTTGAAATGCATTTCAAAAACAGATGGCCCCATGCGTTATCTTCTATTCTCGCTACTGCTTTTTCCTCTATTACGAAAGAGAAATCCAAAGTTCCTTTTTAATCCTGCCTTCATATACTGCCAGTTGAAGTGAATCCATATTATTCACTTTATATGTGGCTTGCACCCAACTCGAGCCTCCTGGCATGTGCCGTTTTCCTCTATTACGAAAGCCATGTGTGTTGAGTTTGCTCTCCTTTACTTCATCATCTGTAAAATGGCTCTTTCCGTGTAGCGGAGCACAGCATTTTACGAATGAGGAGTAAAGAGAGAATAGAGAATTGTTCTCCACTATGATCGATCGTTCGCTACTGCTAGCAGTCAAAAAAAAAAAAAAACAGATGGCCCCATGCGTTATCTTCTATTCTCGCTACTGCTTTTTCCTCTATTACGAAAGAGAAATCCAAAGTTCCTTTTTAATCCAGCCTTCCTATACTGCCAGTTGAAGTGAATCCATTCTGCTCCTCGACACGGCCTTGTGAAGGTCGGGAGGGCATTGCCCGGCCTTGAGTGAGCAAGCGAGCGATGTCAGCTTGTGCGTACATCAAGCTATATATAAAAACACATTTCTTATCACTTAATGCAACTTGGAGAGTGATTGAGTGCACTACATGTACTAGCTGCGGAGGAGGGCTATCACAATTGGACTGCATACTCCACAGAGGTCACCGCTAACATTATTGATTGTAAGTAAAACTTTTTGTTACATTCTCATACTTTTGTGAAAGTGTTGATTTTTATAATATATATTTAGTGTTACAGTTTGGTTACATTGTTTTTCCACAGCATTTTCTCACCTCACTACTCATAAGCAGTTGTGCTCTCGTGAAGGAACCTTACCTGCATCGAGAAAATCATAGCCGAGGTGCTAGCTGAGAGAAGCCTATCCGATTATTTCATTTCGTCAAATCAACACATGTAAGTTCATTTTTACTTTAATTTTCCTCTTCTCCGAGGACAATATTGTTCTCCATGTTAGATCCTTCAACAAGGAAGGATCATTTTTTCAAACATGAATCTTGACAGTGTTTTCTATCATCAATGAGACATTTTAATATTCAACCAACCTAATGAATTACAATAGCAAAATTCAGGAATTTCCTTTAATTCGCATCTTCGATATCTATCAACTATATTCTTATTTATAATATAACATACGCTTATATGTTCTGACTTCTGTTCTTCACTTTTACCAGGTTTTATAAATGTTAAATATTCCTCAAACATTAGTCCTTCTTTTCCGAAATTATTCAATTCTAATATTGTTTTGTCAATAAGTTCGAAATAACAACATCTATATTTTTTATCGATTTTATTCGAAAAATAGTTCTTATCAAATGAAATTGAATCCATCTCCAATCTGAAATTAAACAGAATATGCTATCAATCTTGTTCTAAGCCTGTCTCATCTGAAGAATCTCGTAAAAAATTCCAGATAAGTTTATTTAATTGTTCTTTTGTTAAATGAGCATTGTTTTCTATTATAACCTTCTTAATTCTATTGATAGACTGTGTAATTATTGTCAGACTACAGTCCAAAACTTCTTTTCATCCCAATTTCATAAAATAAATTGTTCAAATAAAGGTTATGCACATGCGACTTTTCAATTCTTCACTAATTCCACGTTGAAACAGACACATGAAACAATTGATTTTGAATTTAGAAAGATTAAGATCCGAATTGACAAAAAAGCAATAAATGAAGATCTTTGATATAATTCAATATATTATGTATATTTTGTAATTCAGTTTAATTAATGAGATACTATACTTACAAAGATTGGGCTATCAATGCTCACCTATTATGATGGAATCTAGACCGCAAATAAACATTTTTTTTTTTACAAACAGCATTAAAAAATACATAACATTTTGAATGTTTTTCAAGGCTCATTTTTGTTATTACATTGAATTCTATGCATACCTCTCTGTTTGTGATCATGAGGTTACCAGCATGTAATTTTCCAGTTTACTCAAAGCTTGTAATTTTTCAATTGTCTGCCTACGATTTTATTTATTTATTCGTTGATATAATTACAAATCATATGAATATGATCGGGTAGAACAACAGGCACAGTCCAAAACTATTCTGTTCCTTTAGATGAAATATCCGAACATTTTTTCTAAAGGAACAGAATGGTATTCAAAATGTCTATCTATAATGAATTGAACGTACAAATCTGAAGACTCCACTGATCCATCTCAGTACAGTAGCTTGATGTTGTATCAGCAAAGACAAGATCACTACTAACAGATTAGCTTGCTCTAGCTTATTATTATTATGAAAAGCACACTCTAGCGATAATTTATTGTACTTTATAATATATATTTGGTTTCATATAGGTAAGAAATCACCTTACTTTACTTTCGGTGATGCAATTTCAGCGACCCCCACTCCTCCTCCCCCTATCACATGACCTTGGTTCCACCCATCACTGCTCTTAGCCTGGATGATGTCACATTAGATTACAACCTTCTCTGCACTCACATTTTTCCACTATTTTACAATACCTTAACTTAAATACAAAATACAACTCTTTCCTTATGTCTACTGGGGTTATGCTTTAGAACATCTAGCTTAATTCTAATTTTATAATTCAAATCAATGTTAGAGCTCTCAAATTCCTCCTCCAACCAATAGTTTGAGACATACAATTCTTCCAGATTTTCAAATTGTAGGATATACCCGTATCTTGTTTCTATTGTACACTTCTTTCATTGCAATAATGACTAATTCTGTTCCTTCTTGTAGATTCTCTAATCTTTTGCACTGTCCTACTTTTACTTTTCCTTTAATTTCCAGCATTGTGATGTTATTATACTGCTCCACTTCTGTCTGTGTGAATGGGGTGTCTTCCAAGTTTTTCCATACATCTGACAAAAATTTTAGATTTTGTATTTTTGGAAAAGGGTACGGGAGAAGCTTACAGGTTATGTTTGCTCGTTTTCTTAAGACTTGTGGTATCAAGTTACCTGTTGCTACAAGACCCAACTCATCTAGGTCAACAACTTTGGATATGCTAGAGAAAACTGTGGTTGACTTGGAGAAATAAGTCTCACCACTCTTAATATAACACTTTTGTATAAAACTAATATTGTCCTTGTTGTCTGTATCCTCGAAAATTTCCACATAATTAATAGGTAGTAGATTAAAGCTAAATGCAGAGATTACATAGGATATTATTTTATTTCGTTGTTGTGGATTGGTAGGCAGATTTAATTGTACTCCAGTCAATTTCTTGGTATTGCTATTTCCCCAGTAAACATATTGTAAGAGATTGTTAAAAACCAAACAACAGCTATTCTTCAAATAGTTTGTTAGTTTAGTCCACATTTTAGCTAAGGATACAGAAAATATAGGAGCATTTTGGAAATAAGTCTTACTGTCATTTAAGAGTGACAAGCAATCTTGAATAGGGTCGAATTGATTAGAGCTATAGTTATTTTGAATGCTGTAGTTATAAATTGTTGCTTCCAAACGTGTAATACCATGCATTTTACCTGCATCAGAGGTAAAGGTTTCCCGTAATCTTGTATCTGGACAGGCAATAAAGTCTATAATATGGTTACCTAACTGCTTATTTACACCAGGGCTTGTGATTTGACATACAAACTTATTATAAATTTTTACCCTCACATTACTATTAACCCAAGTCAAGCAATCAATCCCAACAGTTTTATTGTTATCTACTATCACATTATAGTCTTCTTTATATTCTCCTTGGAAGCAGAAACTATGATTTGTAGTTAGAAAGTCACACATTCCATTCTTGTTGAATATTCCAGCAAAGTCCTGTGTTATGTCCAAGTCTAGTAGATAGAAGTGCTCCTTCCTCAGCTGCTCCAATATTGTTGGTAACTCCTCCATTAATATAGCAATGGGGACATCGGCAAGCTCTACTTTGTATGGTATCCCCACTGGATTGTAGTACTTCTGCTGCACTTCTCTATAGTTGTCCTCCCCAAGCAGTTGTAGAATCTTCTTTGACATATCACTTCCACTATCCAATAAGTATGGTAACTTTGCTTTAACTCCATGCTTAGCTGACACCATTTTGGAGAATTTTCCTCTCAAGTACAAATTGAATGATCCACACATCTCCTTCTTTAGAATAAATCGTCTTTTATCCAGTTCTTGACAATCCTCCAAACCACAAACCTTTACCAGCATAATATTGTCACAAAAGGGTTCTGTTATAGGCACAAGATTTGATTCATCATGCACTAACAGTTCTTCTCCATCAGTGTAATCAATTCTCCCAATGTCTGTAATAAGGTTGTCATTGCATAGATTTTCTGTCAACACCCACAAACCAAACCGCTCATTGGTAGGCTTTATTTTATTACCACAAAGCTGAGACACACTAAACACTTTGGAAGAAGCCATGTTCACTGTTTCGCTGCTACTATCAAACTGAGCGAATGTCAATTATTCTGGAGTATTTATAGGGATACAGCTAAGGAGAAGGATACTGCGCATGCGCAATGATAACTAGATTTTGTGTGAAGGGAGTGTCTTCCAAGTTTTTCCAAACATCTGACAGAAACTTAAGTGATTCTATTCTAGGAAATGTATGACCATTGTAGCTTGTCATAACATTGAGTGTAATTACACAAATGTTCTCCCTCCTTCTCCGCATTCTTCTCTCATTTTTTCTTTCCTGCTAAACGAGTGGAGGACAAAGGAGGAGAACGGAGGACAGTTTTTGTCCTCGGAGGGGAGGATTTTTGTCCTCAGAGCACAATTTTTGTCCTCGGAGGGGAGGAGGAAGATAACGGGTTAGAGCAGGAATTTGAGAGCTCTAACATTGATTTGAATTATAAAATTAGAATTAAGCTAGATGTTCTAAAGCATAACCCCAGTAGACATAAGGAAAGAGTTGTATTTTGTATTTAAGTTAAGGTATTGTAAATAGTCGAAAATGTGAGTGCAGAGAAGGTTGTAATCCAATGTGACATCATCCAGGCTAAGAGCAGTGATGGGTATAGCCAAGGTCACGTGATAGGGGGAGGAGGAGTGGGGGTCGCTGAAATTGCATCGCCGAAAGTAAAGTAAGGTGATTTCTTACCTATATGATGAACTAACAACCTTGATTACAAATTCTGAAAAAGATACTGTGATGAGACTGCAATGTTCACCCGCTTTTATAGATTATTTAAAATTATTCATTCACAAAATGGCCTACGATATTGTAAGGAATTACGCAAAAGTTAGTTTTAATATGAATTGGATAGAAGCTAAACAACATAATTTGACTGAGGAACAGGTGGGAGATTTGATTACATCGAAAATGGGTCTTGGTCAATATGCTGGGTTTGTATTAGCCCCAAAAGAAAATCTATAACGAGCGGTAAGCATTGCTGGACATCACATTAGATAAGGAAAGTATAGCATGCGTCGAATTGCAGCAACAGAAGGTGTCATTTGCTTTGAAACGTTCGAACTGATAAGATGAGTGCTTATTTCGATTGCACAAGCTTTAATGAATTTTCAATTGATGCAGACCCACAAGCAAATTGGGGTTTTGACCATTTGGCTTACGATTGGTATACTGTAACCAATGTCACATTTCCTGATAGTGGTGAAATTTGCATACACATAATTGATAGTGAAGGAGACTTTAAAGAGGTTATCAACTTGCCCAATGAGTATTCTCTAGTCTTAAACAAGCATAAACTTAAAAGTTTTCTTTCACGCTCGTGGGAACTTAATGTCAGTGGAAATCGAATTTTCCTAAGAGAACTGCACCGATATTGATGATGTTGATACCCCAAGTGATATAGGTCTGAGAATATCTATAAATATTTTTGGAATGCTTGTTCGTACTAAATTTACTATAGATATTCTCGGAGAGCACACTTAAAAAGCAACGCCTGCGGTTTGTACAGCACATAGAAAATTTGTGAAATTTTTCTTAACTGTCGGGTGGAAAGCAAACCAATCACTTTTTACAGTATAAAGATGGATTCACTCATCTAGCATTCACTTTAATTTGACAGTAGAGAATTTTTCCCTCAAAGGGAAATTATTTTTTTACTCATCTAGCATTCACTTTAATTTGACAGTAGAGAATTTTTCCCTCAAAGGGAAATTATTTTTTCACTCATCTAGCATTCACTTTAATTTGACAGTAGAAATATGGATTCACTTTAATTTGACAGTAGAAAGATGGATTCACTTTAATTTGACAGTAGAAAGATGGATTCACTTTAATTTGACAGTAGAAAAGGGAAAAAGGGAAATTATTTTTTCCCTCACTGTCTCTCTTCCTCCCCCTCGTCCTCACTGGGAGAGGGGTGAGGGTGAGGGAGAGGGAGAGGGAGAAGGAGAAGGAGAGGGAGAAGGAGAAGGAGAAGGAGAAGGAGAAGGAGAAGGAGAGGGAGAAGGAGAGGGAGAGGAGAGGGAGAGGGAGAGGGAGAGGGGGAGGAGAGGGGGGCGCATGCGCAGAGGGGGAGGGGGGAGGGGGAGGGGGATTTGCGCAAAAATTTTTCCTTATTTCTCGCGGATTGTGCAAAAAAACCGGTCTGAAGTCTCTAATCTAAGCTACTAGTACAGTACCTGTTCGTTTTTACTGTATAATTATATGATAATAGAAGGCTTTATTAAAAACAGCCATAACTTCCTTGTTTTTGGATATTTTCAAAAACGGGACTTACGCTTTAAAAAATTTGGGGTCGCTGAATCCAAATCCGAAATCAGAAATCTTCTATCTATATTTTTAAGGAAGTTAGACTTTGAGTAAAAAGTGATGAATCATACTTTGAGCAAACGGTGGTGTAGTTGTTAGATCTTGCCTCTGCTTGCCTCGAGGGGAAAAGACGTGACAAAACGAGGTTCCTGGATAGGAGTCACCATGTGAAAGACACGATTTGACTCAATGTACTTCAACAAAAAAACGTGAACACTGTTCAGTGTTCAAGTTGCACATATCCTATTGTGTGAAAGTAGCCTGAGGCTTTCAAAGCCTTTGCCTAAGGGAGTCAAATCGTGTCTTTCACATGGTGACTCCTATCCAGGAACCTCGTTTTGTCATGTCTTTTCCCCTCGAGGCAAGCAGAGGCAAGATCTAACAACTACGCCACCGTTTGATCAAAGTATGACTCATCACTTTCTACTCAAAGTCTAACTTCCTTAAAAATATAGATAGAAGATTTCTGATTTCTGATTTTCACTGTTCAGTGTTCAAGTTGCAAGTCTCCTATCGTGTGAAAGTAGCCTTAGAGTCACTTGAAGAACCAAAAGCCCCGACATCAATGTAGATGAGATTGCATCTCGAATCAGCTATAGCTAACAGTACAACAGGAAAGAACGATTTGTAGTTGAACAATTCGGACCCGCTTGCATTCGGCTTTTGAATTTGTACGTGCTTGCCGTCAACGGCACCAATACAATTCGGAAAATCTGTGTCCTTGTAGAATCCTACTGAAATGTTAAGCCACGATTTTCTCACTGAAAGCCGGCATGTAAGTTTAGAATTAGAATTATTCATTCAAGTAAGTTACAATATATTCTGGTTCATACACGAATCTACAATAAAATACAGTACAACAGCTAATTATGCAACAAATTTCACATATTATGAAAAATTATCAATCACAATAAAGATTAAATGAAACATTAGAATATTGATAATATAGAATTGTAATGTAACTACATAAATCGGCAGTGTTTCAACAATGAATAAATGATAATTTCAATGAATAAATATACACCCCACTATAAATTATATGTGTTGGGGTATAAGTAATTAGTTGCTTATTGCGTTTTATAATTACTATTTACAAACTTCATTCACTGATATGGGATTAAAGTTTTCTATAATAAACTTTAATCCCATACCAGTTTATTATAAAAAACTTTAATCCCATATTAGTTTGAAGTAGTCATTTCCATAGAGTCTCACAGGTCTCCTTGATTATCCATCTGATTGTTGGAACTCCCAACAAATATTCGAAATGTAGGGATGAGATACTGTTACCAGTAGCTAGATATCTAAAACAATAGAAATTTAGATTCTTAACATTATTGGACTAATAATACACACCATACAGGAAATGAAATAGATATTTGGTTGATTTGAGTGTGCTTCTAAGCATGCTACCAATGCAAAAATCAAATTGATTTGGGCATTTGAGATAGTTTTCAAATTATTATATATGAGCTGGGTTTATTTATTTTCAGGACTGGAATCACAGAGAAAGTGGAAGAATCTGAGGACGTGCTTCAAGAGAGAATATGAATTTCAAAAAAATATTCCGTCAGGATCTGGGGCAGTAAAAAAAAACGGAAATAGAAAACTCCTATTTCTGTGTGACTCCATAAAATGTAGGAGCACATCAAACAGTTCTGATAAGAGAGACAGCGAGAATGAGGAAGATTCAAGCTCTGTTTTTGAGAGTCAGGACCCCAAAAATTCTCCGATTTTACAGAAACGTAAGAGACGATCTTCATCCAATAACTATGAGGAGGCGTTGTTAGACATCCTTTGGGAAAAAAAAGAGTGAAGAAGAGGTCGATGAGGACAAGTATTTCTTGCTGCCACTGCTTCCTCAATTGAAGAGATTCAATGAGGAGCAGAAATATGAAGCCCGAACAAAAATTACTAACATAATGAGACATATATGGCTTGCAGGGAGCAGTCTAGGAGCACAATCCACACACAATCCACATCCATACTTTTCACACCCTCAGTATCCACATCCACAATCGATACAAAATGCACAATACACCACACCATCATCAACAAGTGTACCACAACATAATGCCATAATTCATGTGGTATTGCTTCACTTATGAACATTAATTAATAAGATGTAATGATGTGAATTCCAGCCTAATTTTTATGTTATTTCAGCATCTTCTCATAATTTTGTTTTATATAATTTCATGTTTCATCATTTTTGAGGAATAGTAACATTTCTTAAATCTTTCATTGAGTGAATTATTACGATTTTGCCACTTTCTTTGTTTTTCATATTTTTCTTTCTCATCGAGTGAAATTATTATGATTGTGCCACTCTATTGTTGTATTATGCTATTCTATTTCACTTGCAACAACTATAGTGTATTTTGAGAACCTAAATTCTCAGACAAATATAATTAAGTTTGGAAATCGTGCAAGACCCCGATGGTGGAGGGGTTAGTGAAATTTCTAGTACTATTCTAGTGGTGAGGAATCCGAAATGAAAATCATTTGACGATTGATTGCCTCTATATTAAATATTTAAATTCAAACAACACTTTACAATAAATACTTTCTTCAATTAAAGATTATCTTTGTCTTTAAGAGACCAAATTTAACTGCATTTACGTCTTTAAGAGACCAAAATTTAAGGGGCACATTGAATTCCGATGGGGAAAGATCAAGTACTCATCTTGTAGTTGTCATCGCGATGTCCAGAGTCCCTGGCGGAGATGGATGAAGGGTGAAGATGATTGGTCGTCCTCCAGGATTGTTCAGGCGTCGCGGCAACAGATCCAAAAGGGAGCTAGTCTTGTTCTCTCCTCATCAGCATTCAATGACGTACGATTCCATCCATGGTTGGAAGAAGTCGCCGGCCCTTTTACAATGAAAATTCTCGGCCCGATACAGAAACCCAAAAGGGGTATTGAAGATCCGAAGTATAGAGGAATCAATCGTCATTTATTAATTCAAGCTATCCCATTATTACTGTATTCTCATAAGGGGGACTTTACTTCTAAATATTACTCTTAGCCTACATTTATAGTAACTTCAAAAGATGTCCGATTTACTTGGACATTCAATTAAATTCTCCTGGAGAGATTGAGAATGTACCCCCAAACAAAACATTACTGGAAATTGGAAGAAAATCTCAAGAAACAGATTCAGCATACTTCTGGCATCTAAATCTGTCGTGAGAATAGATAATTCCAAGTGGGATCGTGGGAACCAAGGACTTTAATAAGATTCTGATCATAATTATAATGATTTTAGAAATGCTGGCTAAGTTGCCAATGGACAAGAATAAATTTACTATCTTTATGGGAACTGAAAATTACTTAAGATAGAATAAATTCTATTTAATAACTCAAAATTTTGGTACAGATTCTCCCCCTGTTAAAGGAAAGTTGGACGCCAATGAAAAAACTTCCAAAATTTTGAATAGGTGAGCGCGCCAATTGAAAGGGTGTGGGGAGAATCCACAGCATTCGGAGTCAGTCGAACCGAAGAAAAGCGCGGGCCCAGCGCGATCTAGCGTCGTTGACTGGTTCTCCGAGCAAACACTTACTACTACTACAAGTCATGAAGGTTGTGAGAGAGAGTAACTTACATCGAATGCAGTCAGAGAAAATTGGATTGACTCTGTCTGGATCCTATTCTCTCTGAACAGAGCTAGCCGTTCGAAGTCAACATTACTCAAATTACTCATTTAACGATATCATAATATCAACAAAATTATCATGAAACCTTACTAGAACAATGAACTACTCTGAGAATTATTGATATATCAAGCTTTTCATCCAATACTTAATCTAGTTACACATTAACACTACTAACCTATTTCTATATTGCCAATGAATACTATAGTACGTGAATAAAATACTACAACCTAACTGAATAATCCTACTTGAGTACACAATAATAAACTGATTATGCCTTATTCACAACGATATAGTTTAATTGATTATATATAAAAACTTGATATTATATAAGATTATACTCCAATTACGATTATTATAATAATTCTACTTATTTATCCTATTTTACCCATATCTTCCTAATATTCTTATCACTATAATCATGGCCATGAACTTATATTACTACCTAGGAAATTTCTCTCTTGTTTATAGTCGACTTTCAATTATTACAACTTCAAAGACATGATACCACAGTCACGAAATTCAGATGCGTCCACCTGATTTCTTATGAATTAATGCTCTTATCTAATTTCAATTGTGATACATGTGCACCTCGTATGAATGTATTCCCATCCATGGAAAATAACTTTACAGATACAGGTGAAGTCCATTCTTTTATTATGAATGGGCCAGACCATTTTTGTGCTAACTTTGCCGAAATTTTATCAGCAGCTCTACTAATTGGATTAGCTTTTAGGAGAACTCTATCATTAGTTTTGAAAGGGATTCTACTTATTTGTAAGTCAAATCTTTCCTTCGCTTTACTCTGCGATTTTAAGAGGTTTTCATGAGCTTGTTTCCACAATTTTCTCGTATTTTCACTGAATTTCTGGGGCAGTATTTCATCTATTACCCATATATTCGTGAGTGGGTGAGTTGGTTTATGCCTGAATATCAACTCATAAGGAGTATACTTACTACTTTCATGGAAGCTACAATTAAATGCTAGAGGTAACCAACTGAGTGGTACATCCCATTTGTGTGGTCATGAGAAGAGAATGCAATAAGTGCAGATTTCAAATTCCTATGTACTCTTTCAACAGCGTTGGATTAAGGGTGGTATGGAGTACACGTGACATGTGAAATGCCTCTTTGAAAACAGAAATTATTGAATATATTAGATTTGAATTGTGGTCCATTGTCTGACACTATTATTTTAGGTACACCGAAATTAGTGAAAATCCTTTGTAGTTCATTGCAAACGGTATTAGCATTGGCTTCTCTGACTGCAATCAGCCAGCAATACTTAATAAAAGCGTCGAGACAGCTAAAAATCATGCAATTACCTTTAGAAGATCTTGGGAGTTTTCCTACAAAATCTATAAATAATTTCTCCATGGGGTAAGAAGCAACACTGGAAGCCATTTAGCCATAATTAGCCTTCTGTGCTGGTTTAGATAATGCACATATTTTACAGTTCTTAATAAATACTCCTACATCTTTAGATATTCCTTCCCAAGTGAAAACCTGTTTAATTTTATTCAAAGTTTTTGTATATCCTAGATGAGCGCCAAACAAAGATTCGTGGTAATACTTGCAAACCATAGGTTTTAGAACTTGGGGAAGTACTATTTTTGGTTCAGTTGAATTTCGAACATTGCATACTAGAATTCCCTTTTTTATTTGATACGGAAAAATATCATTACCAGCACTCGCTGATTGCAATATCTCCTTCACAAATTCGTCCTGCTTCTGATAGGTTGAAATATCAGTGAAACTGAGTGGGAAATCTACTAAATTTATACTACATAAATTCTGTTCTATCACTTCGGGAGGAGAGTCTTCAAACATACGGCTTAAGCAATCGGCGACCTTTTTGTCAACGCCTTTCACATGCTCTGTAGTAAACTGAAAGGCAAATAACCTTAGAACCCATCTCCTTATCCTACCAAGTTGCTTTGGGTGGTTCAAGACAAATTGCAGTGCATTACAATCAGTTCTCAGAATGAATTTTGTATGTTCAAGGAAATATTTGAATTTCTCAACTCCATAAAGTGCAGCTATAGTTTCCTTTTCATAGGTGGAATATTTTCGTTCTAATGGTGATAGGGTACATGATGCATAAGCGATTGGGGCAAAAGCTCCATCTTGCATCTGACCCAACACACATCCTATTGCAATTGAAGAAGCATCAGTGCTCAAAATAAACTTCTCATTGAAATCAGCCATTTTTAGAAGCGGAGGCTGTGACAGAATCTGTTTTAGTTTATCAAACGATTTTTGACATTCATCATTCCATATGAATTTCGCATTTTTCTTCCTCAAGGCATTCAATGGGGCTGAAATCTGTGCTAAGTTGGGGATAAACTTAGAGAAAAACTGCACCATTCCCAAGAATCGTTCAATTCCTTTTACTTTAGTTGGAACAGGAAAATTAACAATTGGTTTTGTTCTTTCTGGGTCGATCGAAATACTATTATGAGAAACCAAATGACCTAAGAAATTGATCTTGTTAGCAGCAAAGTTACATTTCTGAGGGTTCACTGTCAGGTTTGATCGTTTTAATCTACAGAAAACTTCATCTAATAATTTCCAATGATTTTCGAGAGTGTCAGTATATAATTATAATCAAATCATCCAAATAAAAAAATAATCCCTTGAAACGCAAGTCACCAAACAATTTCTGCATTAAGTTGATCAAAACAGCTGATTCACAACTGATTCCATATGGCAAACGCTTGAATTGATACAAGTTAAATGGTGCTATGAACGCTGTTAGATGCTTCGATTTTTCAGTCAAATGGATTTGGTTATAAGCGCTAGTCAAATCAATGCACGAAAACCACTTAGCATTTGAAAAATAATGAAAACATTCGTGAATATTTCCTAATGGAGCTGACTGTAACTCTATTACCTTATTTAGGCGACGATAATCAATGCACAAACGATAAGAATTTGGAGTTGGTTTGGGCACCAATAAACAAGGTGACGAGTACTGCGATGTTGAGGGTTCAATTATATCTTCATCTAGTAGCTGTTGAATCTTTTTTCTTAGATATTCTAACTTGATTGGATTCATGGAATACGGTTGAGATCTGACAACCTTGTTGGATGTTAATTTAATATCATATTTTATTAGATCGGTTGATCCAATTTTCTCAGTCAGAACATCTGCGTGTTTACTGATCAATTTCTCTAGACTACTCCTATCAAAATAACTCAAATGCGATAAGTCCATTGGAGCCAGTCTCTCCATGATATTATGAACTTGAATTTCGGAATTGTTAGAAAAATCTTTATTAATTGAATGAAATTTCAAGTGAGGACTGAAGTCAAAGGAAAAGTTTCTTCTTATCAAATTCACAAGGATTTGAGAGTGCTCTATGAAGTCACATCCCAAAATTATTTCAACTGGCAAGTTATCAGCAATTAAAAATCGGAATTTCCATGAGAATATTTCTATTTTAATTTTCAAAATGCACGACATATTCATAACTTATTTAGAAGAGTCTGCAGTCGAACAAATAACTTGATCTTCAATGATCTCAATTTCTTTAAGTTTATTACTGCTAATTATTTCCTGAAGTGTGGAGGCTTTTATTATTGAAAACGCTGAACCAGAGTCAACTAGACATTGGAATGTAGTTTCACCATTATTGAAATTCGCTGGTACAAAGGGAAGAGCTTTGTTAGAATAAATCATCCCACACACTTTATTTTCAGATTTTCTTTGCAAATTTTGAATGAAACGTTTCTTAGAATTAGAAATTTTATTTTTCATTGATTTAAATTTTGATTGTTTTTCTACTTTATTTACTTTTGACACTAAGTTTTTTTTGTTGATGAGTCTAGGTTGGAGTTTAAATTCTTAGTGCAATTTCTTGCAATGTGATTGGGTCCATTGCATTTATAGCATACAAATCCCTGCCTGTATCCTCTGTTGGGATAGTTATTTATGGGTCTCTTTTCAAATTGAGGTGTATTGTTATTATCCCTATTAGTCCTATAGAAAGCATCTCTCTCGATGTCTGCAAAATGTAAATTTTGTGCCTGGATACAGATTTCATCTAATTGGGCTAGAGTTGTAGGTTTGCTCATGAAAATTAACCTTGACCTTTCGTGAGGACTCAGACCACTTAATATTGTAGATACGACTTCAGCTTCTGATTTTTCCAATCTCAATAGCAAAGCACTCTCTTTTATTGACACCACGTAAGCTGATATAGGCTCAACCGGCGCTTGCAGTCGATAAAATCGATCTTTGACTATTGTTGACATAAGTCTCTGTGGTACAAAATAGTTCAGAATCTCCTGGTGAAATTTATCAAAAGAGTGACTTGAATTGATCGCCATACTGATTTTATCGCATAGAGGCCCAACTGTGAATGGCACTAATAGTTTTAGCATCTGGCCGTCATCTATTTGAGAAAATGACTGAATTTTTAGTGCAATTGTTAGAAATGATAACAAATCATGAATGTTCAGACCATCAGTAGGTTTCAAATTTTTAATCAAAGATTCAATGGGGTTATGTATTTTTGAATACATTGAATGTTGTACCTGATTTTGATTTTGACTCAAAATTATATTATTGTCAGGGCCTGCAGCTGCATTCACCTCTCCAGTTGGCGAATTTATTATGTTCACAGAAGGTATATTCAATAGTTTACTTGTACCTGGTTGATTTGAAACTACAATATTTGATGTATTTGGAAACGAGAATGCACTAGGCGATTTCATATTAGCTGGAGAAGGAGGCCTACTCTTAACTTGTTTACTTTGCAAATCTACAGTACGAGCAATGATAGAAGGCAACATATTTATCATTTCATACAACAAGGTCATTGATTTTCCTTGTTTATCTGGTGTTATTGTTGGAAAGGCTTTCAAAGATTGTTCAATCACTGAAATGAAATGAAGAGTCTTCGATTCTAATTTCACAATTTCTTTTCTAGTCAGTTCCGACATTGATTCAATTTCTTCCAATAAATATAGAATTCGAGAGCTAATTTCTTTTATTGTGCTATGAGATCTTAACGTTTCATAGGACACTTGCCTACGTTCAGTGAGGTCAGCGATCTTTTGTCTAAACAAATTTCTCAGACAATCAACTGTCTGACTTTGCATTTCCGATCTATCTAAACCTAGGATTTCCAATTTAAACAGAAGTTCATCTTTTACTAATACATCCGGGTTAATTTTATGAGACAAAAATTAATTAATTACACAGTTACTTGTGAATGCCGTTTTCACTATCTCCAGTGTAACCGCCATGTTATCCAATTATAATCAAATCTACTAATTATTAATACTTATTACTTCTACACAATTGAAAAGCTTGATAATTCAATATCACTGAAATTTTTCCTACTTTAAATAAATAAATGGAATCTGATAGTCTGGAACCTGCTTCTCATTAAATCACTTTAAAATTTCATTAATTTAATAATATTCCATCAGAATTCAATTTTCCCATTTCAAATTTAAATTTCCAATTCCAACACAAAAACAGGACCAGAAAATTCACTGATTAACCGTATGTTCTACTACCAATTTTATAGTGTCTTTTGAGAACCTAAATTCTCAGACAACTATAATTAAGTTTGGAAATCGTGCAAGACCCCGATGGTGGAGGGGTTAGTGAAATTTCTAGTACTATTCTAGTGGTGAGGAATCCGAAATGAAAATCATTCGACGATTGATTGCCTCTATATTAAATATTTAAATTCAAACAACACTTTACAATAAATACTTTCTTCAATTAAAGATTATCTTTGTCTTTAAGAGACCAAATTTAACTGCATTTACGTCTTTAAGAGACCAAAATTTAAGGGACACATTGAATTCCGATGGGGAAAGATCAAGTACTCATCTTGTAGTTGTCATCGCGATGTCCAGAGTCCCTGGCGGAGATGGATGAAGGGTGAAGATGATTGGTCGTCCTCCAGGATTGTTCAGGCGTCGCGGCAACAGATCCAAAAGGGAGCTAGTCTTGTTCTCTCCTCATCAGCATTCAATGACGTACGATTCCATCCATGGTTGGAAGAAGTCGCCGGCCCTTTTACAATGAAAATTCTCGGCCCGATACAGAAACCCAAAAGGGGTATTGAAGATCCAAAGTATAGAGGAATCAATCAATCGTCATTTATTAATTCAAGCTATCCCATTATTACTGTATTCTCAAAAGGGGGACTTTACTTCTAAATATTACTCTTAGCCTACATTTAAAGTAACTTCAAAAGATGTCCGATTTACTTGGACAATCAATTAAATTCTCCTGGAGAGAATGAGAATGTACCCCCAAACGAAAACATTACTGGAAATTAAAAGAAAATCTCAAGAAACAGTTAACACTATGACAGATGGGATTAGAATGATCGCTCTCCTAGTTTTCAGAGGCTTCCAGACTGATCAGTTCTACCATAAAACTTTAAAATATTTACCCGATCGCCTGTGAATTTCTCTTCGCCCACTCTCTTTCTCCTCAGTAAATAAGGAAGGTGATACGTTCAAGCAAGAAGGAAACTAGGAGAGAAAAGTTATTTCCCTTTTGCAAGTTTAGAATTATGGGATTGATTCAGCATACTTCTGGCGTCTAAATCTGTCGTGAGAATAGATAATTCCAAGTGGGATCGTGGGAACCAAGGACTTTAATAAGATTCTGATCATAATTATAATGATTTTAGAAATGCTGGCTAAGTTGCCAATGAACAAGAATAAATTTACTATCTTTATGGGAACTGAAAATTACTTACTTAAGATAGAATAAATTCTATTTAATAACTCAAAATTTTGGTACACAACAAACAACTGAGTTCCAGAATTTTTCCACCAAATCTGGTAGAAGAGAACAAGTCAAATAGAACATATAAAATATATTTTTATGTACGGTAATGGAGAGTCAAGAAAATTCTATTTGATATTTCTATGTGATTATAGGCCTGTATTATCAATTGAAATCCAACTATAAATTTGGTTACAACCACCAACTGACTCAAATGCTACCATAGACTGATACAACTATGGATTAATCTATTTGAGGCTTGAACTGCTATTGATAAAATCTGGTGTGGCGCACTCACACAACTTTCCTTTCCGTTATGAAAATTGATCACCTGACGCTAGTGTTCCCGCGCATCTCATGTCTACTATTCAAAGATTTGGGCCAGCTGGTGACAGGGCAATAACGCTGGAGACACACGAGGTCGGCTATCTCTTCATAGTGAATAATTTAATAGAATCAACCGTTGCCAACAGTTTGCAATTGAATAATCACATTTTCTTGAATTTCGAGCTTATTTTTAATTTTAGGTGAAAATGTTACTGAACATTAATTGTAGAGATTCTTATGCTCAATCTATTCCACTCAAAATGTTTTGTTCAAATTGTATCTGAAGCCTGATAATATTGAGAATCTAAAATCAAACTTTGCATAGATGTTGCGGAGCTCCTGAAATTTTTACAGATATGGGACTTATAGCAGTTGATAGAGCTTATCGATGACTATTTTAGGCATAACTTTAATTAAAATCGTTGGAGCCGTTTTCGAGAAAATCGCGAAAGACCCTGTTTTTGACATTTTCACCATTTTAGCCGCCATCTTGAATCGTATTTGATCGAAATTGTTTGTGTCGGATCCTTATATTGTAAGGACCTTACATTCCAAATGTCAAGTCATTCCGTTAATTGGGAGATGAGATATCGTGTACACAGATGCACATACACTCATACACACATGCACATACACACACACACACACACACACACACACACACACACATACACTCACACACACATACAGACATACAGACCAATACCCAAAAACCACTTTTTTGGACTCAGGGGACCTTGAAACGTATAGAAATTTAGAAATTGGGGTACCTTAATCTTTTCCGGAAAGCAATACTTTCCTTACCTATGGTAATAGGGCAAGGAAAGTAAAAATAGGCCAGGATGGCAAGTTTCTAGATCAAATAACGTGCTATTTGGGGCTCATTGATTATTCTTTAAGAATAATATCATTAGAAAGTCAACATATTTCTTATTATTCTTATAGGGGTATTCACAATATTGTGTTATCGAGTTAAAATGTCATGTGTTGAGTCAGTTGCTATAGTAGTACATTGGAATAGAATTCAGCTGAATTGCAACTGACTCAACATACACTTCAACTTGATAACACAAAGATCGTGGATACCCCCATTATAGAGGATTCACTGCGTTACTTACAACCACAAGTAGGACTAATGGGCCTTTCCTCACTATTTATAAATAGGAGACTCCATAATGATCTCACAATGTACATCTAAACATCAATGTTGACTTTATACAGCATTATATTGCATTGAGAAATTACGGTTATACAAAGTTGTGAATAATGTTTATTCCAATGCCCTTTATTTACATTGTTTACATCTGTTCCACAGGTCCGTGTAATATTTTTCTCTTCTCCAGTTTTTCATTTAGTTTTCTATGCAATTTCTTCATTTATCGGAAAATTCATACTTGAGAGAGTTTGATATGAATGTTTTGTAAGTTGTAACAATATTTTTTGGGTGTTTACCAAAAACTAATATTGAAAGAAAATTGTTAGGTCTCAGCACAAGAAGCTGGAAAATGTTATCACCAGTTACAGTATCAATTGTTTAGAGATAAGATAATAACGGCTCTCAAGGCTATGATTATTAACAGCCAAATGAAAATAAAAGTCTTGTTGTAATTATTTAATAATAATGTTTGAGGTTAGGTTCTTTTACATTAGCTTGTCGGCGACCTTAGTAATCAGTCAAGCCGTATATTTGAAAATTAGCCAGACACCTTGTAGCAAATTAATTGTGTCTAGGCAGCATTCACTGAGACTAGGATAAGAGGATTTAGTATGACAAATAAATGTCGCCAAAAACAATTAGGAAAACACAAAAATTTTGATTATATAATTGAGCAGGAACGTAAATAATAAAAAAAAAACAAAAAGATAAAGGAAATGGGATTCAATTCAATTAATTGCATTAATACATATTGTAGTCTAGGGATGTACCAATCATAATGCAGTATTTGACTGGTGCTAAAAATGATTTAATTCAAAATCTCCACGTGGTCTTTATAAAAATTATAAAAAAATTGTTATTGTTATAGAATATACAAAATTATGTAGTGAAGATAAAAAATAAGAGTTTAAGACTAAAATATTCAACAAATGAATAGTAATATGCTGTTATGTTATGGACTATTTGACAGTACCAAATTACGTCATCATGGAGTATTTAAAATCCACCAATGGGAGAGAATATTTAAATTTTATGCAAATTAGAAAGTCGGAAGTATCGTTGAGAAAGAATAGGGGAAGACTCATACCCACTTGCTTGCCAGAGGTCACCAGGGACACCCACCAATTATGAGAGCATTAGACTGAATCCCTTGTTGTACATTAAATAATTTTTAAAGGTTTAAGTTTTGATTGATATATTTAAAAATAAAATTAATATAACTCAGTGATATGAGTTGTTAAATTCAAGTATTCCCACTGAAGAGGACGACAGCAGCCCACCAGAAAAGGCTTAGGACACAGGAGACGAATCCAGGCCGCCATCAATAATTGTGTAAGATTGACACATGAGTTCAATAGTTATTAAAAAGGGCCCTCAGTGCAGTAGATATAGAATGGCGACTCTAGTGCACTGCGCCAGAATACGCCACCTACCCTGAATTAGGAAAAAATTTCCAACCTAACCTAACCTAACTTAGGAAAACATTTTCAACCCAACCTAACAAACCTAACCCAACCTAACCTTAGGTCAAGGTCAAGGTCAAGGAAAAATGTAGAAAAAAAATAAAAATAGTAATGATGAAAAAAAAAAAATGAAAAATAAAAAAAAATTAATAATGAAAAATCAAAAATAAATAAAAATTATAAAAATAAATCAGAAGGTCTCCCACTCACTCTGGAGTGTATATATAGTGTTCACAACAGTGGGAGGACCATCAGTGTCCAGTCAAGAGCTATAGAAGACACATCTGCCAGGTTCAGTTCTAGGACCTGAGGTTTCAGCACATTGCAGCACAGCCACAAACTTCTCTTTCTGAAAAAATATCCTAGGACACATGGCAGCCATTTTGATCTTCAATAAAATAGCATATGTTCAATGAAAATAGCAATGAATTGCTGATTTTTATTCCTCAAATCCTCTTCACCCACATTTAGTAATGTAAGTAGAAGTGATTATTCTATAGAATATACAAGGAGCTTGAATATCCAAACAGTAATGAGATATCCTCTGGGTAGCATGTATGCTTTCAGAATTCTAGAGTGTGATCAAATCATTGTATCACAAGGAATATTTTTTCCTAGTTATATTTAACATAATAGCATTCCATAGTATTCAGTCAGTGTTCAGTTACTGTTCAGTCACTGTTCAGTTACTGTTCAGTCACTGTTCAGTTACAGTTCAGTCACTGTTCAGTCACATGACTAATGGCCACGCCCACCAGCATTAGGGGCGTCAATGGGGGGGACCTATCGAGCTGGTCATGCAGGACCTGTCACTCTACATGGTCATGGAGACCTCTATCACACCAGATTAATATGTCCATGGTAGACCTACTGGATGAAGATGTCCATGGGAGACCCATCACTCTAGATCAACATGGCCATGGAGACCTGTTGCTCTAGATCAAAATGGCATTGAAGGGAGACCCATCACTCTAGATCAACATGGCCATGCTGCTCTAGATCATAATGGCATTGAAGATGGATATTTTCAACAATTCCCACTCCACCTCCTCCATGTATAGACATGACTTATTTAACATGGGCATTCTCAATGACACTGTCAGTATTAAACATGTCTGTATGGCATGGTTGAGTCGTCCACTCAGTGTTCAGTCAGTCAGTTCAATTACTGATCAGTCACTGTTTAGTCACTGTTCAGTCACTGTTCTGTCACTGTTCAGTTACTGTTCAGTCACTGTTCAGTCAGTCGCACTTGACACTTGGAATTGGTCCAAGATGTATAAATAGCTGAGCTCAAGCTCTCAGACCTCAGACTGATAAACACTGTCCAGTATGTATATCAAACAAAGGAACCATAAGCCAACATTGGAGGAGGTTGCTCCTACCATATTGGAGATTGCTAGGCTGAAGCATGAAATCTAAAGAAGGCATAAGGAAATCATGCTGGGTAGACGAATTGAAGAGAAACATGTGGAACACTTTAAACCTCTAGCTGAGCCACTAGCCAACCTAGTCGAAACTCTCCAACAGATGCCAGTTCAACAACCACAACTACCTCCATCAAGAGCATCCATGAAGCATCCCAGGTATCTAAAGCCTAGAATAAAAATGCACTCCAGGCATGTGAAGGGTAGGCAGAGACAATCCAAGCCAGAGTTGCCATCATCAGATCATCGTCCTTCCTCAGCAGCCTCAACACACCACATATATCCTACTCCACCAACAACACCAATTGTTGAACATGCCACATATACAAGGCGTGGACTTACTGGTGCAAGGAAAGCAAAACATAAGCTCCAACTCTCTAGCATTGATGAAGAGTCACCAACATTTGAATCAAATGGAACTGGAGAAGTTTCAAGTCCAATAGCAGGCACCTCATGAGTTGGACAACAACTATGGAAAGCAGGAAAGCAGGCATTTGAAGAGGATGAGGGTGAGGAGTAAAATATGAGTAGAGGATATGAAGATAGCAGTGATGAGGAGCTGTCTGGAGATGGACAGGATGATGATAAGAATATTGAACAATTATTGAATGAAAGTCACAGTACAACAGTTCAGAATATTCTTGATCAAACTGATCTAGCTGGAAAACAGGTAGCTGATTACATTAGAGGATCATTGAGCAAGGACAATGACAATTTTGATGACACTTTTGGGCCAAGAGTGAGAGACAATGCTTACTACCTGGGCAATAAGTATTTAGCTTTTGGAGAGAATGGTGATGAAATTGTGCTGACTGACCCTGTAGATGAGGAAGAAAAGACCTTCACAGCTACATTGGGACTTTGTGAGTTGATTTTCAAGAAGAATCCAAATCGTGCATTAGTTGAATCCGCTGACAGACAGTGTAGCAGTATTCATAGTTACAATTGTGAGTGATGAGGATTTTGGGAATTATCATGAGAAGTCAGCCTGTTATGAAAATGGATTTCGCTGTTTTGGTTTTCTGTGTCATGTTGTGTCTACTTTGTTAGTGTGTGCGTAGAAGTTATAGTACTAAGAAAATCAACAATTTTCTTGGAGCATCAGTGCTGGTTCATGACCTCTCTTGCTGTCACTTGGTGGGAGAATGTATCTTAAATTGTAGTTGTACAGTTCCTTTCTATTGGCAGAAATTGTGATGAATATTTTCAATAAAATGGTAACTGCCAATCACAGTTAACGTTGGTTAGGTCTATCTAGTATGGATGATCACACAGCTCCTAGACCAGGCAAGTGTACCAAAGTGCATCTGTCCTCAGCATCTGTCCTCTGTCATAAGCAGTACAAAATGTAGTCTGATCAGTATTTTGTGTTAATCATGGCTTTTATGCCAGCTTTAGACTTGATTAGTATTTGGCTGTGGAACCATCTGTTCCCATAGCATGTTCTAGTTTCTTTTGCCTCAGTAAATGCTTTAAGAAGAGAGGATATCAAATTGTCACCTCACAATGGAGATTTTCCTCCTATAACCGCTACTAAAGGTATGTCATGAATTATAATATAATCAAGGAAATGATTATCAATGGAAGCTTCCATCAGAGTGTTAAATTTGTTGTGATACATTTAGATACATTTGAATGTTATACGTAGAAATGTAGAGTACCTATTAGAAGAAATTGAAATTTTTTGATTTTAAATTATTTTTGTAGAGGAAGCTATTAGCCTGGATAATGACAGTATTTTGTGTTATAGATTTCATTTGTTTGTTGATTCTAATGAAAAGCTTTCTTGATTCTTAAGGAAACACCTATCATGTAATTTATTTAAGTAATTTATTATTTTTGAATTACACTATATATGCAATTTATGTAAGAGAACTGATTGAACAAACCAACAACAATACTCGAAAGACCTTGTTATGAAAAGTTCTTCAATCAACTTGTGATTTATGTAGGCCTATTATGGAATACTATGTACTCATCTCTCTGTATGAAGGGCATGACCCTGATTACAAATAAATTCTTTTCTATTAAATCAAGATATTGAAGTAGGTAATGTCTATTTGTGTTTTAAAGTAATAAGTATTGATTTTTTTATATAACCTAAAGTAGGTTGACTTTATGATATAACTGAAGTTGAGTCAATTGGTATTATCCTAGTTTATTTTTTATTCTAACAGCGGTCAAAGTATGGGAACATCATAGTTCGGCTCCATCAAAGTATGGGATCAATGTACGAGTCCATCAATTTATGGGTTCATGAACGTGTGTCTTTAAGCCGCTGAGACACCTCTGAATCGATGGCAGTCCTAGAAGCTTGGGGTATGCTGTCTCCTGATGGTAGAGCTCAATCACTGAGCCTAAATTTGAGTTGAAGAAACAGCTTTGAGGTAACATTTTTTTTTCCAAATTAAATGAATGTCCCAGGAACTCCGGATGTGACAGAATGAGTTTTAGTAACTATAGACTTTCAAAAAAAAGAGTTAGACTTTTTGTTATATCGTAATTTTGAAATATTATTGGGGATAGATAGATTACTAATTTTATTAATTAGGTTTGAGTAATAGATTTTCTGGTTGTATCTTTACATTGAAATATGAGGCCATATTTTCTCTGTAAGGATCCAGCTGGGAATTTCAGTTTTTTAATTTATATTTGATAATCTACTAAACAACTAAAAGTTGAACTAGTATATGAAATGTTTTAAAGGTCCCTTATTGATAAATTAATGTTTTAAAATAATATTGGTTTTAAAGTTGTAAAGTATCAAATGGAGTTTCAAGGACCCTAACCTTTTCTAAATTTGTTTTGATGACATATATTTTTTGAATAGTTTTCCATGGTAGAATTCTGTGATGTGATTTTTTAGGAATATTTGTCTTTGCTGCTTTCATAATAATTACAAAGATACAGAATGGATATGATTAACATTTGATAGCATTTTGATAGTGATTTAAAAATTTCTAAGTGTGTTCTGGATGTTCTAAGAGTTTCCTGAATTTTATGTTGATCTTTTCTTAACATATGTATAGTTATTTATAATTAACTTCTGAGCAATATCTATGATAACTTTCAATTATTCTTTCTGAAATTAGAGTCCTTTAAGCTTCTAATGATTCAATCTGAAACGTTTTCAATGTAAAGCAGCCAGAGTAGGTTATTAACAAATTATCTATATCAGAGATAACTTTCTAAATTTAGTAATTTTATTTTCTGGTTCTCATGATGTAACTTCATTTTTGTTTTATTAATTGTTAAATTTAAGTGTAAGAGGTGACAATATAGTTGATATATTCTCTCTATTCCGTTGTGTCTCTTGTCATTTCCGGATTCCCGTTCTGTAGCACTAGGTATGTTTATCAAGAATCCCTTTTATTAAGTTATATTGTATGTGCTTCTAAATTCTAAATTCCAAATAAACTTTCCAAATTCATAGCATGGCACAACAGGCCTATGGAGAAATATTGAACTGGACCAGTGTGCACAGACAGAACAATGATTCAAGAGGTGAGATTGTTAACTACAACAAAGCCAAGTATGAGAATACAATCAAATGCCTTTTGGATGATGGCAGAGATGGCAGTCAAATACATTCTGAGAGACAAGTGACTGGGAGAGGATCTATTGCTCCAAGGCATGATTTTCGTAAGGAGAAAAGTCAGAAGATCTATAGAGGAAGAGGTGTTCTGTCAGCTATCAAGGGTGCTGCTAGTACAATAGTTAATAAGGCAATCGACATTCTACCAGTTGAGCTTCATATCCCTGGCTATCAGTACTGTGAACCAGGAACAAAACTTGAGAAGCAATTAGCACAAGGTGATCCAGGAATCAATAAACTTGATCAGGCTTGCAAGGAGCATGATATTGCCTATTCCAAGAGTGGTGATACAGCAAGCAGAGCAGTAGCAGACAGCATCTTGGCAGAGAGAGCCTGGGACAGAGTGAGATCTGAAGATACAGGGGTGTTGGAAAAAGCTGCAGCACTAGCAGTCACCAACATCATGAAGGCTAAGGCAAAGTTTGGGGGAGGTATGAAAAGATCACTGAAGAAAGTCAGCAGGGTGGCTAAGAAGGGGAAGAAACAAAAGATTCAACCATCAAAGAAAAAATCAATGAGAGGAGATCAAGGTCTTTACTTGAGACATCAGAAACCAAAGGTTGGTACAGGTCTTTACTTGAGATAGCAGAGATCGAAGGTTGGTGAAGGTCTTTACTTGAGAAAGCAGAGAACAGCAACACCTTAGACAATAGGTAATACATTGAGGTACAATCAAAATCATAATGCTGTACAAATTTGGATATATATTGGATACATAGCAGATTAGATTCATTGTGCTGGAATCATCTGTGAAGAACAGACATTTTGTGGATCAACTGTGTATCTGGAACAATAAAGAAGATGGTACTCCTATTCTCAAAGTGGGGTGACTATGGTGAGACAAATTTTCCATCAATCTTCCCATTTGATCTGAAGAAGGATGAGGATCATGTAGAAGATGAGGAAGAGGAATCTGATAAGGAGGTGGAGGAGGATGATGAGGTAGAGGTGGAAGAGGAAGAGGAGGAGGAAGAGGAGGAAGAGGAGGAGGAGGAGGAGGATGATGTAGTGGTGATAAATACTACTAGACCTATACTTTTGACTCAAAGGAGCATCAATTACCTGAAGGAAAGAGGTTGTGAGGTGATTCAACAATAATGACAGGGTATTGTCTCTGTCTGAAACAGTGTTCTACAGGAATCACAGAATAACATCCAAAGACTATCAGACATCAACAGGAAGGACTTGCCAAGGACCAGTGCTGAAAAAGGAGTCTACTACCTGAGACATCACCTGCTTGACATGGGCCAAGGAGAAACACCATGGAAACATTAATTTCCTGCACACTCAATATAGTAAACAACTTCAATTATGGAACAGGGATATATCTGTTTGTAGTAAACTTTTCAATGAAATAGATGATGAATTGATCAATAAAGAGCTAATTGTTTTCCAAACTGTTTACTTATTACATACCATCTCCTTAGATATAGTTTAGCTATAAGTACATTAGGATGCCAAGTGCCACTGACTGAACAGTGACTGAACAGTGGATGAACAGTGACTGAACAAAGACTGAACAGTGACTGATCAGTAATTGAACTGACTGACTGACCACTGAGTGGACGACCCAACCATGCCATACAGACATTTTCAATACTGACTGTGTCATTGAGGATGCCCATGTTAAATAAGTCATGGAGGAGGTGGAGTGGGAGTCGTTGAAAATATCTATCTTCAATGCTATTTTGATCTAGAGCAGCATGGCCATGTTGATCCAGAGTGATGGGTCTCCCTTCAATGCCATTTTGATCTAGAGCAACAGGTCTCCATGGCCATGTTGATCTAGAGTGACGGGTCCCCCATGGACATCTTCATCCAGTAGGTCTACCATGGACATATTAATCTGGTGTGATGGAGGTCTCCATGACCATGTAGAGTTACAGTTCCTGCATGACCAGATCAATAGGTCCCCCCCCATTGATGCCCCTAATGCTGGTGGGCGTGGCCATTAGTCATGTGACTGAACAGTGTCACAAAGTGAAATTGTGACAAAAAAATAATTAATAATACTATTGAAAGACTCTCGGCTATCAGCAAAGCTAGCTGACCACGGAGATAAGGAGGGAACCGATGGTGCACCATCTTCCGCGCATCAAGAGGAAACTTACCGCCTCTGGAGGCGGCGCAACTCCATCCCCTCTACTTAGGGAGAGTATTTAAACGCCGGACAAGCCCCAGACCGCAGCATTCCGCTCCCAACCTTACTGCTCCTTGTACAGCGGCCCATTGGCTGCCATATGTCCCTGACCTCCTGTCCTTCTATAGCGGCCCGTTGGCTGCCATACGTCCCTGACCTACTGTCCTGGTACAGTGGCCCATTGGCTGCTGTATGTCCCTGTCCTTCTCTCCTGATACAGTGGCCCATTGGCTGCTGTATGTCCCTGTCCTCCTCTCCTGATACAGAAGCCTGTTGGCGGCCGTCCCTATCCATCCATCCTCCCAGGGCACAGCGGCCCGTTGGCTGTCGTCCCTATCCTCTCATCCTCCTAAGGCACAGTGGCCCATTGGCTGCCATCCCTTTCCACCCATCCTCCCAGGTCACAGCGGCCAATTGGCTGCCATCCCTATCCTTCCATCCTCCCAGGGCACAGCGGCCCATTGGCTGCTGTACCTATCCTTCCATCCTCCCAGGGCACAGCAGCCCGTTGGCTGCCATCCCTATCCTTCCATCCTCCCAGGGCACAGCGGCCCATTGGCTGCTGTCCATATCCTTCCATCCTCCCACGGCACAGTGGCCCATTGGCTGCTGTCCCTATCCTTCCATCCTCTCTGGGCACAGCGGCACAAGCTACTCAGGGTGTAAGTGATAACAGTGACTGAACAGTAACTGAACAGTAACTGAACAGTGACCGAACAGTAACTGAACAGTGACTGAACAGTAACTGAACACTGACTGAATACTATGGAATGCTATATGTTAAATATAACTAGGAAAAATATTCCTTGTGATACAATGATTTGATCACACTCTAAAATCCATATCTGAAAGCATACATGCTACCCAGAGGATATCTTATTACTGTTTGGATATTCAAGCTCCTTGTATATTCTATAGAATGATCACTTCTTCTTACATTACTAAATGTGGGTGAAGAGGATTTGAGGAATAAAAATCAGCAATTCATTGCTATTTTTATTGAACATATGCTATTTTATTGAAGATCAAAATGGTGGCCGTGTGTCCTAGGATACTTTTTCACAAAGAGAAGTGTGTAGCTGTGCTGCAATGTGCTGAAACGTCGGGTCCTAGAACTGAACGTGGCAGATGTGTCTTCTATAGCTCTTGACTGAACACTGATGGTCCTCCCACTGTTGTGAACACTATATAAACACTCCAGGGTGAGTGGGAGACCTTCTGATTTATTATTACTAATTTTTGATTTTTCATTATTAATTTTTTTTAATTTTTATTTATTTTTGATTATTATTATTATTATTATTATTATTATTATTATATATATTTTTTCTTTCTTTTTTCCAAGTTTTTTTTACGACGAAGTTTTTGAAGTTTTGAGCTTGACCTTGACCTTGACTTTGACCTTGATTTCATGTTAGGTTAGGTTAGGTTTGTTAGGTTAGGTTAGGTTAGGTTGGAAATTATTCCATAAGTTAGGTTAGGTTAGGTTGAAAATTTTCTCCCAAGTTAGGTTAGGTTAGGTTGAAAATTTTTTCCTTTGTTAGGTTAGGTTAGGTGGAGAATTTTGGCGCAGTGCGCTAGAGTTGCCATTCTATATCTACTCAGTGCTATGACTCAATCACAGTTTAATAAAGAGTGCTCGTCGAAGGTTTATTTGAAAATCCAACTTAATATTGAAATTTGTGCAAATATTCAAACCTTAAGGGAAAGTCTTGATAAGAACGATTCATGAGAAATTAATATTTAAGTATGCACAGAGTAAATATTTATAAGTATTTGATTTATTATATATGCTCACTCATTGATCTTCTTTATCAGTTATTTATAAGAATTTTCATGAAGCTCATGTTCCCAAGATGAATTATTTCATCTGAATTCCACCAAAGGCCGAACCCAAGCCCTGAGATATTTCAATTTTTTTTTTCTCATATTGATGGAAGTAAGATTCATGAATTCTATTCAACAAGCAACAGCAAGTCGACAACTGAGCTGTAGGCCTTCATATAGACAGAATACATGCTGATTAAAGAAGCATGAGATATATTATTTGATGCTAATAAGCAAAGTGAAACCATTTTGTGAGCTATCTGTAATATTTTTTTTTACAATATATATTTTCTCATATTATTTTTATATTTATCGTTCTATTTTTTATTATTGCTCGTTGATATTTCCATGTATATTATATATTTTATTTGTTGAATGGTGTACTCTTCATTTATGATCCTATCTTCATG
Source organism: Nilaparvata lugens (assembly GCF_014356525.2). Classification (NCBI taxonomy): domain Eukaryota; kingdom Metazoa; phylum Arthropoda; class Insecta; order Hemiptera; family Delphacidae; genus Nilaparvata; species Nilaparvata lugens. The sequence goes on along the minus strand of NC_052505.1, from coordinate 42,363,798 downwards.
CATGACCAATCTATTTCTAGTCTGTTTTATTTCTATTATCGACAAAATATTTAAATTATCAACCAACTATATTCTTTACCAAATAAGTTGGATATATTGGCAATATACAGCATTGATTATTGAATCTTCACAAATATTACGTTCTCAAGATTTATTTAAATTATTCAGAAATATCACATCCGATTTGGAAGAACCCAAGGGTCATAGTATTGAGTATTAAGCACTATATTATAGTGCTGCTGCAACTCAATACTATGACCCTTGGGTCATATTCTAATTCTATTGGAATTTATAAGGTATTCTGATAGAGTGTCGCCTTTGATTTGCCAAGTGGCATTGGTGTCAATACCATATTGTCTAGTACACAAATCAGAACCCTTATATCTATCTACATCTTCTGCATCTATAATTGTGGAGTCGACCAGATCAGTCATGAGAACTGTAAATTGTTAAAGCAGCCGCCATTTGCAGCCGTTGAAAGCAGAAAATTATTTGAGCTCCTTGAATAGCTGATAAGAAATTTGTGGTATTTCTCTTCCAGGAGGCATGAAAATATTAAAAGTATTCAAAAATCTTTTGCTCTACCGACTGCTGCCAGCAGGGCATATGTGACACCAAAAATAATGTCACAAAGTTAACCACGTCATTCCTTCTCAAAATCTAAATGCCTGAACTGAATACAATAATTTTCATAATATCCTTACAAAGTCTCTACAGAGAAATATTTATTCATTCCAATAGAAACACGATTTTTTCCATCTTGGACTACATAATTTGAATCAAACGGTTCCTAAAAGTCTCTTTTGACTTTTTGATGGAAAGAAGCATGCCCATATGAAAAATGCAGACGAGCGAAGCAAGCCTGCCGACTAGTATCAGATAGTTTCCATCGATAAAACCTATAGTATTGTACTTCTAGTCAAGAAAGAGATTATCCATGATGGCAATCTTAAAAATGCAAGTCTCTGATGTCTTGGGTTTTTCTTTTTGCCCCTCCAAAACTGCCCTGATGGGGCAAATCCCACTGGTTTGAAGGCAAGGATACTTTTGGATTTGCTTTGGGATTTGGTTTGTTTATGTGGTTTCCACGAACAGCTATGGTAGTAGAGTCAACCCCGACAGAGCCCCGCATGTCCAGGTAAGGCTTAATACTACAGGAGGGTGCCTGATATCCTGCAGGCACCGTTAGAAACACGATATAAAAGTACCACCAATCAGCACGGTTCACATTAAAACCTTGGGTTGGCCTAAGAAGAAGTAAAAATATGGCCAAGGAAGCCCGACAGATAGGAAAAGAAGTGAAGAATGACACAAGCCAAGTCAATGGAAAAAGTGAGATCCCAGAAATGAATAGTTCCAAAGCATATTAAGAAGGAGAAGAAGGGTTTTGGAAGTGGGTTCCTTCTTTGTTGCCTCCTACAACAACCAGGGATACTGTGAGTGAATTCTGGTTTTCAACACATTCTTGAGTACGATGCTCAACCCCCACAGGGGGTGGAATTACATAAAAAATCGTAACTCCAGAACAAAAGATGAAACAAGCGGGAATAGATAATGAATTATTTTTTTCCAAAGAACTTTCATCATCGAAAGTAGTTATTAAAAAAAAATACTCTTAACAAATGATTTTTTTTTGAAAAAGTGCCATTTTGTCAGATAAAATCATGTTTACGTGAAAATGTGTAATATTAAATGTTGTGGAATAGCTTATTGTGATTTGACACGTGATTACTAGAGTTTTGAAATTGAAATTGAAATTGAAATTGAAATTGAAATTTATTCATAACACTGACAATTTACAAACAAAAGTAAATGAACTTAACAAATCAGTACAATAATTTTGAAAAAATAAAAAAAAACTAAAATTCTCCATCATCGATGATAACCATTCTATGATCGTTTCAATGAACACTGGATCCACCAATTTGAGTCGGTCGGTCATTATGCGGCCCAGACAAGACCACCAAATGCGCATCAAGTAGTTCGGATATCCTGAGGTACACTAGAATCAGAATACTTAGGTCTGTTTCCATCTTCTCGAAGTGCCCACGAAATCCCTTAGTAATACCACTGTGACCTATACTCTAGGCTTCTATTTATTATTTCCTGTGTAGATTCTCTTCATTCTGTATAAAATGATACACAAAGTAGTTGGCTAATATCTTTCACTGTATTCTGCGGCATTTAATTTTGAGGGAAGCTTCGAGAAATTCTAAACCTCTGTCAGCAGCTTTACCAATTTAGTTATTTGCAATTACGGAAATTCCCTTGAGAATTCCATGCTTTTAGGGTTCAGCATCATTTGCAATAATTATTTTTGTGAATACTTTTCCAGGTTTGTTGATGGCTTATTTCTCAGCACTACTCCTCTTTCCCTACATGAGGCACCGCCGCCTTGCTGTTTTTGTTGGCATTCAAGATAGCACGTAAAGAATTTCCCCTCTCTATACTTCCTTGTTTCTAGCCATTATGAATTTTATTAAAAACATTAAAATGTTTAAAACATATTCAAAACATTATAATTAAGTGAGATTGGGAGAGTTGTTAGCTAATACCCTCTAGAATAAATTCCTTAAAATATAACTCACTTGCAATGATAAATTTTAGATCGTTGATGTAGTGTGGCTCCAGTCTGTACGATTCAAGCTCCTTTCCTCTGTTTAAATCAGTATAGTCCTCGCAGTAGGAAACAGCAAACATATGTCATGTCATAATTCGACTTCACTGAGTTATTGAAAATTGATAGAATTACCACATTAACTTCGATCTAAAAGGATTAAAATTTCTGTCTCTCGAATTGGGCTGCTATCTCTAGTAGTGGTGGCAGGCGAGTGGGCAGATTGTCTCTTTTCCTTTTGGGAAGGTACTTCCTTATTTTTCCCAATTCCCAAAAATTCAAATGTTAACTGTGATTGGTGGATTTCACTAAAACAGGATGACGTAGTTGTGTCCCAAATAAGTAGTTCCTTTGATTGAATACATTTAAACAGGCTAATATTTTTCTAAAAAAATCACAGACACATGCACCTAGAGCTACTCATACAATTTAGTGATAAAAGAATATATTATTGTATTCAATAATATCCACGTGGAGAATTTTTAAATTATTTACAAGTTAGCACCAATTGAATACTGTGCCCTGATTGGTGCATTTGGTCGTTAGGGCGAATCTTGGTTCAAGTACAGACAATGTTCAATTTTCTAACAATCATCATGCGATATAAAAATGTATTATTTTTCAGATTTTTTGTGCTTATTGCTGTTTGATAATGAATAGTATGTTTTTTTAAATAAAATAGTTTCTATTTATTATTCACAATATTCCATTTAAATCCAAAACCCCTCTGTCCAAGCAGATCCAAACCCCCGGTGTTTTATGATTACCAGTTACACACAACTATATAAACAGATTGTTGCTAAGAGAATTGTATGTCTCTCACTTGGCAGTTATAAATGTTGCCGATATGTGCTGTTACTAGCGAACCTAACCTCAATATCCTTTAGGTAGTCTTTTATAGGGAATAAATAAGCTGTTAAAATGTTGATGTAATCTTTATAATATGGCTAATAATTGCTGTATCTGATATCTGCCTTATCTGATTCAAATTCAAATTCAAATTCAAATTCTTTATTCAAAAAAAATAATTATACAATCAAATGCATTCCAAAAATCAAATACAATATTGTTTCCTAATTTCTAATATGTGTTCCCTATAGGCTACCCTGTGTGGGGACACTTGAATATATATAATAAAATATTTATATACAAATTTAAATATTATATCATGAAGTACATAATAATTGAATATGGTATTATATTGAAATAAATCAATATGTCAATATTTATAATCATTCTTGCACACATTCATACGCACACACATTCACATATGCGCACACATTCATACGCACACACATTCACACATGCGCACAAACACACACACACACAAACACACACACACACACCACACACACACACACACACACACACACACACACACACACACACACACACACACACACACACACACACACACACACACACACACACACCACACACACACACACACCACACACACACACACACTTACACAAAACTTAAAACTATGTACGGAGTGGTTGCTGTTTTTTTTCATATTTAGTTCAATTTTATTCATAGTTAACGTTTCGTTTTTTTTTCAAAGTGCTGATGTAATTATACCATAAATGAATCCGTTTTGAAGAAAGATACAGTGATTGAAATTTGATACTGTCTTACTGTTTACGCATACCGGACGGGATTTGTGAGTTCAATGATCTTTGATTGTTGCAGTGTTCATGTCATGTAATGTGTAAATTATACTAAATTTAGACCTATATTAATTTAGTAAAAAAAATCATTCGGGTTGTCTAGTTGTAAAATGAATTTCTTGATTTCTTTTCTAAATAACTGACGTGACGTTATTTTCCTTGTTGTTACTGGAAGTGAATTGAATATTTTTATAGCTATGTATTTGAAGTGTCGTCTGGAATGTTCTAATCTTGGTTTTGGGAGGTTAATGTCCTGTGAATTCCTGAGGTTTATTCTTTCTCTCATCTGTTGAATATCGAAATTATTTTCAGCTAAATCCAGCAATGCTTTGAATAGAAAAGAATGTCTCACTGATAATATTGACAGTTCTCTGAAGAGCATCATTGAACTATATTGTTTAGGTTTATTACAAATTATTTTTAATATATGTTTCTGACCAGTAATCACAGGTTTAATATGAACATTGTATGCACTCCCATAGCATATTATTCCATAATTTATTCTAGAACCAATAATTGCATGGTATAATTGTAACAATACTTCTTTTGGACATAACTGTCTGAGGTAATAGAACTTCCTTATGTATACAAATAACTCATTTTTTATCTTCTGTACATGATCTGACCAAGTGAGCCTACTATCCAATATGAGGCCCAGATATTTAACTGTACGTGCTTGTTTTATAGTTTCACAGTTACACAATAAATTATTCACCTGTTGCGCACAATCTAATTTATGGAAGTAAATACTAGTTAACTCCTGATCCGTGTTTTGAAGATTAAATTGTATTATATTAGATTTGTCTGTGTTGATAGTTAATTTATTTTCGCAAAACCACCACCTAAGGTGCTTAAGATCCATTTCTAATTTATTTTTAAGTTCTTGATTTGTTTTGGCCGAATAAAATATAACTGTATCGTCTGCAAAAGATGTAATCTTTCCCTGTAAGTCACCATCCGTCAAATCGTTAATAAAGACCAGGAATAAAGTACTTGATAACACTGATCCTTGAGGAATACCTATGGTAATGTCCCCGGGTTCACTCAACGTATCGTTAATTCTGACCCTTTGACTCCTATTAGATAGGTAGCATCTTAACCAATCATTGGCAATTCCTCTTACTCCTGATAAATTAAGTTTTTTTAGAAGCATGTTTTTATCAATTGCATCATATGCTTTAGATATATCAAGAAACAGAGCTGCACACTTATTATTAACACTAAAACTGTCATTTATTTTTGAAATGAGATTTTTAATTGCCGCTTCTGTACTTCTTCCTTCACGGAAACCATATTGGTTATCACTAAAAAAGTTATTATTTTTATAAAAGTTTTCAAGTCTAATCTTGAATATTTTTTCTAAAATCTTGGAAAAAACCGGTAAAAGTGAAATTGGGCGGAACTGATCTATGTTTTTACAATTTGGCTTTTTAGGAATAGGTATAACTACGCTGTGTTTGAACATGCTTGGGAATTTTCCTTTGGCAATACTTAGGTTAATTAGATCGGTTAATTTGTTCAAATAATTCATGTAAGTTTTTTTAATCATGCTTGTGCTTATCCCATCTACACCTGGCGAAGATTTATTTTTCAATTTTCTTATTGTACTTGCTACTTCCTCCGGATTTGTAGGGTGGAGAAAAATTGAATTTGTTGGAGAATTGTGTGGAAACCTTATTTTTGATATTCTAGCAGACTCTTCCCTAGTTTGCAATGTGGTTTGTTCTAATTCATCATTCATTTTATTCACAACATTTAGAAAATAAGAATTAAACGAATTAGAAATTTTATTACTATCATGTATGCTATTTCCCTGCTCATCAACAATCAGTTTTAGTGGTTCTTTATTTTTTTTCAATCCTATTAACGCGTCAATTGTTTTCCACGTCTTTCTAATGTTTCCCTGGCTTTCTCTAAACAGTTTTGAATAATAATATTGTTTTCTTTCTCTCAGTTCATTACGTAAGTTATTTTTGAATGTATTGTATATTTGTTTTAAGTCGTCATTATTAGGTTGTTTGATAACATTCTTGTATAATTCATTTCTTAAGTTTATTTGCTTGATCAGATAACTATTTATCCATGGCGACCTATATTTCTGTGTCAAGTTATTTTCTAAAAGAAGATTTTCTTGTGAATCTCTGATAGCGCTTTTTAAAATGTCAATGAAATTTTCCCATCCCTCATCAACTGATACTGCTGGTATTTCTCTATCCCAATCAATCGATGATAAAATATTATTCAACTTCCGGTAATTGATTAGGCATATTTTTTTTTAATTTGTATCTGCTTCTTCGTTGGATCTCTTCAATCCTTCAACTTTAAGTATGATTGTACTGTGATCAGTTATATCTAAATGTAGTATTTCTGGAATTAGATTAATTTTATTCAGTTTTGTTCTATTTTTGCCGGATTTTAAGTAAAGATGATCTATTAAAGAGTTGGAAAATCGGGACCTATGAGTGTAATCAGTATTGAGTGATTCAAATCCAAAACTATTCATTAAATATTTGTAATCGTCAATAATTCTGGTGTTCTGAAAAAGATCTATATTTATATCTCCCGTGAAAAAGAAAGGGACCTCATTGTTTTCGTTAATATTAAATATTTCTTCTAAGTACAAGGTTAATTCGTTAAGAAATATTTTGGGTGAGTTTGATTGCAACCTGTAAGCAGCCAACAACTGAAATTCAAAATTATTATATGAACAAGATATATGTACACAGTCCGCTGAAATAAAAACTATTGTCTTTGTTTTGAACGTTATCTCACTGCTTATATAAACCAAAGTTCCTCCTGCTCTGTAGTTATGATTGAAATTACCATGTACGGAATAGCCCTCTATATGATATAAGTCTATTTCATTCTCTAGTATCCATATTTCTGTCAAGACTATTATTAGCGGGTTGTTTTCTAATTTCCTCATTTGCACTAAGAATAAATCGAAATTACTTCGCAGACTGCGTATATTTTGATGAATAATTAGTGTTTCTCTGCTACTTATCTCTGATGACATTTTTATTTACGGTACTGACACTGTTATTTTCTTGGTTACCTGGCTGCTTAGATGCACTTAATACGCTCAACTTTTTCACTTGTTCACTGTTCTTGAGTTCAATAACTGGTGTTCCGTCTTCTTTCCTAGCTAGAATCTTCCTTCCTTGATCCATAGGTATTTGACGCTCAACTTTTTCACTTGTTCACTGTTCTTGAGTTCAATAACTGGTGTTCCGTCTTCTTTCCTAGCTAGAATCTTCCCTTCCTTGATCCATAGGTATTTGATGTCGCCTCTTTTGAAGATCTCTCTCGCCATGGTGAAAATCCTTCTTCGCGTAGGTGCTAGACTTTCATTCACATAGACTGGATGGTCCGTTGTTTCTCCCATCTGCTTTGTAGAAAACTGCCTCGTAACTTTCCTTTTATTCAATATTACTTGTTTGTCTGTTCTACGAACGAACTTGACAACGATTGGTGGAGGTAGGTTTTCATTTCGTTGTTTAAGTCTGTGACAAATGTCGATTGCATCTGCTTTTATTTTGTGTCCTAATGCTTCGCTCATTCTACAAATGATTTCTGTTACATCTTCATCCTGTTTTTTGGGTATACCATTTATTTCCAGCATGTTCGATCTTGAGTATTGTTCCATATCCTCGACGCGTTCCTTCAGTTCTGCATTTTCTTTCCTGAGGCTAGCTACTTCTGTTGAAAGCTTATCGATGTTGATGAGGCATGTGCTAATTTGCTTGTTTTGTTCATCAAACTTCTTATTTATGTCGTTAATCGCCTGATGACATGATTCAATTGATTTCCCAAGTTCCAACTCCATTTTCTTAATATTCTCCTTCATCGACGTCTGATTTCCTGCAATTACCTCAAGAACTCCTGCGAGTTCTTGGAGAGTCACGTCCTTGTTTCCTGTTGTCGATTCACTCACCATACTTTTGCGACGTGTAGAGGAACAGCTGCTACATCTCCAAATTTGTTTGTTTCTCTTTATGTAGTCCGCATCGTCCTTGGTCATTTTCACACATCCTATATGAAAATTCGCTTCACAGTCGACACATGAAATCAGCTCACCTGAATTCCGAACGGATTTAGAGCAAATAAAACAAGACATTTTTAAATCTTCAAATAAAATATTCACTACAGCACGGTTCACTAGCACGAAATATTTTGTTACGGAACGTTTAAACTTTGCACAGCTGACTCAGCAACCACTCCGATACGACCGCTCTCGTCGAGCTCTCAATCATTACTCGATTTATACAGTTAGTCCTTATCTATCTCTGTCAAATTGATAAAGTTACTATTGGTGACGAAGCTTTGACTTTTAAGTCGGCAAACAAGATCTATACTATAATAATGCTCATGCTCCAACTAACAATAAAAACAACATACAAAAAGAGCAGGAAGAACTTCAAAAGTTTTGGGATCTTCTAGGTGAAAGAATAGTCAAAGTACCACCAGATCAAGTAATAATTCTGGTAAGAGATTTTAATGCTCAACTGGGAAAGGAGAAGAGATTCAGATATATTATAGGTAGATGGCCAACACAGATAAGAACGAACAGGAATGGCCTTCATGCCATTGAAATCTGTAGAAATAATGATCTAACATCTAAATCAACCTGCTTTAAAAGATTTCCACATAGACTGAAAACATGGAAACATCCTGATTTTAGAAAAGATGAATGTCAAATTGATCATGTATTTATGTATAAAAACTTTCATAGAGAGATTCAGAATGTAAAGGTATTGAGAGGAACCAATTCTGGATCCGATCATTACATTGTCAAGATCAAAATCAACCTAACACCATTCAGAAGAAGAAGAAGGCCGCCTGTGAGAGTTAAAAGGAGAATGGAACCAGCATCTCTGATGAGAAACGAGGCATATAAGAGGAGAACTTATGAAGAAACGGGAAGTACTCAGAATTTAGACAACCTCGTTTCTAAACTAAAAATAATAGCAGAAGAGACTGCTCCAGTGAAGCCTAGGATGAAACACTTGTGGTGGAATGAGGAATGGAATCTTTCTGTGGAGGATAAACTACCTGAATCATTCTGTTGGACTGTACGTGAAAAATTCTTTCAGAATAATCTTGAATAGATCAAAAGGTGTATTGGAACATCAACTAGGGGAATATCAGGGAGGATTCAGGCCTTACAGAAGTTGTGCTGACCAGATTCTTGCTTTGAAGTTGATGATTGAGAAATTTAAAATCAATAATAAACAGAGATGTTCATAGCATCCATTGATTTCAAGAAGGCGTATGATTGCATTCACAGACCAACTTTGTTGAAGATTCTTGAGTATTATGGTCTACATCCAAAGTTGAAAAAGATGATGGGATTGACTTTGAAAAATACACAGTCAAAAGTTAAACTCAGAGGAGAGCCTTCTGAACCTTTCCCAATAAAGACTGGACTGAGATAATGATATTAGCTCTCCTCACTTCTATTTAATATTGCACTGGACTATATGATAAAAATTTGGCAAGTAGAAAACCCAGTGAGTTGAGATAGGGGTAGGTCGAGACGCAATAAAGTGCAGTACACTAGGATTTGCGGATGATCTGGCTGTATTTACGGTGAATACGAGATAAGTTAGATCACAGATTGAGTCTTGAACGAATTTCACAGAAGATTGGTTTGAACATATCGTATGAGAAAACTGAAATTATGGCAATAGATCCTCTCTGTGTGAACAAGATCAAAATCAATAATCAGGGGCGGTGTGGCTCAGCCGGGGGGCCCTTCACAGCCAGCTGAGAAGTATAAACACGATCATTTTAGAGAATTGTGTTCTGTTTATAAATAAATAAAAATAACGAGCGAAGCTCGGTGCCTGATATTGTGATATTATGTGAAAACGTTGAGAGTGAGAGATACGCATCCTTCCTCATGCACAAAGAAGGTGAAACACACATGCGCTACATGTTTGCTTTGCTCTGGTTCCAAGAGTGGCATTCATTATTCGTTTCTGTCCAAAAGTGCTTTGTCTGCAAGTAAACGTTTCCAAAGTGGATAGAACTCGTATCCAACCAGAAACGCATCCAACGTGAGGGTTTATTTGATAGTCACAGTAAAGTGAGTGAAGCGTTTGCATCGCTCTAGTATATCCAAGCCAAAGAATTTATTGATTTCCTACGCTTGGCAGGATCTTTCAACAATATAGGACGGAAGTTGCTAGCTGCTAGTGGAACGGAAGCACGAACTCTGGAATCAGCTATCAGCTGAACTACAAATTTCAAATTGCAGGAATATCCAGAATGCAACCGGAAAGTCGGCTTTTTGCAACCACTTCCCACTTATATGGAATACTTTTGAAAGTTTAGATCTTATTTCCAATCTCATTCTAGGCTACGAGCAAATTTCTAGCAAGTTATAACACAATAGCTCGAATGGATAGAGAATGTTTTCTCAATACTTAACACAGTATCGATTACATTATTACAAATCTGAGATCCGAGATTCGGCCAGAAGAGTATTAAATGCACAGAGATGGAAGTTTATAAGAAAATTTATTGCTCATGAATTGATGCTATTATCATGTGAGGTGAATGATAATTATTCCTATAGTAGAAATTGTAGCTGATGCTGATACCTTCCTTTTCTATGATTGATAGTTCTCAAGTTATGAAAGAAGGTTTCAACTTCGTAATAAACATGGGTTTATTTTTCATTATTATTTCATGGTTTTCTTTCTTTGTTTTTTTCATGTGAACTTTCCACCAGTTTTCGACTTGATGAATTTCTAATTCTAAAGAGATACATTGTCAGATAGAAGTTATCTGGTACATATGGCACAAAGATGTCACTTGATATTTAATTTGCAGATGCACCGACAATAACAGACGAAATATACTTTCAAAAAGGACGGTAATACATCTCTCGACATCTAGGAATCATAACATCATAATTAATGAAATTCAGTACCGCACTGTTTTTGTGACAATATGCACCAACACGCCAAAATGCAGAATATTGAGTATCCAAAAAGTGAAGCTGCATACAGATTTTGTGTTATTGTACTAGCCAACAGGCTCGCTTCAATCGCCTTACATGTCTAGCCAGGGGGCTCCAACCTCTGAACCTAGTGGCTTATCCAGGGGGGATATATTCTTTCTAGAGAGTACCTCAAAATTTGGGAAAATGGTTTTACCCCCCCCCTTCAAGTTCTATCACTAAAGTAAAAATCATGAAAACTTTAAAAAAAATTTGAATCAAGTTAGTCTATTACTACTATAAATTGTTTTCTAATTGTTTGTGTTTGATAATTTAATGTTGATTGTAAAGTTCCTTTCATCTGTAAAAATAATCATCAACGTAAAATACTCGATTAAATCTACACAAATCGCCGAGTAATATCGGCCTACCATGTAAGAATATAATTTTTGATATTCCCCAAAATCTTGTAATGAAAGGAAATCGATAGGTCTCGAGCAAGCAGCTGTATTGTTATCACCAGATATGGTGTCAACGGTCTAGATTAGATAATAACTGCTCTCAAGGCTATGATTTTGAACAGCCAAATCAGAATAAAAGTATTATTGCTATTTATTTCATAATATATATAATATTTTGAGGTTGGGTTCTTTGGTATTTACTAGTGAGCGACCTTTGTAATCAGTCGAGCTATATATTTTGAGAATTAGCCAGACACCTTGTGGCAAATTAATTGCATATAAATAGCATTCACTTAGACTATGATCAGAGGGTTTAGTAAGCAAGCATGCCAAATGACATGAGTCATTAAATTTAAATAGTCCCATTGGAGAAGATGACAGCAGCCCACCAGAAAAGGCCTAGGACATCGAAACGAATCTGGATCGCCATCATCTTTGTGAAAAAATCGACACATGAGTTTATTTGAAAAGTTATTAAGGGAGCCCTCAGTGCTACAATATAATCACAATTAAATAAAGCTAGCTCATCGAAAGGGTTATTTAAAGATTAAAAGTAATATTGAAATTTGCACAAATATTGAAACAAAAAGGGAATACTATTAAGAACAATTTATGAGATTCAAATATTTAAGTATGCACAGATGAAAGATTTATTAATATTTGATTTATTATATATGCTCACTCATTTATCTTTTTTATCAGTAATTTATCATGATTTTTTATGAAGCTCATGTTCATAAGATAGATTGATTTATCTGAATTCCACCAGAGGCCAAACTCAAGCCCTGAGATATATTTTAATATTTATATTTTTTCATATTTATTGGATGTGACATTTATAAATTCTATTTGACAAGCAACAGCAAGTCGACAACTGAGCTGTATAAGTTGGAAGAATATATGCTGGTTAAAGAATCTCATGATATTAATGAATGCAGATAAGCCAAGTAAAATATTTAGTGAGCTATCTGTGATATTTTTTCTTAATATATATATTTTCTCATATTATTTTCATATTTGTTGCTCTATTTTTTATTAATGCTCATTGATATTTTCATTTAATTATATATTTTTTATGTGTTGAATGGTGTACCCTTTATTTATGATCCTATCTTCATGCATGACCAATCTTGTTATAGTCTATATTATTACCAGTATTGACATGGTATTTGAATTATGAACCAACTATATTCTTCACCGAATAAGTTGGATGAATCGTTGATATACAGCATTGATTATTAAATCTTTGGAAATAATACATTCTCAAGATTTATTTAAATTATTCAGAACCATCGCATCAGATTTGGAAGAACTAAAGGGTCATAGTATTAAGTTGCAGCAGCAATATAAATTAATAGATTTCATAAGGTATTCTGATAGAGTATCGCCTTTGATTCCACTCGGTATCATCTTACACTGCTGACCCCTTTCAGATGGTGGCGGGTGGCATTGGTGACGATACCATATTGTCTAGTACAAAAATCAGAGCCCTTTTATCTATCTGCCTCTCCTGCATCTATATTTGTGGAGTTAACCATCAGTCATAAGAACTGTGAACTGTTATAGCAGTCGACGTTTACAGCCATCGTAAGCAGAGAATTATTTGAGCTCCTGGGAGAGCTGGTGAGAAACTGGTGGTATTTTTCTTTCACAAGTCACAAAAATATTAAATTTATTCAAAAATCTTTGCTCTACCGACTGCAGCCAAGCAGGGCACATGCATTGCTAAATATAACGTCATATAAACATCTCGCATCCAACAGTGGGGCTGGTGATGAGAACAGAGCTCATGAAATTGCATTATTGAGTATAAATCAAGGCTGATAGCAGCTGCTATAGAACAAGTCAATATAGATTAAGATTTGTCATGAATGAATGATGGGCAATGGAAAACTATTTGTGACTGCAAGCAAGAATATTTTTTAAGTAGGTGTTTTTATGTGAAAGAAGGTAATTATTTAAATATTTTCATTTTTTGAAATAATATTTTAGGATATTTTATGGGCTCTAGTTGCTGAATTTTATCAATTTATTCACAAGTAAAGTCAAGTATAAGCCACTTTAAAAAATAATATTGGCTACAATCAGCAATAAGTTAATTGGATTTTGGCATTTGATCATTTCTTATATAACATTGTTTTTAAAAGAAGTCCGTATAGTTATAAATACTGTAACAACTAGCTCAATATTTCCTTGGAAAATCATGATTATGGAGAGGAAAATGGAAATTAAAAAAGAAAAACTAGCCTCACCAAACACATTAGTGGAAATCTTGGAAAATCTTTATCAATAACGCAATACCGAAAGAAATGAATTATCACTCTATAAAAACAAACTATCTGGATTATCATTTGAGAGCTTAATTATATTTTACTAATTTATTTTAGCAAATATTCAAAGTAAAGTAGTTCAAGGTAGAGGAAGCCTAACCTCCAACACTTGCATACCATTCCGGAAAAGTAATTAATCACAGTAAAACTTCTATTTCTATAATTACAGAAGTTGCAGAGCACTATTTTGTAATGAGATCAAGCTCATAAATCTCACTTTTTAACATCTTTAATATCTAAAATTGATCTGAAAAACTTTGAAGACCACTTGAAAAATCACAATTTTCAAACACTGTTATTTCTAAGAATACAGAAATTCCTACAAAACAAATTACCACACATGAAAGGAGGAATTTTGGTGCACATTACCTGTAAATTTCAAATTCCTAAGCTCCAAAAAATTGTATTTGTAGTTTTTTGTGTTCGAGACATGTTGAGTGGAGCTTGACTCAAGCAGCCTGCACATCCTTTTGTTTAAATAAAATAAAAATCTGCTCTCTGTTAGTTTCTGTGGGAATATTTTAATCTAACTTAAAATTTGTAATACTGAACTGAATTATTGTGATGGAGATTCAAAACTTAAAATGTTTATGAACTCCAAAAGCTAGTCAAAATGGCGACACACTATAAATAGCTGTGGAGACGTCAGCTCGAGACAGTCAGCAGCCAAATTTCTGAATCTCCAGACTATTCATGTCATAAGTGTTTTCTGTGTGCCAATGTAGACAATATCCGGTGAGTCGCCTCAAAGTTATCTCAAAGTCATTTCAAAGTATTCTCAAGTTTATTCAAATTTACATCGAATTTATTAGATCTAAACCATCCATGAACTTTTAAAAATTTGTTCAATACAATTCTTTTTATCAAATCAGTTCGAGAGCGATTATAAATCTTTCCCATACAGATCTAATACTGAATCATTTCAATTTTCTAATTCATTCAATTTTACTCAGAAACTTTTGCAATTTTTAAACTACCTACGAAGACAAGTGAATTATATTAGATGAGCTGTATAATTCTGTGCTGATAGATCACACATTGTTGAGTTAATAATCTGTTCAATCAATTTTTTGTCAATAGCCAAGATAATTATTGAATTCACTCTAGGTAGCTCACAGTTTATTATTTAAAAATTTCAAGATATCATAGACCGGATTAGGAGTGCTTGTTAATTTGTTGAATAACTGTTGCCCTGTCATAAATCGCACTGAAGCTGCCCAAAAAAACTTTGCAGTGTGCTTGGGCTGAGAATCGAGACGGACAATGGACAACGAGCATATCAAACAACGGTGAAGAGGACCGCTGCATGCTGAATCGGACAGAGCCTACACGGGGACCAGGACGACGTTGCATGGCTGGACCAACTCAGCTGCTGAGGACATCACCGACAACTACGGCCAAAAGACGACCTCTGTGCTGAACCCGATCGCTCAAACAAACCAGGTAATTTTGATAAAATATCCATAGTAAATTGAGAAATTCATAAGAACACCCTTGGAATGAACATTCAATTTATTTCATGAAGGCTTCAAAGTGCAATAAATTATCAAACTTATTCAAAACATCCACACCCTGATTATAAAATTGCATTAAAACGTTGATCAGAATCTCTAAAAGGAATTTTTATTTCATAGATTATAAGTGACTCTATGAGAGGCTATCTTCTTGGCTCGAAAATTCTTCATCTATGACCCACAAACGTGGGCCATTTTTGACACATGGCGCCCAACGTGGGGCATTAAGTTCGATCAATAATTGCACAAGCCAATATAAGATCTTTTCCAATTTCATTAAATTAATTTATTTACAACAATTTTTTGAGGCGACTCATTTGCGCTCAGTTCAGTCACAATCCGTATATGATTTATCAATACGGGAGATCAAAGATCAATGTCATAATAATTTTTGACTCAAATATTCAAAGAAATTCTCAAATTATTAGAATTTATAAGCATATTGAATTTGTTTATTCCCACAGAAACAGTTAGTCTAAGATTTCTCGTATTATTTTGTGTTTGATGTTTATTTTGCACGTTTGGAGATTCTCATAGGAATGTAATTTGGCTGCATGAATTTTTGTGTTTGAAATTTTATGTTAGAAATTTTCCAAGATAAATTCTCTCAGTTATCGTAATTGTTGCTATTAGCGCCTTGAAATTGATTTTAGTTTTGATAATAATATTACCTAGAGTCGATAGAATAGGAAAGGTTAATCTAAAAAGATGGCTAATAATAATAATGCCGAATCCGAATCTCAAGATAGATTACCAAACAATGAATTCAGTAGAGAAAGTTTGGCCCTTTTATCATCAACACAAGTTGAAGGAAACAAATCTGAATCTAGTGAAACTCATTTTTCTCCCACTTCAATAAGAAATTCTGCTAGTTCTCCTCAAGCTAGTAATCGAGACGATAATGAAGTTACTTTAAAAAGTCTAGCTGAATCAATGAAGAGTCTTTTTGCTATGCAGCTTAGTCATAGGAATTTAACTGAAGAGATTAAAAATAGTACTCAACAAGTAACATCTCAGTTCTCAGCTAAGATTGAAGAGCATTCCGAGAAAATTTCAGAGAATAGGCAAGCAATCATAGAGATAAATGAGAAGATAAGTCAGATTAAAGAACATGAAATGGTAAACGTTCGCGTTCATTTACAAAGTCAGATTAACAAAACA
Source organism: Nilaparvata lugens (assembly GCF_014356525.2). NCBI lineage: Eukaryota > Metazoa > Arthropoda > Insecta > Hemiptera > Delphacidae > Nilaparvata > Nilaparvata lugens. The sequence goes on along the minus strand of NC_052505.1, from coordinate 42,347,099 downwards.
CATGCTGAAATTACTAAAATAAAAGAAACCTGTCTTATCAATGAACTAGTGAAGGAAAAATCACCTAATGGATACGAAGTATGGGGTGCATCCAATCTGTTAGCAAATCTAGGTCAATTTGATAATACCCCGAAAACCCCGCAACCAAAAGAATTCGTTAATCAAATCATAGCTATAAATGAACTTCAAACGATACCATGGAAAATCTGGCGTCTGCAGCTTGTGGCTCAGCATCTCAGAGGCGAAGCTCTAACATTCTTTAGAAGTCGTATGGAGGATTTTAATAATTTGGGTGACTTCACTAAGGCATTCCTAGACCGATTCTGGTCCTTATCAAAACAACAAACTGTTTTAAACAAGATAATAACTTGCAGTTTCAACAGTAGAACAGATACATATAGCGATTTTGCAGCAGAAATAGAATATTTCAACTCTTTATTGGATAACCCACTTTCCGAAATTAATTTAGTTCAGATAATAACACAGAAATTCCCTTACAACGTTCAGCCAGCACTCTCTTGTCCTCAAATCAATAATCTGCGTGACTTGGAAGATTGTCTGAATAGAATTCAGACAATAAACGACAACAACCCACGAGTCAATCACAAAAGACTCAATGCAACCAACAACGACGAGCGGCTATCAGCAGGCATCAGAGAAGCAGACAGCACGTATCCTGACAGTCGCAGATGGGAGCCTCGTTTATGGGAGCCTCGTAGATTGGAGCCTAGCAGGCAGGAAGCAGGCCGAAGGATGTATGAGGGAGGAGATGGACCCCGACAGCAGCAGCAGCAGCAACAGCCGCGACAGCAGGACCAGCGCCAGCAGCAGCAGCATCAGAGACCGCAGGAACAACGCCAACAACACCGCGACAATCAACGCAGATTTCACGAGAGTCAGCATATGAGAGATGGAGGTTCCCACGCCCACAAGCAGACACACTTGCCAAACCCGCCACAGAGCCCGAAGCCGAGCAATGCACGACCGAGCCACCCTCACAGCAGCGACCCCAGCAACAACAATTCATGTAGCAAAAATTCAAATTCAGGGACACCAATAAAAATATCTGACAACTAAAGGAAAGGATAGTACCGATAGAAGAAGAAACAATTGAGAGAATTACGCAAAAATCGAGTGCTATCCTTCAACCAGACGCAAATGTGGGAGATAACATAAACAATAATTATGATGATTCGGAGATGTCTGAAACTTGTACTAAGGATTACGAAATTAATCAAATGAAATTATTCAGGCCTAGTAAGCTGTATAGTACTTATAATGAAAGAGAGATAAGTGAGAGTAATCGGAAGAGAGAAAAAACCGAAGGTATAATGAATGTAGATTGTGTGAATAATGTTGATTGTGTAGGAGTTGTTGATTGTATTAAGGGAATAGAATTTAGAAAACGAAACAGTGATGAGGAGTCTGAAGCAAAGAAGAGGAAACACACTCGTTTTAAAGAAAATACTCCAAATAGAGTACGGGAAAGAGAATACATTTTTCATGAAAAGAACAACAATCACACATCACACGCGAGGTACCGATGTTCGCGTATAAGAAATCGAAAACGTACGCGCTTCAAAAAGCATTGTGAACAGTCGGATTGCTCAAATGAAACTACTGGTAACGAAAAAGAAATTGAAACAGACTGTAATACTTTATCGGAAATAACAGCTTTTGGAAAGAGACCACTGCGAAACAGAGATAGCCTACCCTTGATTAACGAAACTGATAAACAGGCCTACTACGAAAGAAGAAATAATTTTGAACCTATTTCGAAGGATAACGAAACCGCTTCTAGCTCCAAACTACTGAGTAAATCAATCGGATATTTCCCAGAGGACGAAAGTTCCACCCCCATGAAATTGAGAACCATATTCAGAGATGAGATAATCGCTGACTTATTAGAAGAAGATACAGGACATGAAGAAAACGAATTAAAACAATTTCAAGCATTTATAGAATGTACGGTAAGAAAGTGCAAGCATTAATAGACACTGGTGCACAATGCAGTATTATTCAAGCTGATCTATTCTCCAGTATAGAGTCAAAGCAGAACTTGAAATGAAAAATTATAAAAAATCACGAGAATTAAACCTCGCAAAAATAATAAGTACTTGCATGTATGAACATCTTCTATGTTGAATAAGTGTACTTATAATTGTTTAATAATTTATGTTGATCATAATAATCAAAGCAGAACTTAAAATGAAAAATTATAAAAAATCACGAGAATTAAACCTCGCAAAAATAATAAGTACTTGCATATACGAACATCTTCTATGTTGAATAAGTGTACTTATAATTGTTTAATAATTTATGTTGATCATAATAATCAAAGCAGAACTTAAAATGAAAAATTATAAAAAATCACGAGGATTAAACCTCACAAAAATAATAAGTACTTGCTTGTACGAACATCTTCTATGTTGAATGAGTGTAGTCATAATAATCAATGATAGAGTAGATAAAATGGATAATAAGGAAATATTTCACAAGACGTTTTATGTATTTTCCACCGACCAACTGGAATTAGTTACTCGCCGGAAAGGGAGCCTATGTCACGACTAGCTCAATATTTCCTTGGAAAATCATGATTATGGAGAGGAAAATGGAAATTAAAAAAGAAAAACTAGCCTCACCAAACACATTAGTGGAAATCTTGGAAAATCTTTATCAATAACGCAATACCGAAAGAAATGAATTATCACTCTATAAAAACAAACTATCTGGATTATTATTTGAGAGCTTAATTATATTTTACTAATTTATTTTAGCAAATATTCAAAGTAAAGTAGTTCAAGGTAGAGGAAGCCTAACCTCCAACACTTGCATACCATTCCGGAAAAGTAATTAATCACTGTAAAACTTCTATTTCTATAATTACAGAAGTTGCAGAGCACTATTTTGTAATGAGATCAAGCTCATAAATCTCACTTTTTAACATCTTTAATATCTAAAATTGATCTGAAAAACTTTGAAGACCACGTGAAAAATCACAATTTTCAAACACTGTTATTTCTAAGAATACAGAAATTCCTACAAAACAAATTACCACACATGAAAGTTTGCAATTTTTAAACTACCTACGAAGACAAGTGAATTATACTAGATGAGCTGTATAATTCTGTGCTGATAGATCACACATTGTTGAATTAATAATCTGTTCAATCAATTTTTTGTCAATAGCCAAGATAATTATTGAATTCACTCTAGGTAGCTCACAGTCTATTATTTAAAATTTTCAAGATATCATAGACCGGATTAGGAGTGCTTGTTAATCTGTTGAATAACTACTGTTGCCCTGTCATAAATCGCACTGAAGCTGCCCGAAAAAACTTTGCAGTGTGCTTGGGCTGAGAATCGAGACGGACAACGGACAACGAGCGCATCAAACAACAGTGAAGAGGACCGCTGCGTGCTGAATCGGACGGAGCCTACACGGGGACCAGGACGATGCTGCATGGCTGGACCAACTCCGCCGCTGAGGACATCACCAACAACCACGGCCAAAAAAAGACCTCTGTGCTGAACCCGATCGCTCAAACAAACCAGGTCATTTTGATGAAATATCCATAGTAAATTGAGAAATTCATAAGAACACCCTTGGAAAGAACATTCAATTAATTTCATGAAGGCTTGAAAGTGCAATAAATTATCAAACTTATTCAAAACATCCACACCCTGATTATAAAATTGCATTAATACGTTGATCGGAATCTCTAAAAGGAATTTTTATTTCATAGATTATAAGTGACTCTATGAGAGGCTATCTTCTTGGCTCGAAAATTCTTCATCTATGACCCACAAACGTGGGCCATTTTTGACAATACATACATATCGGGCAAGTAACAGATCTAGGGAGAAACTAAGATAAAATAAGCTTTAAATTACATAGCAATTAATAAATACCTTTTTGTTTGTGTAATTATCCATATTTTGGAAACTTCTATCACTGTCACCATATTATTTACTCACTTATAAATTCTATCTTGTGGACCACTATAAAGGCCTTGTTGCTTGAATTTTTTTTTCATTCTATAAAATTTCAATTTTAACACAGTATCAATATGAATCACACTCCGGCTAATTCCGATGTTTCATATATAAACGGTGGTTGCCCAGATCCCACTTTGTCGACACCTAGTACATCAAATCCCACAATGGACGACATCAATATGCCACAGGAGAGGGAACCCGGAAGTGTTAGTTCTATAATTTTCGACCCTCAAGGTTTACAGCAATTGTCGTCCACTCAGATCGAAGCCACCGATGCACCACTGAACACTGGGGTAGTAGATGTCAACACCGAGGGGGGCAAAGAGGAGCTCACGGATCCAGCACTTCAGGAGTCAGAACAACATCTGGGGAAACATAGCATATTATCAAACACTGAACTAGATCCCTTAACAAAAGTACTAATGGACCAAACTAGTAGTATGTTTACAGTTATGCTGAAAAATGCAATGAGCGACCTGATGCGAGAAATCAAAGTAGAAAATAAGGAAATTAAAGATTCAGCTAAAAGTGCAGTAGAGCAGGGCATGAAGGGGACTACAGATAAAATACAGGCAGTAGAGCATAAATGTGATGACATAAATAACAAAGTAGAAAGTTATAGGGAGGAACTTAAAACTATGATAGATTTGAAAATGGAGGATCAGGCAGAAATTACAAAAGATTTAGTTGCAAGGGAAGACAGTTACATGTAAATTAAACAAATGGATAGACAACTTATCTCTACAAAGAGACACACAGATACAAGAATCAGAAACCAAAATTAAAGCCAATTGTCAAAAAGATATTCAAGAGCAAGTTGCAATTAAAACTCAGAATATAACTTCCACCATAAACAAAAACACTAGTATCATTGGATCAATTAATAGTAAACAAAACAGTATGTACTTGCAAATGAATCAATTAGAAACCAATATAAATCAGAGTGGAGAGTCTTACAAATCATTAGAGGCAGCTATTCAAGAACAACACTCAGCTTTGACAAAATTGAATCAAGAAGTAGAGATCAATAAAAATTCAAACAATACTCAATGGCAAGTAACTTAGGATAAAATAATAGAATTAGAAAATCAAGTGCATCAGTTTCCACAAAGAAATCAAATAATCCATCCAAATGATACTATCAATTCAACAGGCATACTAAATGGATTAGGTCGGTTTGACAATACAGATTGCCACCTGCAGCCGAAACTGTTTATTGATCAAATAAAACTTATTCTATCCTTAGCACCCACCTCTTGGAATATATGGCGGCTCTGACTAACTAGCTTGCTGAGTGGTGAACCTCTGCTATTTTCTGGAGTAGAGCCCATGAGTTTTTGTCTCTGGATGAGTTTATTGCAGTCTTCCTAGAACAATATTGGAGCAGAAATAAACAGTTGGATGCACTAGCAGATATCATATCATGCGATTTCAATCCCAAAATAGACAGTGCCTACACTACTTTTGTCACTGCACTGTAATTTAAAAATTCCCAATTGGAAGAACTCATAAATGATTCCGCTCTGGCAAATATTATTTTGAAAAACCACCTTTTCAAGTCAGAATGGCACTAGCTACACAACCAATAACCGGTTGTAAACATCTTATAAATCACTTATATGGTATACAATCTGTAATGGCAGTACCTAACCTTCGTTCAGACCAATCATGAGTTCAAAATCATTATCATTCCAATGCTAACTGATATGCTGACCAATTCTATGAACCACAGCCATATGATTGCCCTAGAACGACACCTCGTTTTGAGCATCATGATGACAACAACACAAGAGAAAATAAAAATAATGAGAATTTCCAGAATTGTTGGGCCAATCATTATTTGCCGCAGGCAGGTTGAAGGAATTACTATGATGGCCGTGACCGTTTGAACACAAATGCCAGACATACAAATAGTAATTACAATAGAAATTATAACCTGCCACCACAACAAGTAAGCACAAACTATACAGTAGAACATGCAACCCACTTAAACCAACAAAGAACACAGAAACAAACACAAAATAACCCACCACCTGACACAGAGAAAACTATATCCGAACAACCATGACTATTTTTATGATACCCCAGTTATAACCCACATAAGTTCAGAAGAAATAGATAAAGAAAGTAAAGATGCTCCCTCCTCATATACTACTTTCATGAATGACCTACCGGAAATATTATTAGAAGAACCAGAGAAAGAACACAGGTTACCAGACACACAGATGAAGGCTTATATTGATATAGAATTATATGGACTACAGATCCAAGCATTAGTAGATAGTGGTTCACAATGCAGCCTTATACAATCAGATGTATTTCAACATATAAAGGGGAAAACAAAATTAGCTACCCTACCTCTAATGAATGTATACATATCAGGCATCAATCCAGGATGACGGATTCACATAACCACCCAATGCTTACTGGAAATGGACCTCCAACAACAACAGTTTGCCCATACATTTCTTGTGTTACCTGTACCTGGCCTACACTTGATAATAGGTACCAACTTTCTCCAACATTTCCAAGCCTGTTTAAAACTTCAAACTTTTAAATTCCATGCATTTACTGAATCTGATTCTCATGAAATTATATTACTGCTGAATCTGAAGAAATGTACCGGGAAAATTATGGAGATACATTTTGCTCATTATACGGAAGGTGTGCCGAGAATATGGGGTATCCACAAAATCGAGAACACTATGGAACATATAGAAAAGCCAAGTCTGACAACTGAGACTCATGTGCAACAAGGACCAGATTCTAGCACTGATGAATTATTGGAGATTTTGATAAATAGAATCCACCAGCATACAGATTGGAACCCTGACATTAGGAGGAAGATAATTCAAGTATTCCGTAAAAATACAGACATTTTTTTCTAAACAGCCCAGACTAGCTACTCACTTTGAATGTACACTCAAAGTTAAGCCTCATGAAACATATTACTGCAAGAAATATCCTATACCATTCACTTATCAACCAGCTGCTATAGCTGAAATCACCCACATGGAACAACTGGGAATAATCAAGGAATCAACTGCACCTTACAGCCTACCAATCATATGTGTAGCAAAGAAAGACGAACTGTGAGACTGTGCTTAGATGCTCGCGCTTTGAACCGTATCCTGGATGACAATCGAGAAGGACCCACTAGATCGAACAAGTAATGCAAACCTTCCATGATAAAACGATATATTCAACAGTAGATTTGAGCACAGGATACTGGCAAGTCCAAGTGGCACCAGAGTCACACAATTATTTATCATTCTTGTTCAATGGACGTAATTACTGGTTCACTCGTTCAGCATTTGGGTTACATAATGCCATGGCTATATTCATCCAATGTCTAAGGCAGGCATTAGGAGATGATATCGGAGACTATTGTACACTATATGTGGATGATAGATTGATAGCCTTCCAAGATATCCTTGAACATTGTCAGCATCTGGACACAGTGTTTAACAGATTGATCAGCTGTGGACTGAAGTAGAAACTATCTAAGTGTGAATTCTTCGCGAGTGAAGTTAAAAACCTAGGCCACATAATAACACCCACCGGCATATCCTAGGACCCAAATAAATTAGAAGCTATCCGACTTTTCCCATCACTGACCAACCGTAAACAGTTGCAGAAATTTATTGGATTTCTACAGTTCTACCGCTGTTTTAATAAACAAATGTCTCACTACACTGCTCAACTCAGTCATATACTATCCACCACTAAACCTTGGAAATGGACCGATAAGGAGGAACTCATATTTCAACAACTCAAAGAAGCGTTCTCAAATTCCGTTGTATTGAAACATCCTAATCTGAAGAAACCTTTTTTCTTAAATGTCAACACCTCTGATTATGCGATAGGCACAGACATTTTTCAAGAGGATGATCAGGGAGAGAAAGGAGTATTTGTGTTCTTCAGTGAAACACTCAATTCAGCACAGCATCGATATTCAGTAACTGAGAAAGAACTTCTAAGTATTGTTGAAATATGCACTTAATACCGAACACTGTTACTCAGCCACAAAATATTCATTAACACTGACCACAAGGCTTCAACCTTTTTTAAAACTGCCAAATTAAACCACAACCGCTTATCTAGATGGTTCCTTGCACTTCAAGATTATGACATAGAATTAACACATCTACCCAGAAAGAAAAATCAGACTGCCGACTTTCTATCTCGAGAAATAGACACCACATACTGCCTAGATATTAATCTAAAGTTTTTTTGCCATAAAGGACCAGGAAAGCATACCATACCCCCATACATCAAACCATGTAACCACATCACTACCCTGACACCAGAAAAAATTCACATCGCCCAACATGAAGACACCAAACTGTCTAAAATTCTTGAGCTGATGGAAGAAGGAGCTATGGAACCACCTGACTACCTGCGACAATAAACCTGCTACAAAGGATTCATGTTTCACCGACCAGCTAAAGATAACTATGACTGGAGCATAATGATTCCCCCGTGTATCAAAATGGATCTTATAAAAGAAGCCCATGAATATATCAAAAACTTTGAAACAATGAAGATCCTTCACATGCTGAAAGGAAGTTGCTATTTTAAAAACATGCATGAAAAAGTAGCCAAGATAGTAAAAGCTTGCAACATATGCCAAAAAGCTAAGTATTCCCGATATCACGTTAGAGGCAAAATGAACCCTATTCTACCTCAAGCACCATTAGAGTTAATATCAGCAGATATATACGGCCGATTACCTATGGCTCAATATGGAAAGAAATACATATTCGTCCTCACATGTATTTTCTACAAATATACCATGCTTTTTCCCATAGGTAAATTGACAGGAGAAGCTTTGACCCGATGTGTAACAGGAAGATGGACTAATGAAGTGGGAAAGCCCAAACGTATCCTAGCTGATAATGTGACCTATTTTTGCAGCAAGCAATGGAAAGAAATACTCCACCTGGCTAATATCAAGTGGTCTAGAACTTCTACATATAATCCTAGCGCTAATCCTGTAGAGCGACGTATGGCGGAGATCTCTCATTTTATGCGAATGTACTGTAATATGAAACACCAACAATGGATTAGATACTTATCATTTTTAGAAGAATGTTACAATAACAGTATAAACGAAAGCACTGGTTATACTCCACATGAAATTATTTTTGGAAAGAGAAATGATACATTTATGGAAAAATTAATTGACTTTCCAACATCGGGAATAAATTATAGACATCACCTAGTCCGAATAAGATTAGAAAAGGCAGCCAGTAGCAGAAAGCAATATCATGATCAAGCCTACAAAATATTTTCTTACAAAGTTGGAGATGAGGTTCTAGTAAAAAGCCATCACTAGTCAAATACATTGAAAATTGATCACCTGACGCTAGTGTTCCCGCGCATCTCAAGTCTACTATTCAAAGATTTGAGCCAGCTGGTGACAGGGCAATAACGCTGGAGACACACATGAGGTCTACTATCTCTTCATAGTGAATGATTTAATAGAATCAACAATAATTTGCAATTGAATAATCACATTTTCTCGAATTTAAAGCTTATTTTCAATTTTATATGAAAATGTTACTGAACATTAATTGTAGAGACTTTCATGCTCAATCTACTCCACTTGATTTTTTTTTGTTTAAATTGTATCTGAAGCCTGATAATTGGGAATCTAAAATCGAACTTTGCATTGATGGGGCGGAGCTCCCGAAATTTTTACAGATTTGGGACTTGTGGCAGTTGATAGAGCTTATCGATGACTATTTTTTGTATGAATTTGTTCAAAATTCGTTGGAGCCAATTTAGAGAAAATCGCGAAAAACCCTGTTTTTGACAACGTTTTCGCCATAGAAAACTTGAAATTAGGGTACCTTAAATTTTTTGGAAAGCAATACTTTCCTTACCTATGGTAATAGGGCAAGGAAAGTAAAAAGTTCAAGATTGACTGAACAATATTTTTCCCGTTGAAAAATAACTATGATTTTTTTCAATATTAGCTGATTCTCCAAAATCACTACCACTTTAGGTTATTAATTCTTTTCCAATTCACTCATTCCAAGTTTCCACTTTCCTGTGAACCGTAAAGATTCGATTTTTCACATTGACTCCACATCTACTTCCCTACTTTAGGTCTTCTCTCACTTATCAGAAGATTCCATCTTATATGCGATATATTATATTTTATGGATAGAAGTACATGAATATCTATATCGTAATGAATATATATATATATATATTATATCGTACTAGCAGTACATGAATTCATCATGAATCGTAAGAATATTAAAATTTTGTACCATGGAGTAAAAGACACAAGAGAGTTGATACAAGGTGGGTGAGTTAGTGTTGAGGTGAGGGGAAATGAATAGAATTCTGAAGGGAACCAATCGATTTCTGCACATTTGTTACTCTTCAAATGCAAATGAATCAGAAGTGTTGATCAACGCAGTGTTTCCAATCGATACATAGGATGAATAAGCGCGAAAAGCTTCACTGGTCATTTTGAAAGCCCTTGCACTCAGGAATTGCAAATTAATTCCTACACACATGAGTAGGCTATTAGATCATTTGGTACTAGATACTTGATATTCGACTTGTTTCCAAACTAGTCGATATCTTTGCTACATAAACAATTCCCTTACAGGTATATTCTTATTCTATAATAGTGGTACAGTGATTGAATTCGTTTGGAGCAGGGTTGATGGAGTATTCACGACAACTCTCTACTCAGATAATCCATTCACCCTTCGGCAATCTCTTAGGGCCTATTAGTGTTTTTCTTCTGGTTTTAAAATTTGTTCTAATTTTCTAAATTGGATCGTTCTACAGTTAAACCACTCTACGGCAAAATAGGTATAAATATGTGTTTTCCGAAGGTAAAATTTACTCGGGAACGTACCTAGCTCATTCATTCAAAAACTTGTCTGGCGGACCATTGATAGAAGTTTCTTGTGGCTGCAGCATCTCATCTCTATTGACAGGTGCACGGTAAACTTTAACATCGTCGCTCCTTTCCAATAAAGTTTGAAAACAGTTCAAATTGGAACTTTCTCGCATCACAAGCTCCATCTATCTCAAGTAATTTTCATTTGATTGTTTACACCTGACAAGATCAATTTCATTATCGTCGGTCAGCTGATTACTGGCGATTCCAAAAGTAATAATGAGAGGAGTGTTAAATCCTATTATATTAAGCTAGCAATTTCTGTATTTTTATATTGTGACGATCCTTTATCATGGCTACTTAAAAAACCAGTTTCCGTAAATTATATTATGAAAAATCAAGGCAGAAGCAGCAACCTATCTCTAAATGAAATATCAACGTTACCGTTACTGATAACAATATCAGCTTGAATAAGTATCTTCCAGTAAATAAATTGAGAGTTCATATTACTTCTTATTATATTAATTATGAAATAATTATTATATTGAAATCGCATTTATAGGTTAAGGAAATGTTGTGGTAAACCTTGTGACGTTATATTTGGCGTCGCATGTGCCCTGCTTGGCCGCAGTCAGGACACCAAAGATTTTTGAATAAATTTAATATTTTTGTGACTCCTGAAAGAAAAATACCACCAGTTTCTTACCAGCTCTCCCAGGAGATTATAATTCTCTGCTTACGATGGCTGTAAACGTCGGCTGCTATAACAGTTCACAGTTCTTATGACTGATTTGGTTAACTCCACAAATATAGATGCAGGAGAGGCAGATAGATAAAAGGGCTCTGATTTTTGTACTAGACAATATGGTATCGTCACCAATGCCACCCGCCACCATCTGAAAGGGGTCAGCAGTGTAAGATGATACCAAGTGGAATCAAAGGCGATACTCTATCAGAATACCTAATGAAATCTATTAATTTATATTGCTGCTGCAACTTAATACTATGACCCTTTAGTTCTTCCAAATCTGATGCGATGGTTCTGAATAAAAAATTCTAATAAATTACTGATAAAAAGGTGAATGAGTGAGCATATATAATAAATCAAATATTAATAAATCTTTCATCTGTGCATACTTAAATATTTAAATCTCATAGATTGTTCTTAATAGTATTCCCTATACATTTTAATATTTGCGCAAATTTCAATGTTACTTTTAATCTTTAAATAACCCTTTGACGAGCTAGCTTTATTTGATTGTGATTATATCGTAGCACTGAGGGCCACCCTTAATAACTTTTCAAATAAACTCACGTGTCGATTTTTTCACAATTAAGATGGTGATCCGGATTTGTTTCAATGTCCTAGGCCTTTTCTGGTGGGCTCCTGTCATCTTCTCCAATAGGACTATTTGAATTTAATGACACATGTCATACTATGACCTCACTAAGTCTTATGAAATTTGATTTTCAATTATTCAAACGACTTTAACTCTTAATGCAAAATTATAAAAAAAGGGATCTATAGTGAGGTCCACGTTATAATGACAGTATTTGATCAACTTTGGTGTTGCTATCCTTGTCTTTTATTCGACAAAGTAGGTATTACTATCCTTTTCTTGCTCCACAACGATGCCAAATCTGTTTTTGACAATGTAGAGAGATAATTGATCAAGGCAGAGAATCGGCAACGCTGTTCTCTCATCTCAATCCACTGTCATTATAATGTGGATCTCACTATAGTCTTGCGCTCTCAAATTGGTGGGCGTCCCTGGTGACCTCTGGCAAGGAAGTGGGTATGGATCTTCCCCTATTCTTCTACAACCATACTTCTGACTTTTCAATTTGCAAAAAATTTAAATATCCACTCTCATTGGTGAATTTTAAATGCTCCGCTATGACATAATTGATACTGTCAAATAGTCCATACAAAACTGTCATATTACTATCCATTGAGTGAATATTTTAGTCTTAAACTCCTATTTTACATTGGTTACACAAATCTATAAGCTCTATGAAGATTACAAATTTTTATTATTTCTATAAATAATACATGTACATTTTAAATTAATTCGCTTTTAGCACCAGTACAATACTGCATTGTGATCGGTACATCCCAAAACTGCATCATGCATCATTGCACTGAATAAAGTTACATCCCATTTCCTTTATCTTTTTGTTTTGTTTTTTATATTTGTTCATGCTTGATTGATACAATGAATATTTTTGTGCTTTCTTAATCGCTTTTTTGTTTACATTCATTTGGCATGCTTGCTTACTAAACCCTCTGATCCTAGTCTAAGTGAATGATATTATACGCAACTAATTTGCCACCAGGTGTCTGGCTAATTATCAAAATATACAGCTCGACCGATTACTAGTAAATACCATAGAGCCTAACCTCAAAATATTATATATATAAAATTATTAAATAAATTGCAATAATACTTTTATTTTCATTTGGCTGTTCAAAATCATAGCCTTGAGAGCCATTATTATCCAATCTAGACTGTTGCACCGTATCTGGTGATAACAATACAGCTTCTTGCTTGAGACCTATCAATTTCCTTTCAGTTCAAGATTTTTGATCTGTAACTTGATCCGTTTGAGGGTTTGGTAACTTCATATAATAATAAATAATATAAAACATTTAAATAAATATATAAACACTGAAAGATACAATAATATTAGAAATAAACTTTGAGAAAAATTTTGCCTTCCATGGCATCTGATCAACAGGGCTACAGCTTTTTATCTAGATGGCATTGGTCAGCATACAATATCCTTTTCCAGTTAACCTGAATCCTAATAGTTTTCAGTTAACCTAACTCCTCAATTTTTCACACTTAAAGGTAATATCTCACTTTATATTAATAATCCTATCTTGTGGCCTTTTTGAAACAATAATTAGAGAGAAAACAAATGATTTAAAAATACTCCCTGATATGTTGCAAATTTCTTTCAGCCCAGGCAGATTAAAGACGACTTTGGCAACACATGGAGGAGGTTCAATATTAAATTTATTCAGGCAGGTCAGTATTTATTTGATAATATTGTTTTTATTTTCGTTCTTATCATATTTTTTCAAATTTGATGATATGGCTTTACATTCGCTACGTTTTCCCACCAAACAATACTTGTATCTTCCTTCTCAATTAAAAAGAATCTATGTGTTATTTTTTCCAATGCATTTGACTCAACTGAAGGAATCAACATGAAGGAATCAACTGCACCTTATAGCCTACCAATCATATGTGTAGCAAAGAAAGACGAACTGTGAGACTGTGCTTAGATGCTCGTGCTTTGAACCGTATCCTGGATGACAATCGAGAAGGACCCGACTAGATCGAACAAGTAATGCAAACCTTCCGTGATGGCTTTTTACTAGATGAGATGCTGCAGCCACAAGAAACTTCTATCAATGGTCCGCCAGACAAGTTTTTGAATGAATGAGCTAGGTACGTTCCCGAGTAAATTTTACCTTCGGAAAACACATATTTATACCTATTTTGCCGTAGAGTGGTTAACTATAGAACGATCCAATTTAGAAAATTAGAACAAATTTTAAAACCAGAAGAAAAACACTAATAGGCCCTAAGAGATTGCCGAAGGGTGAATGGATTATCTGAGTAGAGAGTTGTCGTGAATACTCCATCAACCCTGCTCCAAACGAATTCAATCACTGTACCACTATTATAGAATAAGAATATACCTGTAAGGGAATTGTTTATGTAGCAAAGATATCGACTAGTTTGGAAACAAGTCGAATATCAAGTATCTAGTACCAAATGATCTAATAGCCTACTCATGTGTGTAGGAATTAATTTGCAATTCCTGAGTGCAAGGGCTTTCAAAATGACCAGTGAAGCTTTTCGCGCTTATTCATCCTATGTATCGATTGGAACACTGCGTTGATCAACACTTCTGATTCATTTGCATTTGAAGAGTAACAAATGTGCAGAAATCGATTGGTTCCCTTCAGAATTCTATTCATTTCCCCTCACCTCAACACTAACTCACCCACCTTGTATCAACTCTCTTGTGTCTTTTACTCCATGGTACAAAATTTTAATATTCTTACGATTCATGATGAATTCATGTACTGCTAGTACGATATAATATATATATATATATATATATTCATTACGATATAGATATTCATGTACTTCTATCCATAAAATATAATATATCGCATATAAGATGGAATCTTCTGATAAGTGAGAGAAGACCTAAAGTAGGGAAGTAGATGTGGAGTCAATGTGAAAAATCAAATCTTTACGGTTCACAGGAAAGTGGAAACTTGGAATGAGTGAATTGGAAAAGAATTAATAACCTAAAGTGGTAGTGATTTTGGAGAATCAGCTAATATTGAAAAAAATCATAGTTATTTTTCAACGGGAAAAATATTGTTCAGTCAATCTTGAACTTTTTACTTTCCTTGCCCTATTACCTACCATAGGTAAGGAAAGTATTGCTTTCCAAAAAATTTAAGGTACCCTAATTTCATGTTTTCTATGGCGAAAACGTTGTCAAAAACAGGGGTTCTCGCGATTTTCTCTAAATTGGCTCCAACGAATTTTGAACAAATTCATACAAAAAATAGTCATCGATAAGCTCTATCAACTGCCACTAGTCCCAAATCTGTAAAAATTTCGGGAGCTCCGCCCCATCAATGCAAAGTTCGATTTTAGATTCCCAATTATCAGGCTTCAGATACAATTTAAACAAAAAAAAAATCAAGTGGAGTAGATTGAGCATGAAAGTATCTACAATTAATGTTCAGTAACGTTTTCATATAAAATTGAAAATAAGCTTTAAATTCGAGAAAATGTGATTATTCAATTGCAAATTATTGTTGATTCTATTAAATCATTCGGCAAGGAAAGTTGTGTGAGTGCGCCACACCAGATTTTACAATCATCAATTTATTATTGGACAATGTTGGATCATCTATTTATTGTTGGACAAGGTATCACTGTTACTGTATTCGATTCAGCTTTTCTCTAAGGCTTCAGCTAAATCTAAATGGTAAAAGTAGACCCATGATATGATATCAGACCCAAATGATGAATGAATGATTTTGAATTTTGGATCGTCAACCTTTGTACCTTCACTGCCAGTTACAGCAAGCAATAATTTAAGTCAATCTGAAAATAGAAATAGTCGAAGTATGTCATGTGATAAAGCTCCATCAGTGAATTGAAGTCAAGTGCACTCTCTTGGATAGAGGTGACAGCTTGATTATGACTGCCCATTCAGTACAAAGCGCAACCTTGTTTCCATTTCTAAGCCGTTTTTATTACTCAGCTTCAAAAACTCTTATTCACCATTAAAAATATTCTCCTCCAATATAATTTTTATTCAACGTAACCTTCTGCATGATTTTCTTCATTCCTTAACCTCTCCCTCTCCTTCTTCTCTCCCTAATCCTTTTCCACCACCTCCTTATCCTCCTTCTCATCCTCCTTCTCCTCCTCCCCACATCTCCACCACCTTCATCTCCACCTCCTCCTATGGGATTCGAAAACGGTTATAACGATGTGGATTATAAATATTCCTAAACAATAATCGTTTGTTAAATTCCCGTAGCGAAGCACGGGTACCCTGCTAGTACGCATCTTCTGTCCATCACCCATAACATCTTCTGCTTTCTATCCCTATCGTTGGTATGTGCGCTTACTGGAATCTACTACATACCACTCTGAGCAGCAAAGTACGATATCAACATTATGTTGAATGAAACTACCTCATCCTTGAGCCGGGTCTATTGTAAAGCCTACAAGTTGCAAGGCCACTCCAGTTACCTGGGTTCTATTGTCAGCAAGTTGAAATTGATTGTCTGCTTTCCCATTATTGTCAAGTTTCCTATTGTATCCAGCTTCTAAATCTCTCAGGGCAATAATTATTGAGAGAGAAGGTTAAATTTCCCGGGCTCGATTTGCTCATTCAGTTCTTCCTTATTGATCTGAATTCGAATAACTATTGAACATGTTATCTCAAAAATTCCAGATAATATTTTTACTCATTTGCTATATGTTTTATTTTTCAGTCATTTACAGAATATTATTGACACTCACTTAGCTGGTAAGATGCATTTCTGAAAATATAATGTATGGTGAAATGAATTCGAATTCTTAGTTTCCTAATATTTCAAAATAATGCTGGATGACGCTTTACTCGAACAAGTGTCCTATTTCAAGTACCTGAGTGTTGAGATCACATATGGATTTGATAATGATGAAAAATTTTTAATTTTTTTAAAATTTTATAAAGTGATGGCGGTACCAACATTATTGTATGGAGCAGAAACTTGGGTTAGCAAGAAGAAAACATTAAGCAGAGTTCAAGCTGCAGAGATGCGTTTTCTTCGAAGTGTGAAAGGTTGCACAAAGTTAGACAGATTCCGCAATGATGAGATTAGAAATGAGTTATCAACATTATGGAATATCAACATTAGCTGCAACTTGAAATAAACAGATTGAACTGGAAAAACCATGTGGAACGAATGCCAGATACTAGGATACCGAAGGCTGTCATGAGATATAGAACCTACGGTAGAAGGGATATTGGCAGACCTCTGAAAAGATGGTAGAATAAATAGTTATATCCTTTGAAACCGGAATAGGTGTGTAAGCCTAATCCTTGAAAGAAGAAGAAGAAGAAGAAGAAGATAATGTATGGTTATGAAATAGAATTAATGCTCTTCAAATGAATTTGATAACATGATTGTTCGGAATCAAGCCTAGATTTGAAAAAATCTCAAATCAAAGATGAATATGATAATTCTGAAAAAATTGACGATATAACCTTTTATGTGAAAATATGGTTATGTAAGAAATCATTTATTCATCCTCTGAGTATTTTTATATTCATGTGTCATGATCATACTCATTTTTGCATGTATCAATTAATTGATCAATTACTATTCACCAACAAAACTGTTATTTCAGCTTCATTCCGTACCTCATAACAACCATTTGCCATAATGATGATCACCGGTACGCAATCATGTACAGCAGAGCAATTTAATACCGCGAGAGCTCAACTCAGAGTTTAGCATACAGAGCAAATGGGATAGGATGCTTATCTTTCCCTGAATGTTCATGCTGGACAGGACAGAAGCAATATCAGGAAGAGCAATGTCAAAGGTCTACAAATCATCAACAGTATCATTGAGAAACAGAATGTTGTTTGCAATGAAAAGTTTCTAACAACATAACTGCCAGATCCCATAGCACCGCATACTTTTGAACCTTGAGCTCATCCAAATTTCCACATTTGAAAACGTCTACATCATGAAAAATCCATTCATTAAAATTTAAATTTCTTTATTCAAAAGTAGTCTCACCTTTCTCATGCCTATAGCAGATGTATCAGTTCTCTGTCTCTTATGCAAATCTGAAAGCCCATCACAATCTGGTCCAACACGATGATAGCATTAGGTATTATTTCATTTTTTCAATCTTAAATACTTCGTAATATTCTTCATTATCTTATCACTCTGATAATTTGAAATTAAATGAGAAAAATGCGTTTCACAAAATGTTCAAATCATCGTCATGGCATAATAATCATATCGTCACTATCATCATAATCATCATCATCATCTCTGGTTTAGATATAGATAGTTCAATTAATCGAATCAAAGGAAGACTGTGAGTTCCGTCCCTGAAGATATTCGCGGTATCTTCGGGCAGATTAAGTTTTCGATTAACTAGGAGAGAGACTTGCCTCTAATCTATTTATTAAGAGAGCACCCCTGCCCGATTGCTTGTCAATTAATCTCAGCTATCTCGATACAAGGAAGGGGGTTCCTGTAAATGGATTGATTCCTGATACAAAATTTGACATAGATCCATAATCTGCTCTGTGATAAGCTAGTGCTCGAGGTTTTCAATATCTTTCTTTGGTGAAATGAATTCGAATTCTTAGCTTCCTAATATTCCAAGAGAGCAATATTGTTTGGTTCCAAAAAGTGGACTATTATTATTTAAAGACATTTCAACCAACATCATACTTCATATTATTCTTATATGGTGCAATGACATTCCTTTCTTTAGTGCATTCTTTGTTGTAGCAACGAATACCAGCACGAAACGGACGTCGCTACATCAAAGAATGTGAGTGTTTTTTCACTTTAAATTTTACAAAATTAAATAGCAATAATAATAGTGAAAACAAGATGGATAACCAACAACGACTTTCTTTAGTAATTTGATCCCCATGAAAGAAATATTTAATTTTTTTGCTGATAAGAGATATCACTATTATTGAGAGTTATCACTACTGGAATACTAATCAATCATTAAAAATCGTGTAGTGATTGATAATGTGTGCATAGTAATGAAGTGGTTGCATTCTTGATAAAATTGACTAAACACGGTTTACTTTACAGTGAAGCTAAAAAGATTCTTATGAGCTGGGAGAAATATTTTACTGGAAAATAATCTCTTTTATTCATCAATAGCAATAACTGAATACTTCACAGTTTAATTACTGAGAGAGATCAATATTTCAACCCGGGGTCAGCACAATGCTAAGCGATTATGATGAGCTGATTCAAAACGGTTGATCCCGATTGGTGCAGCTCAGCATAA
Source organism: Nilaparvata lugens (assembly GCF_014356525.2). Lineage (NCBI taxonomy): Eukaryota > Metazoa > Arthropoda > Insecta > Hemiptera > Delphacidae > Nilaparvata > Nilaparvata lugens. Next base: position 42,327,635 of record NC_052505.1, on the reverse strand, counting down.
GAGTAGGCTATTGGATTGTCATGTTCAATTCACTTGTCCTGCTGTCACATCCAATTTGCCTCGAAAAGAGGGATAAAGAACTCAAAAGTCAATTCAAACACACTGGTAGGGTTTTATTCTTATTCCATCACAGATAAGCGCTGGGCTTTCACGTGGACTGCAGATATTGGTGGAGGGGACATGTCAAATCTGACCAAGTTGATTTCAAATTTTTAGACACCTGTTTTCAGAGGCCTCAGTTGGCTGGTTTTTAGCTGATCAATGGACAATATCAGGGTTCTCATAGATACCAATACCTTTAACCTTTATAATTATTGATCTTTTCCACTTTTTCTCCAATTACAATAGTTTTCCTCAGTTGAATGTTTGTTATTGAGATTTCAACTGTTGAATGAAATGTGAAAATCATTGTTCCATTCTGAATTATCTATTGTTATATATTTTCTATTGGTAATCGATAATATATATTCTTCATCTAATCGGTCATTCACCGTGATCAAAAAGGTCATCATATTTTCACCTCGAGTATGTAGGCTGGAAATCTTGGAGATATAGAACTTCAACTAGTACTAGGCTATAGTAGAATCTCTGTGGCATTTCCAAAATGAAAATACAATTCGATGAAAAAGCATGATTCCATACTGAACTTCCTGAAAGAAGACTTGCATCCTGTACTTAATTTTGAGCTCGTAGCAAGTACGCTCGAATCTTTGTTGGAATAATAAGACCACACGAATCTATTCTGTTATCTCTGTTAAAACATTGAGTCTCCTCTCAGGACTCCTTTATGATTGTCAAAGGCCGTGTTTTCCATCAAAGGAGTACATATCAGCTATCAAGCTAACGCCCATATTTGTAATTAATCATTCTGTGAGTACATTCACATTCACAATATTATCTCCTCCATTCAATCTACGAGACAAACTCAATGAATCAGCTGAAGTAGGAGGGCTTTCATCCGTCCTTTGCTTCGCAAACGGTCATTCGTAAAATGATGACTGGGAGCTTGGAGCTTTCACGAATTTCTTGTTCTAGTCGAAATGGCAACTTAGTTAACAAGGATCAGGTGGTTTGTAATAGCTTTCAAGCTATGAACTGGGCTGAAAACGTGCCGCTATTTCGTGTAAGCTGACTTTGCTCCAAAATTCATGTATTTACAATCATATTCATATTCAAGTATTTCAGTCCCATAATATCACTTTTAAATTCATGATTGATTTAACACATTTTTTGTTCTGATACTGTGGGGCAATAACAAGAAAGAATACAATTGAACATTGAGTAAAGAATAAAATGATTATGCTGAATATAAAATACTGTCACCTTGTCATATGAGACATATATATGAATCATATATTTTTCTCATATTGATCAGGATTTTAAAGTTTTAATTTAGAAAAGTTTAATGAACAGTGTTTTTGTCTTTGAACGATTTTTGTCATCGACAGAAAGATTGTTTATTTCATTTGTTGTCAAAATTAATATAGCTTCTCTTTTGTTTTTAATAACAAACGTGTCGCTTGTGCGACTGATAAAAATATGTATTTGAAATGGCTTTCATGTTTGGCATTGACTGAGTTATATTTAATACCCAAAATTTTACTTTTGGTCAGTGTGTCAGTGTGTGAGCTCGTTCGATAGGACTGTGAGTAAGTCCGGCTGTTCTGGTGAAGGGGATAGATTTTGTTCTTGTTTTATAATACAGTTTTCCTGTCACAGTTCGGGCAGTTTAAAGAGAATTGTATTATCAAATAGGAAGGGATCTGAACCCACTTCATTAGATCAGTTTTTTTGATTTTTAATTAATAATTAACGTCGTGTTTCAACCAGTGGATGCCAAAGTGGGAAGCCATTTTCATAAAGGTAGGTGACTACTGAGTCATTGTTCTTAAATTTTTCATAACCACAACAATTGAAACCTCACTAGCAGCAAAGCGAGTAGCCCTGAAATATTCATCTGATTATTTATATTATTTCGTAATTTCTAATTAGAATTCTAATTTTGTAATAAATAATTTATTGTTTTGTTTTAAATATCAAAAACCTGTACGATCTTTTCTTGTTTTTCATTTTCCCACCCTTACATATTCAGTGAAGGCACATTTTGCTTACATATTTGGTGGAGGCTTCTCCCGCCGTCCATATCGAGCTTACAATACGAAAATGGTTATAATCGAATCAGCGTTGTGGTTTCATGATAATGTATTTTGGAATTAGGAGAGTATTTTTTGAATTGGAGATTGATTCTATACTTCAAGGTTTGAACTTAACATACGATATTTTGAACTAACTGTGATTATAAGAAAGCTCTATAAGATTTTCCTCTTAGTGGAGAATTCAACGGCAACATTTCCGTTCTCACTTGATAGTTTCTTATTAGTTTTTTAAGAGAGTACTTTCTAGTGAGGATACAAAGTCATGAGCATGGGGAAATAGAGTGTCAGATCTTTGAAGGAAACATTGCCCTCCAAGTGGTGTTTTCTTTTTCAAAGTAGAATTTCCTTCTCAAGTGATCCTTTGCATTTCAATTTCAGTCTTTTGAAATTGATACCAAAGACTTCTAAGAATTGGATCTGGTAACGCGAGAAGAAAATTGGTTTATAAATCTGTGCTCAACAGTGGCGGATATAGACCTGTTTGGTGTGTACAAAGCCAACAATCGCGAACGCTGCTTTCGGCTGACGGCACTTTCAATAAATAAACGCCAGTGTCGATAGAATTTCTGCGGCAGTGCTATTGTTATCTATATAATACAACACGTTGCTCTTTGTGCAAACTACGTATTTACTTACTATCATTAGAAAATGAATGAGCTTTGGAGCTGGAGCTGGCATTGTATCTTTATAACATTCGAATGATGTTTGAATTGCAAAGGACAAAGTAAACATTCACTTCACCAGATTTTGAATGGAAGAGTACTCTTCTCCAACATTGCTTTAATTTTATGTGGTGTTGAATGGCTCTGAATTGAATGTTCACTACAAGTACCGTGATCGATTTTAATAAGGAAAATAATTATTCTACCGTCAGTAAGCACCAGGGCAGTCAATGTATCATCTCATTGTGTACATAAGTTAATGCATCTTCAACACTCTAAGCTTTCCATTTTAATAAATCTCTTATTATCGGCTCAAGGATTTCTCACGTGGGATTCCCTACGAATATTGAATGTGTGTTCTTCTTAATCAGAAAAAACAGTCATTTCCAAAAGTAGATTTTAAATTAATATTTGCAACTTGAGACTTTAACTCATACTATACTAGCTGTATTCTGTATTGTTGAATGAAATCGAATATTATTGCTATCAGATTCTTATCCATCAAGAAATGAGCAAGATCCATGTTTTATTATCGAATAAATGATAATGGTTGTGCTTCCAGCAGGTAGGGAGGAACAATTTTATTCAAATTGCCCTCTTTCTCCTACATCTGACAAATATTTCAAATATAATATAATTTGTTGTGATTTTTTTCAATAAGTTCCCAACTCATAAAGAAAGATTATACAGTATATTCTTCCTTCATGTAACACTCATTCCATGAATTCATGAACGTATTGCAGGTTTGAATGTTTCACCTTTAATAAGAGTTGAATCACGATCGTGCTGTACTTATCCAGAATAACAGTGATCAGTTTCATGGAATCAATTGAGTGAAATGAGAAGTACGATATTTTAAAGCGCGAGAGAATGATTGACAGTAGGCTTCTAGTACTCTGGTGTTGGAAGTTGGAGCAAACGAGCTGCCAGTAAACAAGCCGGTTGAAGGACACCCTGCTTGCCAAGCCTTCAGGTTGGCAAACTTTCCAACATTCAAACTGAGTTTCATAACTTGATTTCAAATTTAAGACAGGAGCTGCCTGAAATAGCTCATATTCCGTACAGCTAGGAGGACAGATAACTACAATAGAAAACTTATAAAAGAAAAAATGGTGTGAGTAGAATATAGAATAATATTATTGAGGCTCATTATATTATTTGTGTCAATGATATTATTCTCAGTAGGATATCTGTAATTGTGTTTTCAACTATTGGAACTCATTCTGATTTTCCAGGAAGATTTTGATCTGAATTATATCTATAGTGACCAAATCTAATGAACGTATGCGAACAAACTAAATGAATGATGTGAATCAAACGTTTCACTGCAAACCAAGTACTTATGAGAAATATACCATGTATATACGATACGAAGATAATTCTATTTATCAAACATTCAAATTCATGAGAGATATCCTATATACGTCTCTATTTACAAATACCTTAGAGATGAAAATTATAAAAATGAACTGCAGTGCGAGCACATTGATATGTAAATTGCATTCGAAGTAAAACACCTGAAAATCTAAATCCAATCAGTTGAAAGATCAGGTTATAAGGTATCTTTTAGCTACCTCTCAAGAGAAGAAATCTTAGTCTACAATAAAATTACTAACCGTATGATAAGTTATTAACTCTTATTTGGGTAGAAAAAGTTCTCTCTGAATACCGTACTTACTGTTTCTTTTTTCAGCTTATTTCATTCAAGGTGGGTACTGTACACCAAATGTTTTTTTTGCTCTTTCGTACTATGTACTCTCCTTAATTGACTACTTGGAATTAGTTCACTCAAATTGGAATAATACTCCATGTGGTCTACCATGTAGGCTCTTCACGTGTAGAGTAGACATCAATTCAAGATGCAGTACGTAAATGCAAGTAGGTAATGAACACCTATTATTGAAACTCAAATTCAACGTGTAAGGACATCTTATAGGTTTCAATAATTAAAAATGAGCTGTTCATTAACTGTTCATGGTATCGCACCAACATCTGTTGACCTTACTGCATCTTACAAAAATGTGAAAATTATATAGCTCATAAAAATATATTCAAAATACGATCGATTTCCCCGACCAGAAAGTTTCATAGGGAATTCAAAGACTTACGTAATCTGGTCACGTTGCTTTGGGGCTGGGTTGAATGGGGATACTCATTCAATACTGATGGTATGTCATGACGATGGAACAGTTGAATCTGACGAGAATCTTCAAAAATTTACGACCAGAAATGCTGAGTTCACAGAACTTATATTATCAAAAAATCGTGTCAGAGTCATATTATTTTATCAATCGTACGCAATAAGAGTTGTAGGACTCAGGAATACAGTACTATAAGTTAAAAACGTAGCTATCTGTAGTTTTAAAACAGTCATAATTATTATGATGCTGGTAGACGGAATAAGAAAGTTTAGTTATACTCACTCTGTTTCTTTGAAGTTTTCATTGGTTCAGTTCGCAGTTGAACGGAGATGTAGTAATATTTTAATATCAGTGTATTAATGATGAAATAAAAGTTCTTATATCATGAAATTAGTTCATCGTTGACGATCATATACCAATAATCTGGAATCGAAAGATCGATTCAATATTCACATTAACAGTTAGTCGCACTCTTTACTGCTCAGATACGTTCCATGGAAGCTTTGAAATCAGTGAGTGTAGATTTAAAAGTTTGAATAAGGTTCCTACATAATTTTATTCACAATGGAATACTCTTTCGTGATAGAGCTATCAGGAAATATCCAATGAGTATTTCGACGTGATAATCAGGCAGTATCTTTCATCGCAGAAGAAAAAATACTCTAACATTTCATAAATATTTTTATTTCTTCAATCCACAAAGTTCCATCCCAGCAATGATGGAAACGCGTCCATAATACACTCCATTTTGTACACAAATTCTTTCAACACGGCCTCCCTCAGGCTGGAATCAAGAGGAAAATATTAAAATGGAACGACTGTCCCTTCATCTAATGACAGTTATGATGATGAAAACGGCAGCAAACTGTTTATCCTCCCGTAAGACTGGAAAATAACAATGTTTTTCTCTTGCTCAATGTTATGTCATATTCCAGGTCCATGGCGAAATTATTGTAGACTACTACTCTAGCCTTACTCACTTTCCAAACAATTTATCCCCAGAATGCTCAATATGAATGGAATGGAGCATGAGGCTGTCTTTCTGTAAACATGAACATAAAGAACAATATTCTAATCTTTATTCTATCCATTTCTGGCAAATATATCGAGGCAGGCAAGCATTCATGTCATTGATTTTCCAGACGTTCATGCCAAAATCAGAATATTAGAGATACTACAAGTGGATATTTTATTTGCCCAGAAGTTTCCATGTATTATTACTGTCAATATCATAAAATTCTTTCCTTTTAGGGCCGTTTGCACAGTACAGATTGCTAAACTCGATTAAGTTAATCGAGTTCAAGCTAATCTGAAGGTTTTAACTTGAATCGGTTTTCTCAGTGCATTCACTAATCCAGTTTATGTTAAACTAGTTTAGCGTTAAGTTGGTAATAGAATGACATCATTTATAATATCGAAAAGGTTGATTTTTACACGAAATTTGTTATTTGTTTACAAACCATCAGTAAATTGAGGTTATGTAGTCTGACGTTATTTTTGTCAATAATGGTTTGCCTGGCTTGGCTGCAGTCGGTAAAGCATGAGTAAAGAATTATACAACTCTGGTTGTGGTTCCTAGAATATAAATTAGACCAAATTCTTATGGGCTCGCCCAGGAGCTTCCGCAATTCACTGCTCTTGGACAATTTATATAAATCTCTGGAACGTATTATTTCCAAAGATTTGATTATCAATGCTATATATCGCTGTCTGAACCAACTTATTCGAGGAAGAATAAAGTCAGTCAATTTATTGATATTTCAATACTGGTACGAGATAAATAAAAATGAGATTGGTCATGCATGGAAGTGGGGAAACAAATAAAGGATACACCATAAAAAATTTGATACATGTATTACACAGAAAAATATCAACGAATAAATAAATATAGAAATATATAGAGCAACAAGCAAAAAATAGTAAAAAAAGAACAAATATATCAAAAATAAAATATCACAGATTAGCTCACTAGTTCTTTAGCACGAAACATTACCATGTGCTTTTAAATCATTAAATGTATGCATTTATTTTTATGCAGCTCAGGTATGCTTGCTGCTGCTTTATGCTTTTATGCTTGCTGCTGCTTGTCGATTTTAAAATCTCACTATATATCTTCTTTCCAAAAATGATAAAATAATCAATTGATAAATCACAAATCTCAAATATAATAATAAGTATAGATCTCAATATATATCTCAGGGCTTAAGGTTTGGCCTCTGGTGGAATTAGATAAATTAATTTATCCAGTGAACATGAGCTACATTTATATCTTTATAATTCGCTAATAAATCAATGATTGAGTGAGCATATTTATATTCAACTTCAAATTTAAATATTTCTTTAATCTGTGTATCCTTGGACATATGCATTGGTATAATTCATTTAACTAGTAATATATGTTTCTTGTACATTTTAAGACTTGCGTAAGTTTATAATAATTTTCAATATTCATAACCTTTCGACGAGCTAGCTTTTTATATTTTTGTTTCACTCGAAGCACTGAGGTCGCCCTAAATTCATATATTTCGATAATTTATCACTCACGTGCTGAATTTCACAAGATGTTGGTGGCGATCCGAATTTCCAATCGTCCTGGATTTTCTGGTGGCCGAAGTCGTCTTCTCCAAGGGAATAAATAAATATTCAAATGACTTACACTTTAATATTGCATCACTAATTCTTATACAAATAAATTAATGATTTTGAACTTTAAGTCTTTCAACTGTAGAATTGAACAAAAGGGACTTGTGCTCTATAAAATTTAGTGGTGTTCCATGGCAGCGTATGGCAGGTAAGTAGGCTCTGTTCTACCCCTATTTTCTAAGATCATACTTCCAACTTACAAATTTGCATATATTTAAATATTCTGTTACTACGCCATTAGAAAGATCAAATAGTCCGTGCCAATCTGCTAAGTTATTACCTATATCTTAGGTATTACATTTTATAATTACTCGGACCACATCCGATACATAAACTGAGTAGTGATAACTTATGAATTCTCATCATTTATAAAAATATCTATGGATAAATTTGAAACGGCTCACTATTGCCGCCCATCGACTACTGTAATTTGATTGGTTCATGCAAAATTCACAAATGTATCCATGCACCTACTGAATATACATACTTCCTTAATATTTTTATTTATTTTTTGGTGTTTTGTACATGCTCATTACATATAATAAATTTTTGTGCATTTTATAGGCTGTTTTCCTATTTACAATAAGTCGCCATGTGCCTACCAAATCCTCTAGTTGAATACTATTTGTTTACGACAAAATTTTGCCAAGATGTCTGGCTAGATTTCAAATTACACGGCTTGATTGATTATTAGGTTGCCGACCAGTAGATATTATAGCCTAACCTCAAAATTTCAATATTCTATATAATATAATAAATAGCAAATAAAATTCTTTTCTATTCAGCTGTTCTAATTTTAGCCATGGTACCCGTTATTATCTAATCTTCCACTTGTTGCTATCGCACTTGGCGATAATAGAGCAGCTGTTTGCTCAAGACCTATAAAAATTCTTTCCATTAGCGATTTTGCTTGCTTATCAAAATTTAATATGTTACAGTAGCTACTATTTCCTATGAGCCGTAAGCTGTACAGTAATAAAAGTGAGAAGCGATCAAAAAATTATGATTGCTATATTACTATTAGATACAAACTTATATTTAGTAGGCACCAAAAAATATATCTTAGAATATTTTTAGAAAAGCGATTTTGTTACGCTTAAATCTACTACAGTCTTCCTCGTTTATTGGAAATCTCTTGAAAGCAAAATATCTCAGTTATGTGTTATTAAAAATATGTTTCCTAATCAAAGATCACTGTTGAAAGTTGTCTTATTTTCTATCAAGTGGTTTATTTAATCAAGTACTGGATTGGCAGTTGCTTCACTCAAGCAAAACCTAAAGCTACGTTTACACAAAATTTATCAACAGAATGTTAATAAATTAATACTTATAGATGATATTAGATTGAACATGACTTATCATACACATGATGAACATATGTGTTTGTCAAGTTCCGTTCAATCTAATAGGATTGAGTTATTAACATTTCGTTAATAACTTTGGTGTAAACCCAGCTTAAGGTATAAGGTATAACCGTTGTAATATTACATTTTTTCTCAATAAAAATCGAATCTTCAATCCGATATTCAAGATATTAATTAAACTTGATAGTAAATATAGGTGTACATGCGGACTTAACATTTTCACCGGGAATTTATCAGATACATTAGTGTTGAATAACCTACAGTAATAATAAGGTTCTATTTCTGAAGTAACAAATCATTCTAAACAACATAAAGGGTAAATGAATTGAAAACAGTTTTAAAATAAAGTTTTATTGAGAATAATAAATATAATTTGTAAACTTGTATTCTTTATTTGTGAGGTTGGCAATTGATGATGTGGTTAGGTGGGGCACTTGAAGCGTCAGGCGTTTCTCTCAAGATAAGATGGCTGCTGTCTAGAGTTTAATTGTATTAGTCCTCTTTAAATTTTTCTATATAAGTGGAGTTCGAAATGTTTTTATTGAGATCTGAATAATTTTATTATTCTCTTAATTTGTGTTGAATGTTTTGGTGTAATTTTGAAAGCCTGTAGCCAAATAAATGAGCTCAATATGAATGAATAAGTATTTTCGCTTGTAAGAATCTTCTGTTTAAGTATTGTGATGAATTTTTTAAATAGACCTCATGAGAAGAGAGAAAAATTGTGATTACCCTTCTTAAAATGAAAGAATTTGCTAAAGGAATAGTTAGCGACCGAGCGATAAAGCTTCCTTATCAGTAACTGTATATCAGATAAGAGTACCGTTCTGTACTGCATATTTTCTAGAGAACTATTTAATAAAATTATAATTATTCTGCAAATTGAGCACGAATCGTTTATTGAATTACTCATTGAATTTTGAGGTTACACTTTGTTTACTATTGATCAGATGTTTTAAAGCAGCTCAAACACAGCTGACTGATTCAACATATTGTAAAATGTCATGCCAGATTCATGCAAGCTATAATATTATTTCTAAAAAGTAAAAAACTATCAATAAAGGACCAAGAATTTCGAATAAAAAATAAAATGTATGTATTATCGTTGAAATTATTTATTATTTAAGAAATTATATTATAATGTCAAGTATTATTGTAACTAACTAGGTTATAGCATGAACATTATATTATTGATAAGAGCAGCAGAAATTAATTATAACAGTCTCAAACATAATAAGAATTGTATAAGAATATTAAATTATCAATTATTGTTTCAAATGAACCACATGGTGATTGAATCTCTTTGGCAAGCCTAAGCCAATCATAGTGCATAGAAATAGCACCAAAAAGGTGATCGTTTGAAAACAACATATGTTAATCTGTTATCAGACAACAAACCTGCCTTATCATATACGCTAGCACATGTACATTGTATAAGAGGAACTATGTCCAGGAGATTAAGCAGTTTTAAGAATTATACAAATTGGATTATTATCATAATTGAAGGAATTATATTCTATTGCTTGCCACTGACGTCACGTCTACATCACAATCGTTCTACCAATGGCAAATTTTCATGCAAATTTATTACACCGAGATTCTCAGAAAGAAAGTCCTAGCCAAGAAGCTGAGAAAAAGACTTCACTTCACTTTTGAAATCCTCACCGTTCAGACCTCGTTAAAGTTACCAAGACCTATTCGTGAGATTCTCGTTCGATTTTATATGTTTTATTTGTGAGCCAATATTCTTAGGCTATTCTATTTGTTATTTGTAAATCTATTTTCATCAGTCGATAAATCAAAAGTTTAAAGTTAAATTATCCCTTAATTAATTTGGTGAAGGAGATATTAAATTAAAATTCCCCACGTGCTGAGACCAAAGCCTGGACCCGCTGCCGATCAAACGATCTTGATCTAAAGAAGAAAACTACGACCACCAAGGAGTTTCACGTGAGTTGTAAAATTTAAAGGGGCCCCAATCTACGCTTCGAAAATATTTCAGTGCAGAAAATATAAAATTTTTCTTTGTTAAATTATTGGCCACACCGACAAGCGCTTATTAGCTATTAAGAGCCTAGAATTTATTCAATATAGAATTTATAAGAACTTGTAGTTGATTGACTATCCTCCGCTGCCAGAACTACGACCCCGAGCAAATCTTTAAAATATTTTATAATTTATTTCACTATTTTTTTTTCAAAACTATTAAATTTTATCAATTGTAAAATTCTGTCGAATCATGCATGGTGTCATGCAAGTACAAGAAAATTGCTAATCATTCTTGTTAATGTTAAATCACTTTCAATCTGTAAATCATATTCTGAATCTGCACTGTGAAATCATCTATTTTATTATAATATATTTCAATTTTATTAATTCGTCTTCTGAGTTCGATTATTTCTTAAGCCTGTCAATTATTGTGTCTGATACGTTCTATATTATCAAGAACCGATCGAATACGATCAGTGAAATAATTGAAGTGAGCTGGATTTTGGAACAGGTCTAAGTGGATGTAGTGAGTGGGGTCAGATCGAGATATTTATTCTCTGTCCTTACCTGCTCATATATCAGCTTTTATCTGTTACCAACCTCGACTTAGGAGCAAATACATCAACTGTACAGCAGATGCAGCCGGAGATCATATAATTTCCTACAATAGAGCTTAAAGCCCGACAAGACTCTGTTCTCGAAATATATTCCGAACGATATCTAGTCCTTGTACCCTATCTTAATCTTCGGAACTTATTAGAGACGCAGTCCCGTAAATTATCTACATCGGGATTTTTGCTCGAACTGTATGATTTTGTATGCTCTTTCATCACAGGTAATAATTTTAAGATATCCGTCTTCAGTGTTTAGCGATCGCTACACTAGGCCTACTTATAAAAATTTCATCACCATACAATCTGTCATAAGAAGAATTAAGGGTGAGCGAGCGTTTAGGCCTCCTGCGATTCCGACAATTGTATTGAATCTTGTAGTGAACCAATCAGTCTGGTGTATAGGCCTACTTAGCGTCCACGCACGCAGTTACAAAATTTATAACCTCAACACCGTTGATTCAGTGCAAGATTCATCCTACGTGTATCGACCTATCCTTGGAGGTGAGAGTGACTCCCCCAGGAAAAGCTTTACATGATTTGACTTGCAACGTGAGGCGTGTAAAAAACCGCTTTACAGTATGAAATGGTTTTGTTCAGTAAATTTTTTGTTGTAATTTGCCCAAGTTTCATGAAAATTATAATTTGGTTTGCTCTGTACTAGACTTTTTATTCATAGGCATTGAATCCGTTCATGATTTATCAAGATGTTAGCAAAATTTGAACTGATGACTTTCCTTGGGTGATAGGTGAAATACTATCAAACCTATTTGGATAAAATTGGTAGTATGGCACCGCTAAGAAAATTCTCTATTATCCTAGAAATTTAAATCATTCGTTTTTGCCCAATTTTTCTCAGTTTTAAAATTTCTTTGCGCAATATATTTAAATAAATTTAAATAATAAATTTAATAATAATAAACAATAAATTTCGATGATAAGTCATCTTTATCAATCACATTGAAAACTTCTATCAATTCTTTCATTATAATTATTTTTACATTTGAATAATGATTCACTAAAACTTAAATTAATAATTATCGTCTACAGAAGCATTAAAAACAACTGTCGAAAAATAATTTACTATCAGCTGTTCCCCCATCAAATCTTTACAGATGTCAAGTTAATCCAAATTATTTGGTTTAAACCTCCTGCTTTGGAGGTTTAAACTTTCCCAGAGTTTAAACTCAATACAGAGTTTAAACTGATACTGTGCAAACGGAATTTTAGTTTAAACAAAAAAAAAATCCAGATTTGGTTTAAGCTTTAGCTTAAACTTACACTGTGCAAACAGCCCTAAGAGTATTTCCTATGAAAGTGGACAACATACTCTCCAACTTTCTGTTGTCCATCCTTCTCATTTCTTAGAATAAAATAATTCCAAAACCAATGCTTAGCTGTACTGTTCATGATTGAACAAGCATAACGTGTTCAAATTTTGACTTGAGGTACGAGGCTTTGTCCTTTGTGGGTGTGTTTGTATGTTCGGCAATAAGATTCTAATGCCTTTATCAATCAACTTCAAATTTTCAACACATATGATTTGAGCCATTATATAGATAGAGTTAGTGGGGAAATAAGAATGACTAACTTTTTGACTGACTTCGACTAATTTTCAAAAGTTCTATTTGAATCCTACAATCGATCTTCAGGCTGAACGTGAGCACGAGCTAATCGGAGAAGTGCTTTCATGTGCTTCAAATAAGAATTTTTCTTCAAACTGTGTCCTAATTTTGTGTTAAGAAATATAAATTATTGTAACTTGAGAGGGTAGAAGTGTGTTCTGATTTTGGAAAAAGACAAACTACGTGCTTTTTACTTTTGAATCAAATGTTTGATGATGATCTGGATGAATTATGTAGATTTTAAGCGTAAACTCTTATTCCAGTAGCAATCAGTGTCTTGAAGAAAACACTGCCCAAATCAGTTACTAGCTGTTGTCATGATGGAATCACTAGAATTAATCTCTTAGCTTCCAGCTTATGGATGATTTCCTGATTATATGATTACATTTTGATTTTGACAGTATAGTATACATTGAAAATGGGACAGTTTTGGGCATGAGCCTATTGTGCCTTTCCTCATGTTAAGTATTTGTTCACAATGTGATAAATAAATGAATGAGTGCTTACATCTAATTACCAATAAAATTGAGTAAACCGATTTCATGATCCTAAGTGTGGCGGTCGATTGATGAAATCATGGTGAAATTCAAGTTGATTGATTGATTGATTGGTTGATTGATTGATTGATTAGCTGCCTTTATTAAAACCTAGGAGGGCGAAGTTAGGGCGCAGACGGCCCTCTCTTACACTTAACCCTTCAATACAATTCCAAGTATAACTAAAACACTGTACAACAAAGATTATAAGATAAAAAAAATAATTTTACTAAATAATAAAAAACTTCCAGATAGCATATGAAAGAAAAAAAAACAAAATTTATTTTTAAATTAAATCAGTGGAAAGAATACAATAAGAAAAGTGAAAAGTGAAAATGGAAGAAACGTTAGTTCAAAATCCATAGATCATTTCGATAGAAGTGGAAAAGAAGAAAGAGAGGAATAAATTAAAGAAGGGAGAAAGGACACACATACACACACACACACACACACACACACAAAACACACACACCAACACATACGTTAAGATTCAGTGAACATTCCAGCCAAGTCCACCACCTCTGATCCACTGAAAGACAGCTGCGCCGAACCGATGATGTCCCTCAACAAGCCTTAGCTCAGCAGGCAGAGAATTCCACAAATTGCAGGCTGTCACAAGAAACGACTTGTTGTACATAACAGTCCTGTGTGTTGGGACAGCCAGCAGATGGGATCCATGCCGCGTTCCTCCACGACCAAAATCACCCAAGTAATGGTACTCTACTGCCAGATACTTAGGGGTTCTAGTTTTCAATATCTCATAGAGGAAGCACAAAGCATGATGTGATCCACTCTCACGCAGCTTCATAAGTTCAAGTCTGTTAAAGTATTCAGTTACATGGTCGTCACGCCTCAGGTTAAAGATGAATTGGCAATTTTGCACCAATAGATCTCGATCCCTCATTAGCTGGCATATCTCATCTGTGAGCCATGGAACAGAATCTCTGGTTACTCTATGATTTTAAAAAGGAACATGTTTTTCCAAAGAGAAACTGTATTGTGGTTAAGAATGTCCAACATAACATTATCATTGTTAGTTTGGAATATCTGTAACCAGTCAAGGTTAATTGCATCATTGAACAAATTGTGGTAGTTGATATTCTTATAATCTCTATAAGTTATTATTTTTGGTTTAGGTTTAGGCCTCTCAATATTATGAACTAGGAATATCATATCATGTGCAGAAAGGCCTGGAAAGGGCATCTACCCATGGCACACAGCTGCTCTCACATCGGCAACTGCAATAAGAATAAGCAATGTGTCCGAAGTGGATGTATGGTGCGTAGCTTGGAGAGGCAGCAAGGTCATACCATTCGCAAACAAACATAGTGTCAGTTGTATTTTGTCATGAGTATCAGGTCCAAGTAAGTCAGTATTGAAGTCACCCATGATTGCCACATGTTCATAGGGCACCATCAGCTCAAGTAGTGCTTCCTCAAATTCTGACAAATACCCAATATGAGGCAGCCTGTAGCAAACTGCTATTAACATTTTAACTACATTACTCTTAACCTCAATAAACATGTATCCAGGTCTAGCTGCACGGGAGGTATCAGAGGAAAACTTATGAACAGGCAGCAGAGAACGCTTGACAAACGCGGCAACCCCTCCCCCATTCCTGTGTAACCGATCATTCCGAATGAGCACATAATCCTCGAGTGCAACAAGTCGATTAGAGATTGTCGGTTTCAGCCAGGTCTCGGATATAAGAATGATGAATCTTTGCCCTCGAAAGAGTGCCTAAATTCATCTATATGACAGAAAAGGGATTGCGCATTAACATGAGTGATCTTAAGTCGATCCGGGAAAGGAGAGAATGCTCACTTGAGGGAATCGCCGACACTCAGCGCGGCCGCGCTGTCATCCTGCTATATAGACAAGGTGGCTGTGAAGAAGCAGCAAGGCAGAAGAGAGGGGTGAATCAGCGAAACAGTGAGAAGCTACAAAAAATACACCACATTCATACTGACACACACACACAAAGAAGGAAATGATAGAAGAAATATAGAAATCATAAGAGATAGAAGAAGAAAAATAATCAAGTGGAGAAGTCGAGCTCTATGAAACGATAATATAATGCTCTATTAGATGGCCTAGGCGGTTCGGCTCCATTGATAATTATAAACATACTAATACAGTGAATGCATATATAATGTAAGAATATAATTTGGGTATTCCCCAAAATCTTGTATTGGAAGGAAATTGATAGTTCTCAGAG
Source organism: Nilaparvata lugens (assembly GCF_014356525.2). Lineage (NCBI taxonomy): Eukaryota > Metazoa > Arthropoda > Insecta > Hemiptera > Delphacidae > Nilaparvata > Nilaparvata lugens. Next base: position 42,311,690 of record NC_052505.1, on the reverse strand, counting down.
CAAGAAGCTGAAAATTGTTATCACCAGATACGGTGTCAACGGTCAAGATTAGATAATAACAGCTCTCAAGGCTATGATTATGAACAGCCAAATGAAAATAAAAGTATTGTTGCAATTTATTTAATAATATAATATATATAGTATTTGAGGTTAGGTTCTTTGATGTTAACTTGTCGGCGACCTCAGTAATCAGTCGAGCCGTTTATTTTGAGAATTGGCCAGACACCTTGTGGCAAATTAGTTGCGTATAAATAGCATTCGCTTAGACTAGGATCAGAGGGTTCAGTAGGCAAGCATGTCAAATAGATGTAAACAAAAAGTTTAAGAAAACAAAAAAAATATTTATAGTTCAGTCACTAAATACTGTACATTGGTGCATGCAATTTATATTGTAGTTCTGATTTTATGATATATTATTTGGGTACATAAGAGAAGTCCAGAACCAATTTCTTCATGCAAAATTTCCTTGTGCTAGATACAGAGTGGCCCAAAAACCTCGTATTTTCGGCTCATTTTTCAGTTTTGAGCTATTTCTGCCAAATCTCGTAATCAAACAGAAAAATTGGCTCTCGCCTTTTTTCTAGAATATGTAATTCTGAATACATTCAGAACTCTCTATCTTCAATGAGTACTGAGTTATGAGTTTTCAAAAATGAGTGATATTTGAAGAAAAAAATGAATTTTAGTTTTTGATCAACAATATCTACAGATTGTTACCATTTAGATGTATAATTCAAAATCCCTCTGGGCATATTTCTGTGCTCTACAATCTGAGATCAGGGAGAGCACTCTATCTCATATAGATTTCCAGGAACACCTGACAACAATGTTCCTTGTATTGTGAAAAACACCTAATTTTCAGCTTCAACCATCATAACCAACTACATAGTCTTCAGATTGATATTTTGCACAATGACATGAGTTCATAAGATTATGTTCTATGAGAATCACCTGTTGGATGCACTTCATTTCAGTATTTTCTAGTGGAGAGGCGTGCTTGAGGACACCTCAAGGATCAAAATTACAATCATATACAAGCTTCCTGTGAGACAACCTTGGACGTTATCATTACACACCAATTCTCCTCTCGGTCGATGATTAACACGTTTCAAAACTTCACTTCAGAGAACTTACAAGGACGAATGCAGTTCCAGCCTAATTCAATACTCAATCATTAGCACGTTTGCAATTTTACTTCACAGAGCTCACAAGGACGAATGCATCTCTGCTCTAATTCATCTCAAATTTGACCATTAACATGTTTCGTGCATAATCTTGTTTCACCTTGGAAAAAATGGTTGTGAAGTAGAGAACACTCTCTCACGTTGAAATAGAATGTAGCTATCTATTTCTCATGCAATTTCTCCCAAGCAATTTGCATAGTGAAAACCGGTTAAAGATTGATGCGATTCTAACTTGAGGGTTTTAGAACATTCCCATAGATACTTAAACCCATTTTATCAGTAATTAAATCACCTACTTGATCTTCTGTCAAATTATGCTGTTTTGCCTCAATCCAATTCATATGAAAGCTAACTCACACATAGTTCCGAACTATTTGGTAGGCTATTCGATGTATAAATAAAGTGAGATAATAGGTGAATGCAGCTGAACATTGTAATCTTGTCACTTCATCATTCTCAGTATTTTTAATTGAAGATGCTATTTCCTCACGAATTGATTTGACTGTAGCTCGTAATTCATCTTTCAATGCTTGCATTTCACTACTCAGATCATTTTTCAATACATAAGTTTCGCTAAACATAGTTAGCAATGTATTTGAATCGTTTTTTGAAACAAATTGTTCAATCCCCTCCATAAGATTTGTCTTTATCGTATTAGTCATTGTGGATAATCGATCTTCAAACTCTTGTTTTGTTATAACAATGTTATTCAATGCCTGCACAGTTTTATCCAAATATTCCTTATCAACCGATAATGAATGAGTTTCATTTACTCTAGTAAAAAGTTCTGTGCTAAGCTGTTTCAATCTGGTATTTAGATAATTTCTATCTAATACTTGCAAATCTCTAATCTTCTCTGAGATAACTTTCAATTTCTCATCCAAATAATTCTTGTCAACTTTATTATCGTTGATCATATTCAAGTGCGATCTGAATATCTCTGTTGTTGATTTGAGATCATGTAGAGAATTCTCCAAATTGATAGATTTCTCTTTAACTCCCCTATCGATATTGTCAGATAACTGTTGTTATGTACTGAAGATGTGTTCCTTTTCGATCTTGTTCAATCCAATATTCTTAACTATATTAGATAATTGTGAATCTAAATACGAATGCAGAGATTCACTAACACCCTGTTGATTAATTGCCTGGATTATTCTCTCACTAAAACTGTCAAGATCTGGTTCATTCCATACAATCTCTTTCTTCGCAGAAACTCTCTTGCTTTTACCTCCGAATCTGTGCACTCTCATTCTGCAACTAAACAATAATTTTACCTTCACGTAATTCCTCTATAATTGATGCAATCTCAACATCATGACCCAAGTGTCCAGCAAGTTTTGATGATTTCAATAAATGAAGTCTCTGAACCAATTCATCATAGTTGTCATAATATTGGTAAATTCTATTGCTAGAAGTATTTTTCGCAAATTTCAATAACCCTGAACCTCTCTTACTTGCTTTTTCAACAGGAAACAGCATTTGAATTAAGCGAGACTTTACACCAGTGTTACGTTTCACATATCCTCGTCTATCCAAATGAACTTTTGTTATTGATAAAATCTTCTTGTATTTATTTAGATCTTTTTCATCAAAGAGATATGAATTTGGTCTTGGGGCAATAACAGTTTTAATAGACCATGTGTAATTCGGAATTTTCCGTTATCAATATAAAAGAAGTAGTTATCAAAGCTAACAACCATCTCACCCATAAAATATAATTTTCGGTCAGAATCATAGGAAATTCCATAAGGAATCGAGTTATCCAATTTTTCACTATGAAATGTATACAAATATTGTGCAAGCACTTGATTCTTTATCTTCTTTATTTTGCTGCCTGTATCACTCTCAAGCCTAGTTGAATTAAATATACTTGAATCGTTCATGCTTAGATCTTTTTCAGCTGCTGATGGTGATGCAACTTCTATTGTTTCACTAATATCATCATGTTTTTCTCCTAGTTCCATACTTTCTTCGTCTTCATCTTCTTCTTCTTCTTCTTCTTGTTTCTCCTTTTTTGGTATAAAACTCTGATCAGATTGGTGAGAAGATTTAGTTTTCCCCATTTCAACTAGAGGTGTGATAATCGGTTTGAAAAGTTTTTCTCTGTAATCATCAGATTGCTTTTCAAAATGTACAATGCTTCTATGTTTATCTCTAATAACTTTCCTCAATTTCTTAATCTTATCAATTAGAGCAACGCTAGCGTTTTGTCTTCTACGAGACATCCTCATTCTTTCACTGCTACTCACTCTCTACTGAATGTCAATAAAGTTATCCAGACCCTGCCTATATTTTCCACTATTAGCTACACATTCATTCATAATAGTAAGAAAACTATGCTTCTTAGAATTCCACACATTTGAACACAATTTACTGAAATCTCTGAAGCAAATATCTTCACCCACATAGTCTCTATGTATTAATTTGAGTGATAATTGATCAATTTTGAATATAACAATCATATTTGCATTATCTCTGGTGAAATGTTTTTGTGTTGCACCATAACTTTGAATTAAATATGCTGTATGAATATTACGATGTCTACCCATAGTAAAATAATCTCTTATTTGAGGTGTGTGACTAAGTTGTAAATCGTCAAATATAACTAGAGAATATTATGGTATATTATTTGGATGTGGAATGCTATCGGGAATATCATTCACATGAAATTCAATACCTTTCATTTTTGAAAAGACTTTTCTTAAAAACAAGTACTTATCTTGATATTGACTTCTAGTATTTTAAATTAATATGTTTAAATCTCAATCCATTTTTGGAAAAAATCAGTTGAACAATAAATTCATTTTACCACATGCAGATGGGCCCATGATGAGAATTCTAGCATTATGTGGTATCAATGCCCCATTCTTACACCATACAGGCTTTTCCTCTTGTGCAATTAACTTATCAAAATCTACAATGACGAGTTTGTTCATGTTGAGAAAGTGAGATATACAAACAGAACGAACTGTTTCATGTGTCTGGTTCACTTGCTAATTAAGCGTTTCTAGGTGACACACAGACATGTACTCACCCATTCAACATCTAGACACCTTGTGCCACATGCTACTACTTCACACTTCTCTATGACAAAAATGAGAAATGAAAGAGCAAACATTCAATTCAAGTTGTTTTTATTTAAAAAACACAATGTAAAGAATATTACAATGATTATCCACAACATATGTGGATAGATAATTATACAATGTACATTATTTACATCATATCATCCTACTCTAATTATTTACAACAAATGTGGATAGATAATTATACAATGTACATTATTTACATCATATGATCTTACTCTAATTATTTACAACAAATGTGAATTGATAAAATTATACCATGTACATTATTTACAACATAGGATCTTACTCTGATTATTTACAATCTTACTCTAATAAGTTCTCTCAATTTATGAATGATTGTTGTGGAAATCCAATCCATTTCACAAGCAACTTATCCTTATCTCGTCTCAATATTTTTTCTATCAAATAAACATCTCTTTCAGATTCATTCAAATGTGTTTTTTTAATTTCTTCTTGATCAAACCTACCCTGTATTATCTCACCACTAAGATCTTCTAATGAGTAAGTGATAGGTCTTGTGGGATGTATGCTCACAATTCGGAAATATTCGGGTGACCAATTCATTGGATATTTTTTATCAAATATCTGTTTCTTTTTAGAAATTCTCACAATATTACCTAGCTTATATTTTGGTTTCAACACTTTAAATTTGAATCGTCTATCAAATGCAGAGTTTAGTGATTCTAAAATGCGTTTACGATGTTTTTTAGTTACATCTTTAGGTCACATTCCAATGGTACTGTGTACTGTATTGTTATAATCATCTACAATATTTTGTAAGTTATTAACCCAGTTTTTACTCCCACGTTCAGTTAAAGATCGATATATTTTTGATTTTATTGTACGATTAAATCTCTCAGCGATACTAGCTTTCTTATCAGTAAAAACAGAATAATGCTTGATATTATACTTATCTAACAAATCTTTCACATGCTTATTATAATACTCCTTCCATCCATCTGTCTGGAAAAAACACATATGTTCATTCTTACAAATGATGGGTTTGAGTGCATTATAAACACTTTGTGCAGTCTTATTCTTTAAAGGTATACAATATGCGTACTTAGTAAAACAATTAATAACAACTAAAATATAACGATATCCTTTATTGAATTCAGATAAGCTACCCATCTCAATCATATCTGATTGATATAAAGCGTTCTCATTCTTCAACTCATATCTACGTGTGGGGTAATTTACACTTGCAGCAGAGTGAAGCTCTGCTGCTAATTTTGCTCTAATACTACTCATTCTTCTTCTTTGTGTGAAGACACGCTTGAAACAGAATTCGATGTGTTGGTCACTACCTCGTTACACAAACACTGATCTGTGCAATCAGTTTGCTAATTTGTAGTGACCGAATGGTAATGTATCGATTCCATTCTCTGCAATAAAGTGCTTGTCATCAAACGGGCTTAAACAAACCTTTGTGCATTCAATTTGATGTATGTTATGATTGAAGGATCTCAACATATTACATTTTTCTATATGTTGGCATCGTTCAATCAAACATTTCTTATACAAGTCAAAACTAAGTTTTCTATTTTTTAAATGTGTCTTCACACCTTTTGTTACACACTTATTTACAGTTTCCTCCTTCTCATTATTTACAAGATATGAATACAATTTTGCCCGTAATCCCAGAAAAGATTTTAAAGGAATTGAAGCTGCCTCATCCTTAAATTTCCCTACAACTTTATTCCTCTCATTGGAGAAGCATTCGTGCTCAGGTGGGTAATTTGAAGTGTCAGACAGTTCTAGATTTTCTCTTATCAATTGGTAGATGTCGGGTGTCTCCAACAATAAGAGGAAGCTATCTGTATCAGTCATACAAAGCTGGATGCATTGCCATGGTATGATTTTTTGCAATTTACAGTAGAAAAAATCATAAATGTGTAGTTTACTCAAATCCAGGATGCAGAAACCTGAATAGATTGGCTCATTCATTTTTAGTTCCAACTTTCGCGAGAAAACTGCAATCATATCCGAACTTATTATCTGCCAGCGTTTACATAGGGGATTTGAAATGTACTTATCTAGACGCTTGGCGTCTGTGATAATTTGAACATTACATTGATGCCGATTTCCCTGAATCGATTTTCCCTAGCATATATTAGATATTTGTTTAAAGAATGAGACTTCAAATTTATTTTTCACGGCTTGCCTATTACAGGTATTGAACTCAATGTAGTTCTTCAACCAAGGCGATTGGGAAAAGCTAATGATGCGATGTACTTTTGTTAATTGCAATCTGAGTTGAAGGTACAGCTTCAAATTCATGTAATGAACAATGTACCTCTCTAGATCAAAAAGTGTGTTTATGAGTTTTTTAATCAGAGTTTGACCATTCTCATTGGTTTGGTACTCGGAGAACAATTTGCTAGGAGGAATTTGATGGAGTGGAGTGAGTGGGAAATTGGAATTCATATCATGTAACTCCTGTGGGTACTTGAGATCACATTCAATTACATAACCAGTTTCTGATTCACTCTCCAAATTTGTAAAGTCAAGAGCATGGATATCATCCTCTGAGAGGAACTTGAAATTTCCATAAGGTGAGGATTGATTCATAGAGTGGGCATACAAAGAATTACAATCTATATAAAGCAAATAGTTACTTGGTTTTGTGGGATCATATGTGTCAGGGATGTGTTTGTTATTGGCTTTGCAATAACACTTGCCAATAAACGAAACACCACCGCGCATTCCTGATTCAAACATTAGATGTATATCGGGATCGCTAATCAATTGAAGTTCAACCCGGGTCAACTTTAACATACAATTCCAAGTGTAATGAGCAAGCGAAAGAAAATGAGTCACATTGAGGCCATATGACCTAAAAAGCGTTGACCTCATTTCTTTGAAAACCTCAACTAATAGCATGACGTCTAGGCACAGATAGAAATCATGATACTCGCCGAGAGATTTCAACTTGAATGTTGAGAACACTCTTTGTGCATGCTCATATTCTTTGGGTGAGAGGGGTGTATCGTTAAGATCGTTATAAAAACATTCTATTGGAGGGAGAGAAGTCTCAGCAAATTTTTCAGGGCAAGATATGTACGAATAGGGATATACTCCTTTTTTCAACAAGAGTTGCCTATGTTCGAGATTGGGGTCATTAAATACTGAAAACAGACGTTTGAACTTCGATTCCATATCTGTACTATCTACTAAGTTGCACACTAATACTTCTAAAGATTCATTCATAAATTTATATGAATCTAAAAACTTAATTTTTCCTATCTGTCAATGTCAAAAATCTTTCTCATGTATTGGCGATACAGGAAATTTCTTCTTTACATTTTCTGAGAGCTTTTAGAATAAAATGGCTGTCAAATCTGCTAAAATTATGGAAGTAACAGCTAATCGTATCATCAGTTCGAGTATTTAAATTACACAACACATGAGCAGCACACGAAAACTTCCCATTTTCATGTGCATGATGGTGTACCTTTGTGTCTGTTTCAGTAAAAACTTAATCGCAAAGGCTGCACTTATCAGCGTTATGAAATTCGTGTTGCTGATGCTCACTTTAATGCTCCATTGGAATTTCGCATTTTATATCCGCACTCAATAAATCGCCCAGTTTGATTATTTCCTTGAGAAATTCCTCTAAGATCTTTTCATTGATATTACTCAATCTATAGAGTACTGGGCCGTATGCGATATCTCCATTCACATCAATTACAACGAAACAATACCCGCACGGAATATGACGCGCCGTTTTCTTGGTGTAACTTCTGGTGATAGGTACATCCTCACAATCAGATTCGTTACCGTACATATTCACAACAAATGTTTCCAAATCTGCGTAGATTGTATACTTTTTCTTCAAAGTCGAACCGAGTTTTTTAAATTTGATTGTCTCACCTCGTTTTGGGTATGAAGTTCTCTGAGACTGGAACTTTGAACAAAGCTCTAGATGTCTCATCAGATAATTCGTGTTGCTGATGCTCACTTTAATGCTCCATTGGTATTTCGCATTTTATATCCGCACTCAATAAATCGCCCAGTTTGATTATTTCCTTGAGAAATTTCTCTAAGATCTTTTCATTGATATTACTCAATCTATAGAGTACTGGGCCGTATGCGATATCTCCATTCACATCAATTACAACGAAACAATACCCGCACGGAATATGACGCGCCGTTTTCTTGGTGTAACTTCTGGTGATAGGTACATCCTCACAATCAGATTCGTTACCGTACATATTCACAACAAATGTTTCCAAATCTGCGTAGATTGTATACTTTTTCTTCAAAGTCGAACCGAGTTTTTTAAATTTGATTGTCTCACCTCGTTTTGGGTATGAAGTTCTCTGAGACTGGAACTTTGAACAAAGCTCTAGATGTCTCATCAGATTTGCTTTCCCATCCCGGTTTACTGCTTTGTTTGATGTAAATCTGTGAAAACAGAAATTACAAACATCTACTTGTGCTTTAGCTTTTGAAAGGTGAGAAAGAAGACGCGACAATCCGTTTTTCCCGTTTGCGGTGTTAATTAAACAAAAATGTGTTTTTCCTGCATCGCCTTTCAACATTAAAAGATTAATTTCATATTTACGCATATGGAATATGCTTGTTCGATAGGGGAAAAACTTTTTGTTGTCATAAGCGATAACATGAATTGTGATGTCTGTATTAAGAATTTCAAATTTCTTTATGTCATGATCGGTGGTTGGGAAATTAACTCTGTGAGTGTTCAGGCTATGAGCAAATTTGCTCAAATATTTCACCGTTAAGTGTCTGTTATTTGGTTTCTGGTGAAAATAGGCTACAACACTCCACAGAAAACACTTTTCATCAGAAAGATTTTTGACATTGATAACACATTTCTTATTGTTAATGAACTGGGGTGTTTGAATATAGCTGCTTGTGTATATTGGATTATATCTAATCACATTTACATCAAGCGAGTCAATCTTCTTCAACACCCAACCACTCCTAAATCGAACAAAGTTATCAAATGAACTTAAAATTTTCCTAACCGCTAACATAAAATGTTCATTCAATTTGTTATAACTCTCCAAGACGTTCAAGCCTATGACCGAGTAGCTATGTAGATTCACAATGGATGAAACAGCTTCGGATTCCTCTGATTCTAAAACTACCATCTTATACAATAATACATTTAGGGGCGATTGCTGAGATCGGGTCTGGCTAACCCCGGCGCAACGTTGGTCTAGTGCAACTTTGGTCTCGGCTAAAAAATCGGTTTGCTGAGATCGAGTTTAGCTGTTGGTTATCTCTTGGTCGAGAGCAACTTTGATCTGCGGGTCTAGCCAAACCGACGCTCAAGTTTAGCCAGACCGAGGCGCAACTGAAGGAATCCACGGGGAATTATTGTCACAATGTTGGCAACAGCCATCTCGAATGCTACTTTGGCTCTCACACGCTGTCTTTGCGTATTGGTTTTGCACTCTCTCACTCACACACACACTCTCTCTCTCTCTCTCTCTCTCTCTCTATCTCTCTCAGGCCTTTATTAAGGCATATTGAAGAAGAAAAAAATCAATCAATCTCATTCTCTCTCTCTCTTCCCCCCACTTACTCCCATTCTCTCTCTATTTCAGTCTTGATCCTCTCTTGACCGTCGTTATAATGATTATCTGTGATTAGATGATCTTCTGAACTCTTTCGAATGTTGTTACAGTGAACACATGAACAACTCCTCACCTTTTTGGTGTTCATTTGGAATTCATTTTCATTTATTTCCAAAATGTAGTTTTTTTTGTAGCGTATTGTCCAGCTAGGAATTTAATGTAATATTTTTCAATTACTAAACAAATAATAGCTATTGCCGCAACACTATGTATAATGCGACATGATGCTGCAGTACTCACATAAATCACCAGTCTCTATGTGGACTGCCATCAGCAAAAAATCTGAGAGCAATCAGCACTTCTCTTCAGTTTTAAATTCTGATACCGTACTCGCCAACTTGAGGTATTGGTTCGTAATAATCCAAATATTCAAGGTAATCCATTATTCACTTCATCCACTCACAAAATCAATTCCACAGAAAGGATCACGCAAACGAAGGGTCGCTCATCACCATCTGGACTCAACTTAATAGTTCAATTATGCAATGCAGACTATTATTTCTGCATCCCGTGATGATGCAAGCAAACGCAGCTGCCTCCAATTAGCAACAATCAACCCCACATAGATATCATCTCACACTTTCTTACAATTACAACGTATTTAATACAGTTCTCCTTCATTACTGATATAGTTGCAGTTCCATATTATGTTCAAGCCAATAATAGATAGCATCGATACTATCGTGTAGCCTAGATTCGTAGAAGGTAATCGACCACTGATAGAAATTGAGTCAAAAGAATTGGCTTCCAATTTAATATATTTTCAGACATTGTTTAAACCAAAAAATATATAATATGAGTGTTGAGAGAATATCAGAATGATAATAGAATTATGGGCTACTCAGTGAATGGGCTAGTGCGTACTGCCAGAGACAAATAAATAGGTATCTTTCAAACAGTATCTTTACTCTATGGAACTGCATATAGCGAATACTTCAGAAAAATCTTTTTGAAGTAAGTCAGTTTTGTTTTTACCATCTTTAGCAATTGAAAGTTCAATTTAACATGTATTGATAATTGTTCATTCAGTTTCATGCATGAATATGAAAAGATCATGTATTTAAACCAGTTCATGTGATTGAAACGTAGTTCCCTTGAACAATGCTCCAGCACCTTTTTTTAGCATGGTACCCACAAAATGTCCTAGTTATGTTATGATTAAAGAGTAGTTTCCACCGGGGACAGGAGGATATACAAATCTCCAGTAATATCTGGGAACATGGATATATCCCCCCCACAGTAATTTTTTTTTCACTTTAGTAAAAATCATGAAAATCATAGGTTTGTAGACTATAGCTTTGAAACTATTTTTTGAAACAATTGAATGACTAATGAAATTATATTTCCATTCTATTTGTTATATGAACTGAAATAACATAGGCCTATGATATTTTCTATGAAAAATTGAATAATGATCAGCCCACTAAACATAAAGAAACTTCATTATTAGGATGTAGTTTTTCAAGTGGAAATTGCTTGAAATCACACCAAATTGCGGGTATTTTTCTTAAATTTTCCGGGGGAGGCCCCCCGGATCCCCTTTTTGTCAGGGGTAAAGAATTTCCTTGTTGTTTGAAGGTGTTTTCATTTTCACTTTCTCATGTTATAATATTTTAAACATTAGTGGTAAAACATTTTAAATATGACTTTATGGGTAATGAAATTATTCAGAATTCAAAGGTGAACCCCAATTTGACATTTGTTTTCAATAAAATCAAAAGAATAGCGAGTTAATAGCTTAATCCCGAACTTAAACCTGCCTCCTAGCAGGTCTAAGTTGGAGTCTAAAATCATCATTTTTGCTCCTGAGATTATCTCATTTTAGCCTGATCCCGATCTCAGCAATCCACCGAGATTATCTTTTAAACTCGAGTTGATCTACGCTTGAACTCAGCAATCCACCAAGATTAATTTTTAGCCTAGACTGGATCTCAGCAAACCGATTTTTAGAGCGCCGGTTTTTCCCTGCGATAATTGCCGGTCGGCTAACTTTTGCGCTCGAGCGTGGTTAATCCTGATCTCAGCAAACCAATTTTCGATCTGCAGCGCAAAAACTGGTTTTTAGCCGAGTGCAAGAGATAATCCCAATCTCAGCAATCGCCCCTTAATACTAAAAACCATTTCACATTTCCTTCGAAACGTGCAGCGTGTTCTCTTATTATCTCAAAAACACGAGCTTTTGAGTTTTCAAGCATATTTTCAATGTCAGGTGCTACATTTTTGAAGGAAATGCAATGGCGAATTGCGCGCGAACTCACGCCTCTAACCCTGTGTTCTCTGCTATGCTCCATCTCTGCTACTAGCGGGGTGCTGGAAACAAACAAAGAATATATTACTATGGGATAGAATAAGATATAAAAACAAGTAAACATTAATCTGAAAAATCAGTTGTGATTTGACAAGCTGCAAGTACAGTGCAAAAATGTTATCTCAGGATCAGATTTTCATGCACGAACGATTGAGGTAATTAACATTTGATGATCATTGGAAATTAGAATCGAGTCTGTTGTCACCTCAAAATATGGCTAAACAGGGTTTTAAATTTGTATGAGCACCTGACGTTCAATGTGTGTTTTGTTCAGTATATTTAGAAAATTGGTTGCCAACAGATGATCCTAGTAAGGACATGAGCGATGCAGTCCAAATTGTGGATGGCGCAAAGAAGATAATATTTCATGTGAAGAGGAGAATTTCGATAATAATATTCTACGACAATATGAAGAATGAGTTTTAACTTTCCATTGTCCAGAACCATTCAAGCTCTCGGTATTTATTAATAGAGCAGACTATTTTGCAATAAGTGGATATTTTTTACATGAGAAATCATATCTGCAATGTGTATATTGCAAATATATTATTGAAAATCCTTATGAAAAAGTGATACATGTTACGTTTTGTATATATAAAAAGATGAGCTATAATGGAAAAGAAAAGACGAATGTTGAAGAAGAAGAAGAAGATGCTGTGGGAAAACAAGCTGGATATTGTACAATATGCACTCTGTTGTAGAAGTAATTCCTAATCAGAATCGAGATATCAGTAATTTGTTAGGATTAAGTGCATTGTAGTAGTATTAATTTATCAGGGAAGAAGTTCTGAAAAAATCATGATTAGAAAAATAAAGTAAAAAACTGTAAAGTAATGTACTGTCTCTCTCTCTCTGCTTACACTCCAACTCTCAGACTAGTTCTTCATACGTCTTTCCTCCTCAAAGACTGGAGTGATTATGCAGTACTGCACACTCGAACTCTGTGAAATCAATAAACATAATGAAAATCACAATAATATCGAGAAGAAATTTAGCAAGTCAACATGTGATGTTAATTATTTAAATTAATGAGGAAATTTGATATTACATTGCTCTCACATTCGAAATATTGTTATTTGAGATATTATATCAGGAACTGAGAAATTTCATATTAGTGCATTGTGAGAATTTGATATTTTTTCTCTGAATGCACCTTGCTGTATGTGTTAGAATGCTTTTGCATGTCAAGGATGTGATAAGCGGGAAAATGCACTATCTCTCACTCATCCTAAAACAGAGAGAGAGAAACAAATGAGTATATAAGTAGCGCTTATTGGATTTGCCAGCTTCATTTGAGCACTAGTCACGTTCCTGTTTCACATATCCTCATCATCATGGACTCATCATCTACGCATCAGGACTACATTCTTCCAGATACTCCTCCTCAACAAAGCACTTCCTTCCCATCTTACTGGGCAGCGCAAGCTGCACAGCAGAAGAAGCTTCCAGCCACCACTACCAGTGCTGCTCCCGCTGCTGCTGCATCCAACTGCGAGGACTCACCGCTGAAGAGCTGTGGTGTCTTTGTGGAGAGGGGGTTGAGCAGTGAAGAAATCATTGTACCGGACACTCCGCCATCTCACCTGCAGTGGGCACTGAGACGTGTGCCACTCACGATGATTTCCAACAAGCAACAGGGGAAGAGAAAGCCATGCTTTCTGGAGGAGGAGGATGAGGAAACTAACTTTGTACCCTCAAAGGTTAGTTATTTCAAATATTATTAACTTGTAATGTGAACCGATAATTCTAAATCTTTATACGTTGTCATTAATTTGTTGAAAGCTTGCTACTAAAAGCTTGCTACTATCTGATAAATTACTCACTTTACTGAGAAAAACTAATTTCCAATAGATCTGTTCACATTACATGTATTCACATTGTGATATTAAATGATTAGAGTTCAATTTATTGTGAGAAATTGATGAATCTGATTAGATTTGAAAGACAATTTCAATCAAGAATTATTTCTTGATAATGAATTGTAATATAGGAAATGAAACTATTCAACTTTAGAGTTCAGTTAAAAAATTAATCAGATGTATATTTGAGTTCATGAATATGATGATTACATTGGAATTGATATGTTCATTTGAATTGAGCAACTTCTATGCTGTTTTATGAAGTCAAGAAATATAATTATTTGAAGTGATTAGGCTGAATGCATGCTACTATATAATAAATTTCTCACTTTACTGAGAAAAAAAACTAATTTCCAATAGATGTCTTTGTATTACATGCATTCACAATGTAATCATTAAATGATTAGAGTTCAGTTAAGAATTGAATAAGATGTGTATATTTTGAATTCATGAATATTATAAAGATTACTTTTTGAAATTGAACTGATCAAGCTTACTAGTTGAATTGATTAGACTTCAGTCAAAAATTGAATATGATGAATATTTTGATTTCATGATCATTATTATGATGCTTACATATTATTTAAATTATTTGTACTAATCATGCATACTATTTTTTGCTATAGAATAATAGAATAGAATATTGAAGTGATGTGTTAAGAAAATTACTGATTCAGTTGATAGTTATTTGTTGCAATGTACATTGAAAGAGTTTGCTTATTAATTTGATGTATGCATTTGATGTATCACTATTGGATTCTGCAATATGAAGCAAGAAATATTATTTATTCAAATCATTTCAATAACTGATATTACTCACTTTGTGTAGAGAATGTCTTGTCAATCTGATGATATCAAGTTGAGATTATGACAATAATCTGTTGATCACAAGTAGTTGATAATCTGAAACAAATTATAATAAGTTACTAATCATAGATTTATTTTTATTTAACAGAAACAACGTGCATATGAAGCTGAGAACTCCTCCATCGCTCCGCTACTAGAGGAGGTGGCGGTGCGGGATGATGACAATCAGGATGATTTTGTTTCAATCATCAATAGACCGTCAGCTAAACCATGGATGCCTCTCCGCGAGCTTGTGGAAGATGTCCCGCATAATATTATCTCTGCTCGTGAAGAAACAAACCACCACAGGAGAAGAATAATATTAAAAATAAACATTGCATCTACAAAGAAAATCTCTGAGGTATATCTGAGGTATATCTACCTCAGAGATTTTCATCCATAATTTCACCTGTAAAAGTTATCAAATTTAATGCTGATTGTAAAAATTTAGCAATAGTGGTGAAGCATGTCACTGCTACATGGACTGACATTAAGATTGTTAAAATTTAACAATCTTATTGTCATACCATGATGCGGAGATGCTTTACAAGTAGTAGTAGTAGTATAATGTAAATATTGTAGTGATTAATAATAAATTGTAATATTGTTTTTATAAAAATTGTTTTTAATTCTCACCTGTTTGTTGTGTCAAAGAAGATGTAGAATAGTACACTGTTCACGCAAGAATAGATCCCCTTGTAACTGAACACTCAATGAATGTAGAATAGTACATGCAAGAATAGTAATGCTCTTGTAACTATGCAGTCAATGAGTGTACGGTCACAAGAGAAGCTATTTTATAGTTGCTGCTGCGCATGCATGTGCATGCACCACATGTCGGTCTTGACCTTGTTGTGAGATTCTCTTCCATCTGTTAGCGCTATACACTCACTATAGATATTGCAATCTATTTTCATCAGTATGCTTACAACACTTGAAGGGAGAAGTTGTGCAATGAAGATAATCGTATGGAGAGTTTTATTCATTCTTCTCTTTATAATATGTTCTGTGAATATGCTATTACTTTTCCATATTGCTCTGAAAAAATATGATTCATTGCAAAATGATAGTAAGAGAATATTGGAATCTATACAAAATGTATGAAATAAGATTAGGGATTTGGAAACACCTCAATTGATGCAGGAGTCACTGCTAGTAAGAAATCATACATTATCTTATATTCATACCCGTACTGGCAAAACTCACCAAGTCAAAAACTACAGTTTTGAGTTATAAGCATATAACACTTGGTGAGTTTTGCCTGACTACCAAACAGCAAATATTGCTCACCATTTCCTAAAATTCAGGGAATAAATTAATAGTGCTATCACTATCCATTAATAATTAGTTTGTGGGAAGCAAAACACACAAAATATGTTTAGTGAATTATTATGCTTGATGAAGCTCTGTATTCATGAGGATGAAAACTCATTAAAAATGGTTAGTGAAAATTGCTAGGCGATTCCTTGAAAACTAAAGGACTTTGGTGAATTTTGCCAGACAAGAAAAATGTGTCTAGCAGCTTAGTGAGATCTAATAAAGTGGAAAAATTGAAATAGTAATAAAAGATATGACTTGGTGAGTTCTGCCTACTCAAACAACTAAATTTTTTAAGCCTATTGAAATACATTAACTGAAAATGAGCATTTTTGTAGTTAGTGAGTTTTGCCAGAATGGGGATGAAATCATGTGTCAATTCAACAGATGCTTCTCTCAATGTTAGTCTAAGACATTGGTATAGATTTATGATTGATGAACGTTCAATTCTTTGCAATTTCTACAAAACTTACAACATACTTAACAAGTGTGTTAATAAGACACTTGACGATAGAAAATTGTATTCCCTATTGATTAAAACATACCAACTTTGTAGTAATATATAAAACACTTAGTGAGACAATTTATTTGTCTTTTGATTGAGGTTAAGTGTTTGATTAATTAACCTCAGTCGATGTTCAACTATTGAGTTGAAAGGTAATGAAAAATGGTATGTAGAAGAAAGTTATCTTCTAGGAAACGAGGGAGAGGAATCTTGAGTTCGGCTAGCAAAATTGTCAAAGGTATAGCGGGTACTGCGGGGGACATTACATCAACTATCATAAATAAATTGATAAATGCATCCCTGGAAACCCACATCTCCAGCTATCAGTGGTGCAGACCTGGCACCAAGGTTAATGAAAGGTTAAAGAGAGGTGATCAAGGTATAAATTCATTAGATAGAGCCTGTAAGGTACATGATATAGCATACACTCAAAATAGTGATAATAAGTCGCGAGCGATTGCAGACAGAGCTCTTGCAAACACTGCATGGGAGATATTCAAAAATCCAAAAAACATCTCTTAGTGAAAAAGCACTTAGTTATCTTGTAACAAATGTGATGAAAGCTAAAGCAGCGTTTGGCAGTGGTTTGAGAAAGAAGAAGAAGAGCACAAGTGTTAGGAAAACTCATAGCACATCGATAAGGAAAAAAGCTATTGCTCAGTTGAAACAGCATATTGCAGGTAGAGGTTACTATTTGAAACTGTACCCCCCAATCTCAACTGGTGGTCATATTTTGATTGGGCCCAACCCCTGCTCCTCCTCCTCACCATATGGTGTGAGTTTATTCCCAAAGAAAAAAAGTAAAAAAGGAGTTAAAAAACGTATAAAGACAAAGAAGGTGAAAAAATGAATATTGATGATGAATTGTCTAATCACCTAATAAAATTCTAAAAAAATGAGAATTGTATTGTTAATTTAGACACTCAATCTGGACATGGTACACACTGGGTTGGTTATAAGAAATGAGGATCAAATGTTTACTATTCTGATCCAATTGGTAATTCACAACCACCTTATGAATTGAATAAATATTGGAAAAAAGAAACAGGTGTAAATATTTTTTACAATGTTGAGCACATGCAACCATTACATACAAATATATGTGAACACCTTATGCTCTTGTTTTTTGCGAACCAGCTGCAATCCAGTATTTGTACCGAGAACATATAAGATGGTTGTTATTACATTACGATCTAGATCAAGTGATCTCTATGAACATTTGCAAGAAATTCTCGAATTGGATAAAAATAAAGAATGGGAAATTGGATTGATAAATTTCTGTACTTACAATAGCATTGCAAATGTTATAAAAGGTAAAAATTCTACCTTCAAATATGGTGATAAATTAATTGATCTTGATACGGGTGCATATGAAGTTGATGACATTATATTAGCTTTAAAGACTAAATTGAATAGTGACAAAAAGAAACTTAATATAAGAGCTAACACAAGTACTATGAAGCTTGAAATTTGTTCTGATAAGCCTATTGACTTTACATCATCTACTTCAATAGGAAAAATGCTTGGTTTTGATAATGTTATATTACAACCGAATAAATGGTATTATTTTCAACATTTAGTTAGCATAACAAATATTGACTCTATTGTAGTTGAGTGCAATATAGCCTGTGGGAGCTACTCTGATGGCAAACAGAAACATATTATATATGAGTTTTCACCTAGAGTACCTAGTGGGTATTTGATAAATGGAACACCTAATCCGATAATCTATATGCCTTTAAACACACATAGAATTCAAAGCATTAATGTAAAAGTAACCAATCAAGAAGGATCGTTTATTGATTTCCGGGGAGATATAATTACAATTAGACTTCACATTCGTGAAAAACAAAGAACTTGAGATGGGATTTCTCATTTTCAAACCTCACACTAGCATTTGCTCAAAGAAGCTCATTAGAGACTCAAACGTGATAGAGTCAACACCTAAAAAGCTACATGCTATATCACCGAAAAGCGCGAGAATATTGGAAAAGTTGGGATTAATAGTAGATTAGCGTCATGTATGGCGCAGCAATTAGTGAAATTCTTGATGTTGAATCTCAACTCGAGTTCTATAATGATATTACTAAATTTCAGTTCCATACTCATACAGTATATTCGGGTCAAGAAATTAAACCCTCAGATGAAGCTCGCATCCATGTGGCTTCTATGGATCAGTACAGTCTTCCATGCAAATCATTTATATTTATTGAGGGGGAGGTGAAGTGTACAAAACCAGCTGCGAAGGCTGGGGATGATCCGATAGAAGCTGAGTATATATTATCCAGTAACCTCATTGGAACTCTTTTTGATGAAATTCGATATGAATTGGCTGGACAACAAATTTCTAAATGAAGACTAATTGGATTAACATCAACAATTAAAACTATACTAGTGAAAAATATGTTTGATAAGAACACATATCACATGGCTGGGTTTGACAGAGCAGGATATACACTGAAAGATAATAAGTTTACATTCTGTGTTCCTCTTAAATTAGTTTTACCATTTTTTGAAGACTTTCAAAGAATAATTTTAAACTTGAAACAAGAACTTGTATTATTAAGATCACCAACAGATCTCAATTGCATCGAATCTACAGAAGCAACAAATGTTAATATGAAAATAACGAAGCTTCAATGGAGAATTCCCTATATTACTTTAGAAGATCATGTGAGGTTGAAATTTTTGAGATTGCTCGATGCTGATACACCGCTGAAGCTGAGCTTTCATCATTGGGAGATTTCAGAATTACCAAATTTACAAAATAGCACTGTTCATTCTTGGGCAGTAAAAACTGCATCCCATCTCGACACACCAAAGTATGTTGTTTTAGCATTTCAGACAGATCGTAAGAATAAAATTAATAAATCAATCTCAGAATTTGATAGTTGTATTCTTCAGAATGCAAAGGTCTACTTGAACTCCGACTATTTTCCTTATGAAAACCTCCTTGGTAAACAACAATATTGATGTACCATATGTTTTTGATTTTGCGTCGGTATACTATAACCATAGTATCAATAGTGAGCTTGGAACAGAGATTGATTTTGACACATTTTGTACTAAATCACCCCTGATTGTAATTGACTGTTCACATCAATCTTCTCATTTGAAATCCTCCACAGATATTAGAATAGATATGGAATTTAAGGAGGCTGTGCCTCCAAATACTTCCGCTTATTGCAATTTAATCAGTGATCGTATCATGGAGTACACTCCTCTTACTTCCATGGTGAAGGAAGTTCAGTGCTTTCTCAATAGAGCACAAACTATATAAGTATTGCATTTTTCAAATTTTACTCATTTGAGGTTTTAGCTTTGATTGGTAAACATCTACAATGTCTTCTAATTCTGAGAAGAAAACACACTCTATCAGGATACAGTGTGATCTTGATGAGGAGGAGGAGGAAGACAGCATCTACTATGACTCAAGATGTAGTACACCTATAATGTCTTCTAATTCTGAGAAGAAAACACGATCTATTGGGATACAGTGTGATCTTGATGCTGAACAAGACTTGTTCTACTATCAATCAAGATGTAGTACACCCAAACCACAGGAGGAGGAGGAGGAGGAGGAGGAGGAGGAGGAGGAGGAGAACAGAGGACAAAGGAGGACAAAGGTGGAGGAGAATGGAGAACAAAGGAGGATGATGGAGGAGGAGGAGGAGGAGAAAACAGAGCTTGTCATTGAACAGAAGGAAGAAACTCTCTCCTGTAAAAAATTCACAACAGTCGACATGCATTGGTTCAAGGGAAATTCTAATCAAATTATTGTGAAAGAAATTGGAATTGTAGATCAGGTAAATAGCTTTGTTGTGTTGCATTTCAAGTCACCATTTGCAAAGTCGGTATTGAATGATAAATTGCATAAGCAAGCAACATGGGCAGAGAACAATTATCATAAAATACGCTGGGGAGATGGTCATTTTATTTATACAGACGAATTATTGATATCTCATCTTGAAGAATATGATAAAATCTACACAAAAGGTACAGAGAAAGCGAAGTTTCTTAGGAGGTTACACAAAAACGTATGTTGTTTACCTGATGAAATTGAGAAACCAAATTTTTACTACTTTACAAGTTCATGGTGTTATAATACCTGTGAAATTCATCACCACAATCCAAGTGTTAATTCATTGATAATGAAAAATATGGACTCATCTCCAAATTCCATGTGCAAAAACAATAGAATGCTTCGCATGAAAAAATGTTAATTCTATTCAAATACAGAAATGAAAAACTTTGCAAGATATGGCTTTTCCTATAACGGACAAGAAATTCAATGTGTTTATTGTATGCAAGCATTGAAATATCATACTGCTCGTGTATGTTGCATTGGAGGAAAGGGGCAGGAACCATTTAATTTCTCTATATTAGTACCGACATATGTATAGTTTCTTCATTTGCTCATCATGGACCCGTGCAAGTGGATGCAAGCTGATAGTGAATTGGAAATGAGGTTAGAACAGTGTATTGATTGGTATGATGCTTGTGAAATTGCAATTAAACATTCAACTCATGAAAATCATCATTTGGTGAAACAACTAAAAGACATTTTCTTAAACACAGTGAATTTGAACGATAAAAATGATTATCTATGCTATTACAGACCCCATAAACTGCCTGTTAGTAAACTGATAAAAATTGAAGAGGAAGTGATGAACAATTGTAGTGAATTGTGTAAATAAATTTCTAGTGTATACTTGATTGTTTTTATTTCCATTGTACCTGCAATGTCTAGGTTTAATCGTTCAGTAACGCTTTGTTAGTTGAGCTGTAAAGATCTCACATGCGTTGAAGCTCATTCTATTTATAGAAGTGTGTAGTATAGTGTGCAGATACAAGTTCATTCAAATAGTTTCTTATCATGTTTTACCTGTACGTACACTCAACTGAAAAATATGGTTGATTGTTATAGCTTTTCAAAGTTCAAGAAACTATCTTGTCTCTTGATGTCAATTTCATTCAATGAATTTGATCTAATTGCAAAGAATATTAAATTTTCAATGGGTGATGAGGTGAGTGATCTTGCATTAACAATAACAGAAAATCTCCACTTTCCAATTTTATCTGAAATTTTTGAATTACTTGATATACTAGAAACTGGACATTTGCATCATAGTTGTTCAAATAATGATGAATCATTAGCTATTGTTAATAATTCTAATGATCTCTGGAAATGCTTATATGACATTGCCGATAGAAAATGTAATAGATCATAGATCACTCTCTAGAGAGTTTAAAGATATATGTCTACTAATGTGTGTGTATTTGGATATACTAGTTCATTCCATGCATTAGTTATGATTGAGGAAACATTAAAAATATAATGTTCGTTGTGTGTACAACCCACAATTCTGCATGTGCTTGACAACATTGTCAAGTACATGTTTCAGTTAAATCTGAGAGTAAGATATTCATTTCACTTTGTAATATTACATTTTTTCTCGATTAAAATCGAATCTTCAATTCGAGATCTATAAAACTTGATAGTAAATATCAGAGTAATCAATATGCAGACAACTTTTAACTGGGAATTTATCATAAATAATTGTGTTGCACATTCCATGGTATCACCGAAACAGAGTTAACAGAATTAACAGATCATTATAAATATAGAGGATATATAAATTTAAAATAACAGTTTTGAAATAAAGTTTTATTGAGAACAAATGTAAAATGTAAATTCTAAACTTGTAATTTATAATTTTTTGGAATTTAATATCAATGATGTGTTCATAACGTCGTCACTGGTTTGAGGTGTGGCTTTGCTCTGTACTTGTTAGCTTCTCTCTAAAAAATGATGGCTGGCTATGGTGTTCTAATTTTGTGCTCTCTGAATATTTTTCTGTTTAATTGAAATTTATAATGTTTTAATTTGAGATTTGAACAGTTCTATGGTGTTCTAAGTTTGTATAATTTGATTTGTGTGTCTTCAAGCCTATAGCCATTGTTTTCAACTATATAAATGGATGAGTATTTTAGCTTGTAATGATGCTAGATGTTTAAGTGTGTAAGGTATTGTTTTGTGGATTTGTGTTGTATATTGCCAAAATTCTTATGAAGATTATAAGTTGATTTGCTCTGAAAACTGGATTTCTTATTCATAAGCAATAGATCCATTCATAATTTATCAAGAATCTATCATTTTGGACCCGATAACTTCCTTTAGGTTAATAGGTGAGAAATGCTATCCAACCTATTTAGGATAAATTGGTAGCACAGCAAATGGTACGCCCTGGTGTGGGACTCAAACTTCAAAATATATCCCTGGTTATAAAAAATTATTGGCAGGATAGATATCTTGATAGATTGTGAATGGGAGATGCTGCTGAGTGGGAAATCGGTTAGAGAAAGTTCAGGTTCTAATGAGTAAATATTTTTTATGCAGTAGCAAGATGGAGAACAATAAAAATAATGAAGTTTTATTCAGTGAAAACATTCAAAACTTAGATGAAGAATCTCAAGATTTAGACCTAACCTTAAACAATGACTCAAACGATAGTGTAGCTGTAAGTGAAAACGTTTTAAATGTAACAATTCATGAGGAAGTAGTAGAAATATCAAATGAAACAAGTATGGTAGGAGCTAAAAATGATCTAAATCTTATAGCGTTCTTAACACAAAGATTTGATGAGCTAAATGCTAGATTTGATGAGCAAAATGCCAAGTTTGATGAGCAAAATGCTAAGATTGATAATTTGAAACAAGATCAAAGTGCTAGGTTTGATGATATGAAGCAAGAATTCGCTAGCATTAGACTAGAGCAGGTTAGTATAAACCTTCTATTAATAGATACACATGAAACATTGATTGATAATCATGAAGATGAAAGCAAAATGAAGCAGGATGATAGTAGTGTTGAGATACAAGATCAATTATTTCAAGTTTCAGATAATGTAGGCCTAGTTACTGTTATCAAAAAAGTAAATCCTAGTGAGATAGTAGAATTGAGTAATGTAGTAGGTAGGGAGTTGTCTTTATTGAAAGTCAACAGTAAATAAAGTAGTATTGCCAAATTGAAAGTTAGGAAAACAGTAAATGAAGTGAATGTTTACATGAGACAGGTTTCTGTAGAGGTTAGGAACAATGTAAACAAAATGAATCTTGCTTTGTATCAAGTTGATGAATTCAACTTTCAACTAAAAATTGAAAAAGTGTATGCAAAGCATTATCGAGTGAACATGACTGATTTTTGTAAGCGAAATGGCTTTGTTGAAACAAATGAACCCATGAATAAAATCATGTTCTTGAAGAAAACAAAGCACAAAGTCACCATTGATGTGTTAGTATTCAAAGGTTGTTTCAAGTTGCTTACTTACAAGATGATGACAGTGAATTACATGATGAAAGGGTATTCCCCGGCACTATGTTATGATTAGGAATCCTGTGTTATGCCGGGATTCAGAATAGCATAATTGCTACACAGTGTATGGTAAGAGTCCATAATTGTGTCTTTTTTCTTTCCTGTAGCCTATTTTTCTTGGCCCTTAATTGTTTCAAATTTCGATTCTTTCCTGTCTTTGTGTAATGTTCAGTAAATTTCTTCTATGATGCATATCTTAACCAATCTTGTCCATAGTGATTTAAATTTGATTTTTTTCTGAAATAATTTTGGAAGTTAAAATAGTAGCTTATTTTCCTAATCTTTAAATTGTTGATAAAACTTAACTTTTCTAAAATCTATCTATTGTAGTGTAAATAATTGTTTGCTTGCAGTATATTTTTTCATCATATATTACATATTTTAATTATGTCTATTTTTGTCAGGTATCATATTAGGTAACTAGGTTTTTCAGAGCAAATTATGTCCCATTTTCTCATTTTCAGTATATTTTTATTAAATATACTTCCTTATGAAAGTTTAGAACTGACATGTAGGATAGGCTCTAATTAATCTTTCTCTTCCTTGTATTATTTAGGAAATTATTTACCCAATTTTCTTTTTCTCTAATTTGCACTTTTCAGGGAACTTATTTACCCATTATCCATCTTGATCATCTTTGTATTGTAATCTGGAAATGGTTTGTACTTATTATACAGTCTTCAAATTCTGAAATTATTTAAAAACTAAATGGTTCAATTTAGAACATGCTGAAACTTAATCTTATGTATAAATTCTTTTGTTATAATAATAAAACTTCAAAATTTAAAAGTATTAATGAATTGTGTCGCCATATATATGAGATGTTCAATATAAATGAAAGTTAACTTGAATAATAATGTTTTCATTAAATAAAAACTTATTGTCATATTATTAATTGAAATGAGTTAAAGGTTAAAATTTCTCTAAAGTTTTTGTAATTGATGTCTTTTTCTAAATTCTAAAAACTGTTTGTTCTATAAATTTTGATATGATTGACTATCGTTTGAAATGGATGCTGGAGTGTATGTAGAATTTTCAGTGTTGTTTGTTGATTAGAATTTTGCTGGTATGTGATTGTTTTTTGAGATGGAAACCCATTATTGCCTAAAGAAGGAATAACAGAGGTTATGACTTAGAGAGACAGTAATGAGATAATATTTTTTGTGTTGATTACTTATGTTGATTGCCATAGATGCAGATTACTTATTTTGATTGCCATAGATGCAGATGATTACTTATGAATATTGATTGCCTTTGAAGCAAGATATTATTGATGTTTTGAATGATTTCTTGTTTAATGATTGATAGTAAAGTTTTGTCATGAAATGTAGTTTGTGTTTAGAACATTGAAAAGTCGAAATAAACTATAGTATCCAACAAATGATGATTAATAATTTTGAATAATTTGCTTTTTATAAAATATTTGAACAGTGAATAAATGGAAATGAAATTTTTTTTATTAAAATTTTGTAATTGATATCTCTATAGAGTTTGAGGAAATTTCACAATTTATGTATTGCTGACTGTATAATAAGATGTTAACAAATTTCATTTTTATATTGATTATATACTTAGAAATAATTTTCATGTGTATTAGTTTGTATTGGTAGCCTAATAAAAATTTTCTTTTTAGTTTATAAGCATTTCAAAATAACAAGTACAGCATGGACATTAACATCAAAATAATTATCACGTGAATCTCGAAATCAACAACAAGTGAATGCCATGAAGAGTGTTAAGAACATTTGGGTGATTTTCGAACTAGTGTGATTCATTAATTGAATATCTACGCCAATATCTATGCTGAAGCGTACACCAATGCCAACGCCAATATCTACGCCAATATCTACACCAATAACTACGCCGATATCTACACTGATGTCTACACCAATGTCAGTGCCAATGTTGAAGCCAATGCCTACGACAATGCTGATGCCAATGCCTGTGCCAATGTTGATGCCAATGCCTATGACAATGCCAACGCCAATGCTGACACCAATGCATACACCAATGACAATGCCAACGCCTATTGCTGACCATGTAACTCAAACTTCAACACTACCACATTACCTGGAGGTAATTGCCATCCATGTTCATGTTCACAACTTTGAATTCTGAATAACAGTCACAGTATCATGAAAGAAATTGATTAAAAAAAAATCCTCCCCTGAATTATTCCTGTATGCAGAACTCTAAACCTTGAAAGCTGGAAATATCAAAAAACCAAACCTTACCTAAATTAATCCTGTATGCAGCGTCTATCTCTTTCCAAAAAAAAAAAAAACAAATTACATTGTCATTTCAAGCCTGAAATGTACATTGTATAATTATATGATACAAAATTCACATGACTCTGTATCGAGTTTGGTATGCAGCTGTCTACTACAAGCATGAGGCAATGCTAACTGAGATGTCACCTGTATTGAGTTTGGTATGCAGCCGTCTACTACAAGCATGAGGCAATGCTAACTGAGATGTCACCTGTATCGGGTTTGGTATGCATCAGTCGACTACAAGTATCAGCCCAACACTATGTGCATCCAGATCAGCCCAACACTACAAGTATTCGGATCAGCCCAACACTGATATCATCACACTGGAGTCACACTTAACTGGAATTCATACTGAGTGCCTTAACAGACTGTTTTCCAAAATTTGCATCAATAAAATCAACCGCGTCAATAGTGAAAGAAATGAACATTTTTTGATTTATTGAAATTTTATGTGAAAATTAAATGTAACAATTCATCAATTCATTAAAAAAAATTTTTTTGTTCAACATACTAAATTTTCATGCAATAAAAAATTGAATTTTTCTATCTATTAAATTTATGTGCAATTCCAAAAACTATTCTTTATATATATTAAACTTTCTGTTGAGATATTTTCCTTGAATTATAAAGCTAAATCAAAAGTAATTTTGATATTCTATACTTTGAAATATTGTTTGGAAATGTATAACAAATGCTATTGATGAATTTTTATAATAATTTTCAATATTATAGTTGACATGCAATGTTTTTATAGAAAAAATTGTTACTGTTCTCGAATTTAATTTCAACAATTTCCATTTGTTTCAATGTAATTTTTTTCTTTGAATTCTCAAACAGTAAAATTTTTTATGTCAAGAGGGGGGTATTTGTAATATTACATTTTTTCTCGATTAAAATCGAATCTTCAATTCGAAATCTATAAAACTTGATAGTAAATATCAGAGTAATCGATATGCAGACAACTTTTAACTGGGAATTTATCATAAATAATTGTGTTGCACATTCCATGGTATCACTGAAACAGAGTTAACAGAATTAACAGATCATTATAAATATAGAGGATATATAAATTTAAAATAACAGTTTTGAAATAAAGTTTTATTGAGAACAAATGTAAAATGTAAATTCTAAACTTGTAATTTATAATTTTTTGGAATTTAATATCAATGATGTGTTCATAACGTCGTCACTGGTTTGAGGTGTGGCTTTGCTCTGTACTTGTTAGCTTCTCTCTAAAAAATGATGGCTGGCTATGGTGTTCTAATTTTGTGCTCTCTGAATATTTTTCTGTTTAATTGAAATTTATAATGTTTTAATTTGAGATTTGAACAGTTTTATGGTGTTCTAAGTTTGTATAATTTGATTTGTGTGTCTTCAAGCCTATAGCCATTGTTTTCAACTATATAAATGGATGAGTATTGTAGCTTGTAATGATGCTAGATGTTTAAGTGTGTAAGGTATTGTTTTGTGGATTTGTGTTGTATATTGCCAAAATTCTTATGAAGATTATAAGTTGATTTGCTCTGAAAACTGGATTTCTTATTCATAAGCAATAGATCCATTCATAATTTATCAAGAATCTATCATTTTGGAGCCGATAACTTCCTTTAGGTTAATAGGTGAGAAATGCTATCCAACCTATTTGAGATAAATTGGTAGCATGGCAAATTAAATCTGGCAGAAGTTTGTTTCACTTAAATCTGTCAGTAGATTGCCTCTCTCTCTCTCTCTCACACATATCTCTCTCTGCTATAAATCATCAAATAGACCGTGACTAAATGTAATTGAGCTTGACTAAATGTAATTAGGCATGACTATCTATAGATTAAATGGAGCATGACTAGAGAAAGTGTGTGAGAGAGAGAGAGAGAGTGAGTGAGAGAGTATCATGGTTATCATCTTCTACTTCTTCTTCTTCTTCCACCTCTCCTTCTTCTTCAACCTCTCCTTCTTCTTCTTCTTCCACCTCTCCTTCTTGTAGTGAGAGAGTGGGCGAGGTTCTTCTCCTTCTAAGGAGCGGTGGAGGGGGCAGGAGAGGTGTGGCAGGAGCGGGGTGGTGGGGGTATGTAAGGTGGGTGTGGTGGCGGGGGGAGGGGGGGAAAAGTCGTAAAAAAGCTTCCTGGAACATACACTCTCTGTCTACTACTTCTTCTACATCTATAATTGTGGAGTCGACCAGATCAGTTATGAGAACTGTAAATTGCTAAAGCAGCCAACGTTTGCTGTCATTGAAAGCAGAGAAT